>NC_090436.1:524941228-525244258 GCF_031143425.1 Pleurodeles waltl
CATTTGCTTCTCTATATTGCTTCATTTGGGGACTGTAGGCCAATCTTGTTCCAAGGTAACGGGGGCTGGGGTCCGTCTCATTAACATGGTTTGGGCAGATTATGTTTATTATACTTTGCTCTCTTTAGGGTAGGCTATACACTTCATGTAGAAGTTTATGTATTCATGTTTATTGCAAAATGTTAGGATTGTTCATATTCGCATCGCTCATTTTTACAATCCTGATTTTGTCTCTTGTCATTATCCTAATCATTTCAGCTCATGTATTTTATGGTAGATTGCAGTCTTCTCAATAAATATATTGAAAACTTTCCTGCATCATCTTCTTGGCCTGTGTGTGTGTGTGTAAGAAACTAATTTCTAACGAGAGACAAGGGTAAGACTTTTTGCACCGCAAATCCCTGAGAGTTTTTCAGAGTCCATGCACTAGGCTGCCAGAAATCCCCTTCACTATTCATGTTTTGGTTGAGGTGCTTCTAGAGATCCGGGAGTGTTGGACTGACAGTTGCCACCTGTTGTGGGAGTGACTTTGTCGCTTACTCGGTGCCGCCCCTAAGCCAGAAGTCTTTACAAGGGTCCTTACGACACAGTGCTGCAGAGGAGGGCTGTTACTCTTAGAAACCAAGCGGTCTTCTTGGCCTTTGCTGAATCTGGAGAGCAGGCTAGATTTCCCTCCTGTTAAACCTCCTGTTTGTGGGCTCAGATGACACGCAGGGATATGCCCCAACTACACCCTTCTTGTATAGCTGGAGGACCTCATCCATAGAGGATCAAGCAAGTTCTTTTTTTTGTTTTTTTTGTTTACTTTTTCCTTGTTTCCAGATGTAAGAACCCTTGAAAGTTCTCCACCCCAATATTGGTTACGGATCTCTTCGGAATGTCAATTTTTTTTTCATATATGTTATAGTCAGAAGAGGACATGTGGTGGACTGATATCAACCTCCCTCCCCCATACTTTTGATGATTGTTGGTGTACCATACTGGTCAGTCTTGTGCCAGAGATGCAGTCTGCAGTTGCCCATGATAGTGTTGGTCTGTCTAAGTGAGAGATTAGTAAACTGATCCTTTTTTCCATTTCTCTCCATATAGTCTACCATCTTTTTGCATGGTCAAATATTGCTTTGCTCTTAAGGGAAGCTATCATTACCACAGTCTGAGCTAGTGATTCTGTTTCAACAGGCAGTAACATATACACTCTGTCCCTACTCATTTGACTCTGATGGTCCTCCTGAAAATCAGAGAGAACCTGAGGTGTACTCTTATCCTGGTGGCTTTAGCATGGATTTGTCTAATTGTGTACTACTCTATCTTCTGCATAAGAACAACGTTTGAATCCTCCAGAAACTTCCTATCTATGGCGGGAGAAAGAGTGCTTCACTCTTCACTAACATCTCTCACCTTGAAATGTTGGCTCCTGAGGAGTTGGTCCATTAACAACCAGATTTCTCTTCTGAGAACTTTGAAGTCCTGGTGGCTATCCATAGATCCTTCTCCAGAAACCGGTTTAAGAGCAAATACAGTCTACCCACTGATTTGCTTAGTAGATTAAGTGATTCCTGGTAAATTGATCTACACACCTAGAATAGGTAGTCCAAATACATCAGATGTGTTGGATGCGTATGCTTTCCTTGGTATAATGTTCTGCCCCTCCCTGAGACCTGAATCTGGTTCTGGCCAAATTGAAGCAAAATTCTTTGAATTTATGGTATTCTGTGACATGAAGCTTTGGGCTGGATGACTGCTTTCCTAGTGGCAGTGTGCATTAGAATTGTGAGCTAGAAGTTTTTTGTTCCTCAGAATTGTTTACCTTGTTCCTTAGGAGATAGAGTGATTCTCCAGTGTCATGCTTCTTTCATTCCTAAAGTGTTGTCTGTGTTCCATTTGAATGAAATCTTCATTCTTGTGACATTTTTTCCTGGTCCATATGCTGTGGAGATACTACTCATTCAGGATGTGCTTCTATCTTCACATCTTCTCCTGTGCTTCTACCTTCACCAGCCCAGCCATCTACACTCAATAGACCAATATTTTATCACATTAGAGCACAGTTATACTGGTTGAGCAGCTTTTGAGGCTACCATTGCCAAATTAACAATGTCATAAATTAACCAATGTCACCCTCCATCTGGTGTCAGGGTACACTTTACATAAGCTAAAGCGGTGGCATTCTCCATGCATGTGTCCATTTGAGATATATGCTATGTGGCTGCCTTGGCTACCCCACATTCACATTTCAGACTCTACAGGGTGATGCTAAGTTTAGCTTGGAAGTTTTATGAAATGACGTTTTATGAAATATCTTTGCCTGGGCCTTTCTCCTCCTCTCTTTCTCAGTTACTGGGGAATCCGCCACTTGACTGAGAATGAGTAGGAGCCAGGATGTAACAGTAGATAAAGTTGCCTTTACAGTCACTCTGTTACTCTTAGTCTATATGCTGTTTTACATTGTCATCCTGATGACCACTTGGCCGTTGGTCAGAAACCAAACAGTAAAAGGCTCCATTGGTCAGAAACCAAACAGTAAAAGGCTCCATTTTATATCAACCGTTGGCAATGCCAATAGGTCTGACTTTAAAGGAATGCTGTATGGTAGTGTGAAGCATTACAAGTAAATAACATGGGAATTAATATATATTTGTTTGGAAACAAAGAACTGAAGTATAATATTGGTGTTGGTTAAATGGTCAAGCAACAGGTACACTGTCAAGCCAGACCTAAAAATCCATGTGGGTTGTTGACTCCCCTCCTCCCATCTATGCTACTGTGAGAGAAAGATAAAGAGTACAAATTATTTAGCTATCTTTAGACACCGTGAAAGCATTCACAATACCAGGTGTGTGCCCCAAAAGTTCAACCTCAGGCTTCTGTATAAAAAAAATAATGATCACAGCTGCGAGGAGGGCAAGTACTTTTTTCTGGGAGCACGCACTTCTGCCCAATCGTAACATGTACTCCTGGCTCCCAGCATGTGAGTGGGGCCAAAGCCCTCTATGGTGATGTTCACATAATTCTCTGGCGACAGCTGCACTGTTAAGCCAGACCATAAAAATGGTATGAAACATGTGAGGATACGAATACAACTCAAAAGGAGAGGAAGGCGTCTTGTGTATGACGTACACATGCATAAACAATGCCAGTGTGCAAAGCTCTGTAATCCTGCCTTTAGATGTAAGGGGCACCTACAGGTTGGTAATGGGAATTAAACTATGGATTAAGTAAGAGTCACATAAAGGTAACTTTATCCTTTTATTTCCTTTTTCACATGTCTTTGGTAGGTCAAATAAACAAAGCAGTTGCGTCCTGCGATCGAATCAGTGATGTATAGGCTGCTTGGCTAAATAGATTAGCAGTCAGAGGGCTTCTTTCTAACAACACTGGCTCCCACAGCAGTGGTGGCCTAGATCCCTGTGCCATATGTGTTAAGCAACTAAAGTTAAATATAGTTTGAATTGAGAGCACTAGTAGAACACCATGTCCGTGCATATATGCTAGCAAGCCAGCACTGGTTATATGATGTAGGTTATAAGGCCAATAAACTGCTCGCGTGGCTTAACATATGGGACCGGGGGAGAAATTGGGTCAGGGAAATTGTAAACGGCAACCTGGCAACTCTGACCACCAAACGAAGGCTTCACAGACGCCTTTGCTATATATTATGAAGGGGTATACGCCTCCAAGGCACTCAAAACCAAGGAGGACTATGCAGTCCTTCTTTAAGATATTCCTCTGCCAACGCTTTATGCTGAGGATAGGGAGACCTTACAGGGCATTTTGACCATTGAAGAAATAGCATCAGTGTTGCGTGGCCTGCAGTCAGGCAAGGCTGCAGGGCTGAATGGTATGCCAGTGAAGCTGTATGAATGCATGATGGGCCTGCACATGGCGGAACACATGCTTGGAATGTTCCAATCTGCAAGGTTGGAGGGTAGCCTGCCGGTGGATCAGAGGCCAGCCACTATTGTTGTGATTACAAAAAAGGGCAAGCTGCCAGTTGAGTGCTGTTCCTACAAACCCATCTCTCTGTTAAACCTGGAGGCCACGGACAAGGGGAAGGCCCTTGTATCTAGGCTACTACCGATCATTGCCACCATAATTCATCCAGATCAGTCTGGCTTTATGCCACACAGGAGCACATGCTGAAACCTGTGACAGCTTTACAGGGTGCTCCATAAGAGCGGCACACACCGTCTGTTGAACAGCGGCTCTTCTTTCACTGGATGCCATAATGGCATTCAACAGCGTCAAATGGACCTACATTTTTTCACAACACTTGAAAGACTATGGTGTGGTCCCAGGTTTCAGAGCTGGGTGCAACTCCTGTACCAGGTTCCCCTAGCACCAGTGTTGCCCCTTCTCCCAGGTGTTGTTTGCTTTGGAGCTTGAGCTGCTGGCAGCCTGGGTTCACCAAGTTCCCCTCATATTGGGGAGGAATTAATTTCTCTTTCGCTGATGACATTGTACTCTATGTTACCAAACCCATCCAGTCCTTAGAGTCTTACAGATTTTCAGAATTTTTTGGGACCACTCTGGCTACCAGATCAACCCTGACAGGTCCCTGGTGTTCCCACTGGCCGGAGAGATCCCAAGACTTTCCTTCAGCTGGGCAGCACTGCTGGCACGTGATGAATTTAAGTACCCGGGTATCCATGTCATCTGTAATACTGGTGACTTTTTAGATAGGGATATACTCACACAGCTAGATAGGCTCCATACGTGGACCGCTGGCGGACCCTCCCAATGTTGTTAATGGGTAGGGCCACCCACTTTAAAATGTCTGTCCCACATCTGCTATATGCCCTCCAAAATACTTCTTGCATGGTCCCCCCCGGACATATTCAGAAGGCTCAACCGTGAGATGAGACTGCCGCTATTGGATGTGGGTGGCTCCCGCATTGCACTCCATAACCTGCAGAGGAGTGTTTACAATGGTCATTTGGCTGTCCCTGACATACGCAAGTATTTCTGGGTGGTGCAATTGGTGACACTAATCTACTGGGCGCTCATGGATCAAATGGAACTGGTATATCTGATAGAAACTTCTAGTTGCAGATTCCTTACCTTAGAATTTCCCCCAGGCGTCAGACTGGATCCAGAGATTTTTCTTCAAGCAGTAACCCTGCGCACCGTTAGGTGGTGTCAATCGGCTCTGCGGGCGTCATTGGCGTCGCAGTCGTATATAGGCGCCTCCCCAGCGCGCTTACGTCAGTTCTTTTCTTTCCATTCCAGCCTATGCACAGATCCAGAGAAGAGCAACCCCAGTAATTTTTTGACTAACTACGACATTTTGTTGAATTCATTTTTGACGAGTTTTGGTTTGTCGCGGGATGTCCCGTAAAACCGGTTTCAAGCCCTGCGACTCCTGTCACCGCATGAAATCGGTGACGGATCCGCACCTCGTGTGCCTCTGGTGTTTGAAGTGCGACCACGACCCAAAGTCGTGCTCCAAGTGTCAGGCCATGAACCCGAAAGCTTTGAGGGAGCGGTCCCTGAAGCTCATGGCAGCCCGACACTCGACTCCACGTCGTTCCCAGTCCCGTTCGAGAGGAAGGTCAGGTGACCGGTCGCGGAGTCACCACCATTTATCTTTGTCCAAGTCATCTGGACATTTGGATAAGAAGAAGAAGTCGAAGAAAGCAAAACGTTCTTCGACTTTGCCCTGTCGCTCATACGACGTGACGCAGGAAGAGTGTCGACACTCTAGGCCTCTGTCTACGGGTCCGCTCCGCACCTCCCGAATTTCCAGAAGCAGGTGCTACCCCTGCCCAACTTTAAAGAGTTCTATGAGACCGTCCGCCTCATATTTGGGCAGCCCGACCCACCCTCAGCGCCTTCGGGCCCAGGGGAGTCGGTGAGGGCACCTCAGGATCCGCTTCTGGATCTGTCCCGACACCGATCGTGCCAATGCGACCTTCCCTGGCAGTGGATCAGGCGTTGATGCTTCCGGCACCGATTGGGCCAACAATCGACATTGACCCTATACTTATCCCCGACGACCCAGAGCTGGAACAACGTCGCTCGACGCCAATTCCGTTTTCCATGGGCTCTGCTGTGTCCAGGGTTGATCCTGAACCCTATTGCTATGGGTATGGATCCAGGGATAGTGTACAGGGGTCGCTGGACCCTTTAGAAGAGCAGCTTGACCCTGAACACAGGATTTGGGTGATGCCAATAGGTTGGACACCTCCCCTGACACTGGCATGTTTTCTTGTACCGTGCCTACGGAGGAATGAGCGTCATACTCTATGGTGGTGAGAAGGGCTGCTAAGATTTTGAATCTCGAGCTTCCTTCTGTGGGGATCAGGCCTAACCTCCTGACCGAAGTGCTTCAGACTGGGGCCTCCAACTCGGACCCCTTCTGTCCTTCAACTAAGCGCTATTCACATACTCGCTGGGATACGGTTGCGCAAGTGCTGCCTCAAGTTCCGGAAGAGGCCCGGAATGTTCTCTCCCAAGCCATGACCGATCGGTGAGACGCAGCCAAGTTCATGATACGTTGTGGACTGGATATAACCGACTCACTGGGCAGATCGGTTGCATCGACAGTGGCATTGAGGTACCACGCCTGGTTGAGGACATCTTGTTTTTTGGGGGATGACCAGCAATCTTTGATGGACATGCCCTTTGATTCCCCCCGCCCTAGGCTGCCTTTTGCTCCTTTTGTGGCTACAGAAGGGGCACCCGACTGCATTCATTTCCACCAGGGCACCGACCCACGCATGCTGTACAGCCCCTGCATGGACGTGGGATCCAACAAGCTTGTGGATAAGGGAGTCAGCGGGCTGCAGAGTCCACCCCCGCCCCCTCCTCTGTCTCTGGGTTTTACATATCATCCGAGGAGGCTACTTCCTCCCCTTCGAGACTTCTCTAGCTATGCCACCATCATTCGATCATCTATCGGAGGATCTTTTGGCTCTTCTCCGTGAGGAGGTCAAGGCTCTCCTGGCCTAGGGAGCCATAGAAACGGTCCCTGTGACAGAAGTAGGTTGTGGTTGCTATTCCTGCTACTTTCTGGTACCCAAAAAGGACAAGGGCCTTCGCCCTATCCTAGACCTCCGGTCCCTCAGACTCTTTCTCAAGAAGGAAAAGTTCAAGATGTTAACCCTATCTCAGGTCCTTTCTGCCCTGGAGACTGGATTGTAGCGTTGGCCTTGCAGGATGCCTGTTTCCATATTCCTGTCCTGCTGCCCCACAGACATTACCTACGATTTGTGGTAGGTCACGAGCACTTTCAGTTCACCGGGCTCCCCTTTGGCCTTACCAGCACCCTTCAGGTGTTTAGAAAGTGATGGTAGTGGTTGCAGCTCATCTGCGCAGGGTACAGTCTTCCCCTACCTCGACGACTGGCTGTTGAAGGCGGACACACCCCTGAAAGTCGTCTCCCACCACCAAACTGTGGCGAAGCTCCTGCATTCGCATGGGTTCACTATAAACTTGCCGAAGTCACACCTGACTCCCTCTCAGACGCTCCCTTTCATTGGAGATGTTCTGGACACAGTGCAGTTTTGGGCTTATCCTCCTGAAAAACGAGTCTGGGCTATTCGGGCAATGATACCAATGTTTCAGCCTCTCTTCTGGATTTTGGTGAGAATGACTCTGGGGCTGCTGGGCCTCATGGCCTCCTACATCCTGCTGGTCCAACATACCAGATGGCATATGCAGGCTGTACAGTGGGATCTGAAGTTCCAGTGGGCACAGCATCAGTGGAATCTCTCCGACATGGTTCAGATCTCAGAGGGAACTGTGAAAGACCTGCAGTGGCAGTTATCGAATCCAGATTGGATCAACGGCAGATCCTTATCCCTTCCCCAACCAGATCTTACAGTAGTGACAGATGTATCACTCCTGGGATGGGGTGGCCACATGGGAAAGGCGGAGATCAGAGGCCTCTGGTCTCCGGTGGAGTCTGGGCTCCACATCCACCTTTTGTAGCTCCGGGCGATCCGACTTGCATTGAAAACATTCCTTCCCTCTCTCAAATGGAAAGTGGTACAGGTGTTCACTGACAACACCACTGCCATGTGGTATTGCAACAAGTAGAGCGGAGTGGGGTTGTGGACCCTTTGTAATGAGGCTCTTGGCCTCTGGACATGGGTGGAGCGCCAAGGCATTTCCTCGGTGGTTCCCCGGGGCTCACTGAACGTCAGAGCAGATGAACTCAACCATCGATCATGAATGGCGTCTCCATCCGGAGGTGCCGCAAGGTGTCTTTCAGCAGTGAGGAGAGCCTTGGTTAGATCTGTTCACCTCCGCAGAGAACGAGCATTGTCAGCTGTTTTGCGCGTTGGAGTTTCCAATGCGACTATTGCTCTGCACTGCTTTTCATCACGAGAGGAACGCAGGCCTCCTGTACGCCTTCCAACCAATACCACTTCTGCCCAGAGTTCTGAAGAAGATCAGGCAAGACCGGGCCCAAGTGATCTTGACGGCTCCAGCCTGTGCACCAAGATTCTGGTATCCCGAGCTATTGAACATGGCCATCAATCCTCCGATCAGACTGCCCCTTCGGGAGGAACGTCTGTCACAGCAGCAGGGGACGGTTATCCACCTGGACCTGTCCAGTCTCCGCCTTCTTGCGAGGAGATTGAGCGGCAACAGATGATGGCTTTTAACCTTCCATCTGAAGTCTGTAGTGTCATCGTGACAGCCAGGCGTCCCTCCACCAAAACGGTATATGCCTGTCATTGGAAGAAATTTGTGGCATGGTGTATCAACAAATCTGTTGATCCCCCTCTCTGCACCTCTCTCAGAGGTTCTCCTCTTTATTCTCTCTCTTGCCCAGCAGGGCTCTGCTCTGGGCATCCTCAAGGGTTATTTGTCAGCCATCTCTGCCTTCTTAAGGCTACCAGACCAACGTTTTCTTTTCAAATCTCACATTGTTGGGAAGTTTCTTAGAGGCCTCACGCATGTGTTTCCTCCCATCCCGTTCATAATGCCCGAGTGGGATTTGAACTCAGTCCTCACATACCTCATGTGAGCCCCTTTTGAGCCGCTTGACCCTTAAAACAGCTTTTTTGATTGCCATCACCTCTGCTCGCAGAGTGAGTGAGCCTCAGGCTCTTTCTTCGAAGCCACCATTCCTAGCAGTGCATCCTGACAAAGTGGTGCTTCATACCGGGGCTTCTTTTCTTCTCAAAGTGGTAATGCCTTTTCACGTAGGCCAATATATCACCTTGCCTACCTTTTATGCACCCCCACATCCCTCTGATGAGGAGGAGAGACTCCACCGTCTGAATCCAGAAAGAGCGTTGACATTCTACCTAGATCGTTCCAAAGATTTCTGGATGGACAATCAACTCTCTGTGGGTTATGTGAGTGTGAAGAAAGGGAAGGTGGTGCAGAAGACCATCCCGCAATGGGTAGTCCTCTGCATCAAGATGTGCTACGCTTTTGCGAAAAAGCAACCCCTTGGGGATTTGCACGCTCATTCAACCAGAGCCACTGCTGCTACCACAGCGTTAGCATGTGGAGCTCCAGTCCAGGATATCTGCCAGGCTGAAATGTGGGCACCCTTACATACGTTCACCAAGTAATAATGCCTGGACAGTCCAGTCCGCAGAGACAGCTATTTTGGCCGTTTGGTCCTGCAGGACTGTTTTGGTGTGATCTTAGTTCACAGCCCACCACCGGGGATGGTATTGCTTGGGTATCTATTCTAAGGTAAGGAATCTGCAACTAGAAGTATCTATCAGATGTACAAGTTACTTACCTTCGGTAACAATATATCCGGTAGAGGCATATTCTAGTTGCAGATTCCTTACCGACCCGCCCATCCTTCCTGCACTGTGAACTGATTTCTAGGGACAGGTACTTCCCTTTAAGGGCCCTAGTTTTGGTGCACCATTCTCAGTGTTTTTCATGGCTCTGCGTTACTAGTGTGAAAAGTTGGGAAAAGAAACTGATGTCTGCGTGCCGGGATGGCGCCTATATACGACCCGCAGAGTTGACCAACACCACCAAACGGCGCGCTGGGTACTGCTTGAAGAAAAATCTCCAGATCCAGTCTGACGCCTGGGAGAAATTCTGAGGTAAGGAATCTGCAACTAGAATACGTCTCTACCAGATATATTGTTATCGAAGGTAAGTAACTTGTACACACAGTAGACAGAGACCATGGAGAGTAGAGGCTATAAGGCAGCACTACACCAACGAGCACGCAAGCGCTCCTTGCCAGCCCATACTCAGTCGATGGTGCAAGTGTGGCAGAAGGTGACAGGGTTTCTGGGCTGGGAAGGGAAGGTGACAGACTTGACTCCCCCAGTGGAACATCAGCCTCCTGCAGGAAGTGAGGGCCCTTCCTGGGTTCGGAAATGGGCACTGATTGGATAGAGCGTCTGGGGGACATCTGGAGAGACCAAACAATGTTGACCTTAGAAGTTCTGCGTCTCGAATATGGGATGGCAGATACAGAGCGCTAATGGTACTTGAAATTAGGGCATGCCCTCTGATGTCACGTTTCAGAGGTTGAGCAGCTGCCAGATGCAGCACCACTGGAGGATTGCCTCCTTCTGGCCCCCTAGAATGGTAAGGGGGTCTCCAGGATTTATAGGAAAATAAGGAATAATGCCGCTGTCCCTTTGACAGCCATGTGCGAAGCTTGGGAAAGAGACATAGGAATACTTTAGGATGACATTCGGCTGAGGCTGAAGCCCGAGAAAGGTAGCATACGGGCCCACTTTTGACTGATACAGCTCCGAATATTGCACAGGGTGTATTAGTCCAGGACACTTCTAGATAAGATGGGCAGAGGGAGATCGACGCTATATACGAAGGACTGTGGACGGGACGGCACCTTCTCCCATTCGGTATGGATGTGCCCATCCATACAGCTCTTTTGGGCGGGAGTCTTGCATATTTTGTCTAGTGTTAAGACAGACAGTACCATAGACGCCAAACTATTTTTGTTAAACATTACAGGAAAGGAGTATTGAAATAGGCACCAAAGGATCTGGTTGGCAGTCGCATTCATAGTAGCCAATCACAATATAGCACGAGCATGATGCGCAGCGACCCTCTCCCCGCATAGAGGAGTGGGCAATGGACATAGACTGTTGCCAAAGGGCTGAACAAGTGGTATATCAAAGTAGGGGACGGCCCAAGAAATGGGACAAAGTTTGGGGCAGCTGGCGTGCTTATAGGAATGAGTGAATGGAAGGGGGGGGGGGGTGAGGGCGGTAGGAACAGTTGTGCAGCACCCTATAACTTCGTCTTGTATCACCCGAGGGCTATGAATTATTTCCATGCTCCGTGCTTAATGTGTGTTGTCTCTGTTTAAGATTGCCTATGCTCTCTGCTATAAGTCTAATGTGCAGTTATCGCTTCCATTGCTGTTTTTGTACACTGAGCTTCAGTTTTGTGCAATAAAAATATATTTGTTTTTAAACAAAGTAAAATAAAGTTGATCGTATGTTGTTAAGGCTAGTTAATTTAATATTCGTTCTCCATCCCATTCTAGGTCTTGAAGCATCAAGTAGCCTACCTCCTTTATGGAATTCTTGGAGCTGTTGTAGAATATTGGATTCTTCTTGGCCTTCTCCTTAACAAATACATGGTGCATCATATATCTGTTGATCTGGCGAACTATATCTCAATTTTATGTGATGGTGAGTATATTAATTGTAGGGATGCATATTCTTAATTGCACGTTGACTGTTTTCATATCTAGTGGATGTGGTGAAATATGGGTGGTGCTGAAGGTAAGAATATCTGTGGCTTTCGAAGTTCAATTTTAATTTGACAAATACACATTTCTGAAGAGATGGTGACAGGTATACTGGCCTCCCACGCATAAAATTCACTAGCAGCTGTCACTAAATCCATACTTAACCCTGACTTTCTTGTGTAGAAAGAATAGAGAAATTGATGTTTTTAAGATCAGTCAGCCGCGACATACAGGTTGTTTTTTATACCAATCTGCCCGCATTTGTTACAGTAATAATTTAAATGTTGTTTAGTATTTCCAATTATCTCAAGTTTTACTTCAGCCAAAAATATTTGACCTCTTTTACCCATCATGCATCATTGTACTAACATTTCCATCTTAAAATGTGCAATTAACAGTACCTATTTGAAAATACATGTAATAATCGTACAGGTTGTGTCCTTGCATTCGATAAATGCTGAACCTTCAATGGTGTATAGAAATTAAGTGGCTGGAGGCAGAATGTTCAGTGTCCACTTTTGTTTAAAGAACAAGATGCCATTCAAACACTTTTTGTTTGGTTCTATTTTTTTTTTCCGCGGCTGTTATTTTGATTAAATTCAGTAAGAAACAGGAAAGACATCAGTTTATTACTATTCGATCTGAAGTTCTTACGTGGCCCGTCCGTCTATGCTTTGTGTTGTTGGATGTATTCTGAATCTGCATCTGAGATTTGTTTTGTTTAAAACTTACTGTGAGTAACTTTGGCCTTGGAGCCTCAAGATTTTGAATTATAGCAGGTTCTAATAGTTTTTTGTACTGAGGCTTTTTCTCTTGGAAACGCAGTAGTTTATATAAGGTAATTGGGGTGGGTATTGCCGGTTATTAGGTCTCGCATGAGAGAGCGCTTGTGGTGTCGCTTGTAAGTCTGATGTTCCCTTTAAAAAATCTGTAAAGGGCTTAGATCTCACCCATTACTTAACATTAGTTGGATTCCGCGATTTCATTGCGGCAGCTTATTTCATTTTGCTGGTAGCTTTGGAAGGATTTTGGGTTCATCCCTTTAGATTCGACCCATAGACACTCAGAGACAGCAGCTTCTAGCCAGCTCTTTGGGTTTTTTAGATTCAAAACACATGGACAGCAGCCTTGAGCCCTCACATAACATCATACTCTGGTGAGTTCACACTACATAGATTTGGACATTTTGGAAACACTGATGTCCCAAATAAAATGTTTGCTACAGGTCAAATCACCCCTCACACCACACTAATGGTCTTGCCAATGATTTCCACTACAGCTGCCAGGACTTGACGCAGCAAGGCACAGTACAGGCTGAAGTCCCACAGGCACTCCTTGGCCGGGGTTCATGCCCTTGTGGTTATGTGTATTTGTAAAGCGCAGCATCACCAAGAAGGGTATCGTAGCACAGAACAGCTGTGCATGCTCGGCCTTGCCTACAATAGGTTGGCTAATTGAAAAGCTAGGTCTTTAGCTTGCTGTAGAATTCAAGAAAAGAGGAGAAGGAGGAGGCAGTGATGTGGAGAAGAAGGCCGCCAAACTCTTTGTTTTATTTCTGTGTGTGCTTGGATGTGTGTAAGTAGGAGTCCTAAGGAGTGCAGATGTCTGTGTGGTTGGTGGAAGGAGATACAACTGTTCAGACAGTGGGGAATAATTTGTGTAGTGCTTTTATTGTGTGTGTGAGGAGTTTGAAATGAGCTCGTTTGTGAATCGGGAGCCAGTGGAGCTCAATGAGTTGTGGTGTGTGGGAGGTTAAGAATGAGTCTGGTTGCTTAGTTCTGGCTGGTTTGTAGCCTTCTAATGAGTTGCTTGGTGATCCCGTTGTAAAGGGTGTTCCCATAGTCCAACTTGCTAGTCACTAGGACTTGAGTGACAGATTTTCTAGTGTTGCTTGGTAGCCATTTGAAGATCTTTCTCAGCATCTTTGGGGTGTTACAAGCTGGATACAGTGAAGGCATTGACTTGTGTGGTCATGGTTATTTAGTATTCGATTATTCTGAGGTTCCTAACATGGGTGCTAACTGTGGGTCCGGGTTCAGCTGGCCACCAGTTGGAATCCAAAGGTGAGGTGTTCTTGCTGAAGATCACCACTTCTGTCTTATCTGTGTTGAGCTTGAAACAGTTGGCTTTCATCCATTAGCAACTCAGGTCATGCAGTTGTGTCGGGAAGAACCCTGGACTGAGGGGATGGATGAGGAGGAAATAAGAGTACCCTGACATTTTCCCTCTTTATCCACACCACATGTTGATGGACCTCTCCTCTATTTTCAGCCCGTCGCCGGGGTATTGTCACCTGTACTCAGATCGGGCTAACACTGTGGCCTCTCTTCATAAGTTCCAGTATCCTGACCGTCTGCAACCATTGTTTGTTAGGCATGGCCCCTTTAACCCTAGTATGTGCGTGTCACATGGAGTATGACACAACCAATGAGGATGCATTTCAAGAAGTAAAAGGGGACAATGCAGAAGTAACATGTGGAGCAAAGTCTGAAGGAGAAGAGCATCGACAAGACATTTGGGAGGATGCCACCTTTCCAACAATGGGAACAAGCGTGAGTGGAGATAGGGTGAGGCCTGACTCCGACTCCAGCTGCCTGATGGAGACGCCACTGGACAACCCCACACTGACAAAAGGGGCACTGGAGGAACGAGAGAGATGCGCAGCGGGAGAGTCAAGGAACAATGAGAAGACTGAGGACCATCAGAGATGCGAAGTGGACTGTCACGCTCCCGGCGGAGCGTGGCTTACCCAGGCCGAAGACTCCTCCCAGTGGTTCGAACATGTAGATACCTAAGGAGCAAGGAGAAAAGAAGAAGAACATATTATTATAACCCCGTGTTAAAACAAACAAAATAGTCAATAAACGATATAATAGAGCCAAATAATAGCATTGCTTATTGTGTATATCCTGTGCCAGTAACAAGGTGTTGGACTTGTTTCTTGTGTTGGCGGTCTTGTCTTGTCCTAGTTGTTAGTGCTTCACTGATCAGTATGTGTGCTTTGGTGAAATGTGATCAGGTTCAAGGGTCAGATGAGGCTCCCGAGTGGATAGGCTTCATGGTAGCAGTGGTTTTGATGGTGGTGGTGGGCGGGACATGAGGTCAGGATTCGCTCTTCGCCCATGATGGAAAGTGAGTTTCAATTGTGATGTGTTTCAGTTGAGAGTCAAAATTGCTGTATATGGAGGTAATATTGTTATGTTATGTTATGCCTTGTGAGGGGGTGGTGTTGCTGGAGGCGGCAGGTGGTGCAGTGAAATCTTTGAAGATGACAACGTTTTCTTTGCTGCTGGTAGTGCTGACTTCTGTGAGATCTGCAAGAGCTGTGCACTTGGTTTTCCATATTTGCTGGTGATAGGTTCGTAGGGTTTATTTGAAAATGTCTTTTTCTGTGATGTCTTGACTTGTTTTCCATTTGGGCCAAGTTGCTGGCACTGGCTTTTTGCCAGCCTAAGTTCCTCTGTGTATCAATTGACCTTTGGTCAAGCTCTTGCTGTTGGGTTGGTCTTGAAGGGAGCCAGGCCTGCACATGCAGTGATCCAGCTTTTGAGGTTCTTGCTGTCTTTCAGCAAGTTGCTGGAATGCCCAGGCCAGTGCACAGAGAGGATGTAAGCTCACTCTCCTTCTGTGATGCTTTTCCAGCTAAGGATGGGCAGTTTTGAATGTGGTAGGTCTGTGGTCATGTGGAATGAGTATGCTGAAACTGATGAGGGCATCACCTGTCCAGGTCACGGTTACTGGCTTGTCATCTGTAATGTTGCTGATTCTGGAGAAAATCAGGTCCAATAGGTGTCCGGCAGTGTCTGTGGACTCAGTAACGTGCTGGATGAGGCCAAACTTTCTGAGGTTTTCTAGATGAAGTGTGTGGTGTTGCTGGCAAAATTGTTGTGGGGTCCTGGTTGTCTGTATACAAGGGTTCCTCACAGCATGATTATGACGGTTATGCATACCTTGAACATGAGGTGTTCCATATAGGTGGGAGGGTATCCATGTAGGAGGTGCAGCTGATAGTATCTTTGAGCATGATGGCGACTCAACTTCTGGGCTTGTGGTCTTGCCTGGCGACCTTGTAGCTAGCGGGGATGGCTGTAGGAATGTCAGGTTAAGAGGTTGGGTTTAGCCATGTGTCCATGACAAAGAGCAGATCTGGAGCATGGTTGTGCAGTAGGTCCCATATAACTGTGGCATGTTTGGTGAGCAAGTGGGTGTTGAGGAGCATGCATGTGTGTGGGGTGTTATGTGGGTGGTATTTGGTCTATGTGTTTTTGTGAGCGGGTGTCTGGTTTGTGTGAGTGTGAGCAAGTGAGGTGCCTGGTGCTGTTGATGCTGGAGTGGCGAGTGGAGGTTGCAGGAGAGTGCATGAGAACTTGCAGGAGGGCCATGTGAATGGTTTCTTCCATTTCGTGTGGTGTGGCAGTAGTGCGGCAAGTTGCTGCAGCAAGCGGCAGCCGGCCCTGATAGCAGAGAGGTGTGCAGCAGGGTAGCAGTGGGTAGGGTGAGACAAGGGTTCTTGGCGCTGAACATGGCCTGGGCGTGGATGGATGCAGACAGCCTTGCCTTTGGTGTGCCATCCGCGTGTCAGCACTGCACCTGCCATTAAGTAGGTCCATGGAGAGCGGAGAAGCGCAGGTTAATGTGGGCTGAAAACCAGTGATGTCACAGCCTGTGCAGATGGATGATGGGAAATGAAGCCCTCTTTTTTTGGCTTCTTTTAAAGATGGTTTTGGCGGGAAACCTGTGATGACACTTGCTGTACAGATGGATGATGGAAAATCCAGTAATGTCATTTTCTGTGCAGATGGGTGGTGAGAAATAATGTCCCCTTGCTTGGCTGCTTCTTTGAAAGACGGTTTTGGCAGAAAACCAGAGATGTCACTTCTTGTGTAGATGGGTTCTGGGAAAGGAAGTCCTCTTGCCTGGCTTTTTCTTTTAAAAACAGTTTTGACAGGAAACCATGGAAGCCATTTCCTGAATCCATTGATGCCACTTCCTGTGCAACTAGGTAATGGGAACCTGTTTTTCTGTTGTAGGCACCTGCATTTAAATAGCTATCAGAAGGAAGAGTTTTGAAGGGTACGAGTCCCTGTCCTCAACTCCTTACCTTCCACCTAAACATGGTGAGAAGCCTTAGGAGTGAGGATCAATGCATGCAGTCCCACACATCCTAGGCAAGGCACAGCTCTCACCATCACAAAGTGACATGCTCTCACCAGTAGGGCAACAGGCATGTGCTGTGATAATTGGCTACTCACATCCTGCACACTAGGCCCTGAAACTGGCTCTCAAACATATACATTCACGCCACTGTGCTGTTTTAAATGGTGATTCGTTGCCCTGCAGACCATGAGACAACCACTGCACTCACATGCATATAAATATTGGACTATGCTGTGCCAAATGGCTGCTCTGTATATCTAGAGCAAAGCACTGCTTTCTTATTCACACAGTAGCAGACGTGTCCTCAGCTGAAAACCTGTCTACTGGCATCACTCCTTGAGGCACTGCTCCCATTCGAAGGCTTTGAGTTAGCAGTTCTTGAAGCTGATGGTGGCCCAGCGCTCAACTCCAATCAAGTTAAGATCTCGGTTGAGAGGAAGTTCCTGGGATCGGTTGCGCAGTTCTCCATCCTCCTCCTCCTCCAAGCCTCAGCGGGATTGGGTAAATCGAGGCTAAGAAGAAGTCCAAGCAGTCACAGCATTCTTCAACTTCGTCTCGTCCATTGGCTGACGAGTGAGCGTTGAGGCTCTAGGCCTCATTCTGTGTAACCTCCACCTGAACTGACTCCGTGCCTCCCCAAGTTTCCAGGAGCCAGAGCGACCCCTGCCCAACTCAGAGTTTTATGATGCTATGTGCCTCCTTTTTGGGCAGCCCGACACCGTTGGAGCGCCTTTGGGCCCCACAGTTTTGGATGAGGCCCCTCTGGGTTCTGCAGCTTCAGCCTCGGCACTGAGGGGCACCCAGGCATCCAGTCCTAGATCCGGACCGGCGTCAGTCCTACCACCCTAACCTTTCTGATGCCAGTTCCGAAGCTGCCGGCGCCATCTGTGCCCACAGGGGGCACCATCCCCGTTGTGATCTTGGGCACGGAGCTGGATGAACTTTGTCGGGATGAATGGGAGGGATGGCAGGAACCTTTAGAATATCAGCCCCATGAAGAAATGAACTGCAGTAAAGAATTGGGTGAGGCCAGCGGACTGGATAATTCTGTAGATATTGGGATGCTTTCTCCCCCTACCGTGGCTACGATGGATGGAGCATCGTATGCTGTTGTTAGAAGAAGCTGGGGTCCTGGAACTTCAACTGCCTTCAGTGGCTGTCAAGACTAATCTCTTGACAGAGGTACTACACACAGGAGCTTCCCCCTCAGAACTCCTGCTCCAGTTTAATGAAGCCCTCACGGACGTCCTACAGGTCCAAACCCAGCACAGGGGCTCCTGTAGACAGGACATTTGCCTGCTGCCATCACCCTGCACCAGGGGACCCTAGTTTCTTAATTTATCACCCTACACCTGGGATCTTTGTGTTTCAAGCCTCTACCTCTGGCTCTACCTCTCAGTGCACGTTCCCTTCCTCTTCCCCGAATAGGGAATACAAATGGTTGGACTCACTTAGGAAGAAACTGTTTTCTTCTGCCAGCCTTGCATTGCAGTCTGTGAATGCTGCATGTCTTTTTGGGCTGTTATTCCCACACGCTGTGTGCCACGGTTGCACAAGTGCTGCCACAGTTCCCATAGGAGACCGGGGCTATACTCTCTCAGGCTGTTGCTGATGGGAGAGACGCAGCAAAGTTTACAATCTGTTGTGGACTCGACACGGCTGACTCACTGGGCAGAGCAGTTTCATGGGCAGTGGCCCTGAAGCACCACACCTTGCGGAGGACGCCTGCCTTTTCAGGGGATGTCCAGGCTTCCTTGATGGACATGCCCTTTGATGGCATTCGTCTGTTCGGAGACAAGGCAGACTCGGTGCTTGAGCGCTTGAAGGATTCCTGAGCTACAGCCACGTCCTTGGGCCTGGCGACATTCTCCCAGCCCCCCCAGTCTGCTTTCGGCCCTTTTGTGGCTACAGAAGGGGCCACCAACGGCATCCATTCCAGGCCAGCCGCCGTGCATGCTGCCCATCTTATGTGTAGCCATGGATGTGGGATCCACCGACCTCGTAGATCAGGTGGCCAGTGGTCTGGACAGTCCATCCCACCCCTGTGCAGCAGCCTCTAAACCTTCCTAGTCTCACTAACCCCCACCATGGGCCAGTTGACTGCGGTATTCGCCATCACCTGCTCTGCTGGCAATCCATCACATCAGAAAGGTTTTTCAGATAGTCTGAAGTGGCTAATCCTTCCGCATTAAGATTACATCTCCACCCATGCCATCGGATGATGGAGGGTCACTTGTCCCTTCTCCACAAGGAAGTTATGGCTCTCTTGGTCCTGGGAGCCACATGCCAGAAGTAGGTCATAGGTGCTATTCCTGCTACTTTGTGGTCCTCAAAAAGGACAAAGACCTCAGCCCTATCCTAGTCCTTTGTCCCCCAATCTCTTCTTCAAGAAGGAGAAGCTCAAGAGGCTCACTTTGGCTCAGGTCCTATCTGCCTTGGACCTAGGAGACTGGTTGGTAGCGTTGGACTTGCAGGATGCTTATTTTCATATCCCCGTTCTGCCTGCCTACAGACGTTATTTGCGGTTCACGGTTGGCCACAATCCCTTTTAGTTTAATGTGCTCCTCTTTGGCTTTACCAGCGCCGCTTGGGTGTTCACCAAGGTGATAGTGGTGGTTGCGGCTCATCTGTGGAGATCAGGGGTTTCTGTCTTCCCCTATCTCAACAACTGGCTGTTGAAGCTGGTC
This sequence comes from Pleurodeles waltl, assembly GCF_031143425.1. NCBI lineage: Eukaryota > Metazoa > Chordata > Amphibia > Caudata > Salamandridae > Pleurodeles > Pleurodeles waltl. The sequence goes on from NC_090436.1 coordinate 524,960,732, forward strand.
TCTCCCCAGCATGTAGTCTCCCACCTCCAGACTATGGCGGACCTCCTGCATTCACTGGGGTTTACTATAAACATGCCAATGTGACACCCTACTCCCTCTGAGACTCTCCCTTTCATCTGAGCTATTCTGGACTCAATTCAGTTTTGGACTTATCCTCCTGAGCAGCGAGTCCAGAATATTGAGGCTATGATACTTTTGTTTCAGCCCCTTTCCTGGATTTCGGTGAGAATGACACTGAGGATGCTGGGCCTCATGGTCTCCTGCATCCAGCTGGTGAGAGATGCCAGATGGCATATGCGGGCTATCGAGTGGAACCTGAAGTTCCAGTGAGTGCAGCATCAGGGGAATCTCTCAGACAAGGTCCAGATTTCGGACGGAACGGTGAAAGATCTGAAATGGCTGTTTACAAACCACAATAGGGTCGAAGGCAGATACCTCTTCCTTCCTCAACAAACTCTGACAGTAGTGACAGATGGGACGGCTATCTGAGAGAGGTGGAGATCAGAGGCATCTGGTCTCCAGCGGAAGCCGGGCTCCACATCAACCTGTTGGAGGTCCGTGCAGTCCGGCCTGCATCGCAAGCATTTCTTCCCTTTATCAAAGGAAAGATGGTACAGGTGTTAACAAACAACATCACCGCCATGTGGTACTGCAACAAGCAGTGCGGGCTGGGGTCATGAATCCTTTGTCTAGAGGTTCTGCACCTCTGGGTGTGGCAGGAACTGCTGGGCATATACCTGGGTTTTCCTCATCCGGTGGGATCTCTGAACGCTAGAGTGGACAAACTCAGCCAAAAATGCCTAGCGGATCACAAATGGCATCCCCATCCGGAAATGGTGCATGGTTTCTTTCAGCATTGGGGAGAGCCTTGGTTAGATCTGTTTTCCTCCACATAGAGCACACAGTGTTGAGGTTTCTGGGGCAGCAATTGCTTGGAGATGCTTTTCATCTCGAGTAGAACTGAGACCTCCTGTATGCCTTTCTGCCCATACCACTTCTGCCCAGAGTTCTCAGGAAGGTGAAGAACAACTGGGCCCAAGTAGTCCTTCTGCCTCTGGACTGGGCACGGAAAGGGAGAACCTGTGATATTCACCCCCATAACTTACACTTATGGGGGAAAGGCTCGTATTCTTGAAGGTCATATCTATCTTTGCTGAAAACCTGGGGGTTATGGGGGTGAATATCACAGGTTCTCCCTTTACAGATACCATACAACAATATTCCACAAGTAAATGAATCATGTTATGAAATGATATTGTTAACATAAATTCTGATAAAATACCACACTTCCCCTTGTGTCATACTGAAGGTTACAATTGAAAAAACATTATTTCTGAAGTTACAATCATCAAGGAGAAAGTATCATAGATAGATGCATTCTGTTGAAAAATAATGCTTCAGTTCGTAATACCAGAAATTCAGTTTATTTTTAACATGTTCAAATCATGTTGCTTCAAACAGAAAAACCTGGAGTGTATCAGTCCCCCCAAAAATAATGTAGTTTGTGATCAATGTTGAGGCCTTGTTCCACCGTTTTCAGTCTCATCATCCACAGTGCTTCCTGTCGCCTTAAACTAAGCTCTCTATTACTTCCCCTCCTATCGTGTTGTACAACATCTATACCATGGTAATGCAAACTCATGTGGGTGTCATGTTGTTGTGTATGTTAATGTCTGTATGGCAAATAGGTATTTGGGGTCATTTTGTTTCACTCTTTCTCTCCTTTTTTCTCAATACTTTTTTTCACAACACACTGTGTTTTTCTTTATTTTCTTAACTTTTATTAGACCAAAACTTGACGGACCTTTGGGCACTCTTTCTCTCTTTTTTTCTCACTGCTTTATGCAAAACACACTTATCAGGATTGGGTGTTTTTGTTCATTTACTTTTCTTCACTTTTATTAGACCAACACTTGACTGACCTTTACTGGGGAGAATAGGTATAATGACATCCAGACGGACTTGTGTAATTAGGAAGTCTCTTTACTTTTATCATTATTGGTACTGTACAATTGTATTGTAGGTATAATTGAAAAGTAATGGGGTAGACATTATTACAATGTGGCGCCCATAACAGACCTAGGTTGTGATCCCTTCAAATCACAATATGGAGACTTGTGCATCTTTCTTTGAGAATTATAGGGCTTGTTCTACTATGCTTTAGTGAACATGGTGCACATTGGGGCCAGATTACTTTTATTCCATACTCTGCATATCTTTATTAATAAAATGTTGTTTCCTCGTGGAAATAGTACATGGTAACTTAAGGATATATAAGATGGTTCCCAGATAGAATGTTACTAGTCCTCTCGCTACTTCAGTGATTTTGCAGGTATTGATGGTATAAAAGTATATTTCAAGACGGCTCCCGGACAAAACGCCTGAGTTACCCCGCGTGAATATGTGAGCACTTGGGAGCACTCCCCCCAGGTTGTTGATCTACTAATGATGCTACATATGTGGCTTACTGGAAATGCCTAGTTATGAAGTTAATACTGTTTATGGAGCGAACGCGATGTGATACTTGTGTTGCTTAGTGAGTGTGATTACAACTTTAGGGGAAAGCCGGTATACAGGGTCAGATCCGGAATGCAATGCTTGGTGATAATTTGAAGTAATATTAAATTTCAAAGGAGAGTGAAGCATGCATGGGTATCTTTTAATATCTAAACGTGATGAGGACTACATATTAGTTGTACTTTTCAGGCATTACCCTTGTTTGTTACGATTGTGGTAAACTATACAAAGGTGGCTGCACCTATTACACAGTTTATGCATATATTTGGGCATAGGTTGAGAATCAGTTTGTCAAGAGAGGGCAAATTGTTGCTCCCCAGACACTTCATAATTTTGACTGGCACAGTGTTGTGAATGAGAGCAAGTGGTAATTTGTGCATGGTTACAAGTATGGAGAAAAGAGCAGTTCATTAGACTCTGTAATATGTAGTCTCAAGATAGACATATATGTCTCTTGAGAGATAGGACTTCTTAGGAGCATACAAGCTGATGTACAAACTTATGGTATATTTTCTGATTTATAGATATAAAAGTGCGGACCTTTCAAGCTCGATCTGTGGCATGCATGACACTTGAGTAACATAAGGCATGGAAACATACCTTTGGGTACAGCACCTTGGTCTTGCTGTAGATGCATTATTGTTATTGGCCCTTAAATCCTTTTGTAGGGGTTTGCTGATAAGATGGCTTTTGAAACAGACCTTTTGACACAGACATTGAGAAAACGATTAAGTGAGATTCCTTTTTTACCCACGGGGTGAGATCTTCTTCTAAAATACCAACATGATATCCATGGCAACATGGACTATACAGAATGGGTAACTCATTGGGACTAACACTGCTTCGCACAGTGGGATCGCTTGAATTTCTGGTGCACATGGGGGTTTGGGTCACTCTAACCCAGGTGATTGCTCTTCTTACCCTAAACTTTGTAGCAAGCTGGCCTCGTGTGTGGGGAGAACCTGTGGTGTTATCACCTTATACCAGGTCCAGGTATTCCCTAGTAATGAGGTGCAGTCAGTGTCTAGGAAGCCAGGGCCCTCTAGCGGTAGCTGTGGATGAGCAGCCAAGACTTATCTAGGAGACATGCAAAGCACATGCAATACCACTGCAGCCAGGCAGCACTTACACACATGAAAGACCATACAGTGTTACAAAAATAAAGGTACTTTATTATAGTAACACAGATACTAAAATATTGTGTAGGCAATACTCCACTAGGAGGTAAGTGAACACACCATTTTGTACACATTAGAAGCAGTGATTAGCATAGAAAGCCATAGCAAATAGTAAAAACAGTAGAAAATAGTGGAGGCCTTAGAGGGAGACCAAACCATATGCTAAGTAAGTCGAATGTGAAAGGCAGTCCCCCACCCAAGGAAGTGGAATCAGTAGAGGGGAGCTGGAGGAACTAGGAATCCCAAAAGGTTAAGTACCAGGGTTCCCCCAGCGACCAGGAGAGAAGAGATAAGTACCTGGTTTTTCCCCCAACCCACAGGAAAGCTTTGGAAAAAGACTGTGCAAGACCCAGACAAGACTGGAAGAAACCAAAGGTGGATCCTGACAGAAGAAGACCTGCAAAAGAAGGGGACCAAGTCCAGTTCGAGTTGGAGTGTCTGGCTGTGACAGGAGCCATTACCCACCCTTCTGTGGATGCAGGACCAGGTCGACGGTGGATGAAGAAAGTCAGAAGTGCAGCACACAAGCAGCAGAGGAGTTCCAGAAGTCATGTAAGTTTTGTCCCACGTCGAAGGTCGTGATGCAGTCGGTTAGTGGCTATGGAAAACCATCAACAAGCCTTGGCAAATGCAAGAGCCGGAGAAGAAGGACCAGCAAGGCCCAGGAGACTCGACCCAAGGAGGCGAGAGTCTGAGGTGACCCTCAACAGCTGGGAAAGTCGCAAGAAGAGGAAGCAGCTTCCACAGGTGACCCACAAGCAGCAGGCACAGGGGTCGCAATGAGGCCCACTCAGTACACCTAGAGAGGAGTCCCACATCGCTGGAGCAGCAGGCAGGAGACCGTGATTTGCAGGGAAGAGTGCTGGAAACCGGGGCGACACAGAGATCTCTTGGAGAAGAAACAAACAAGCCTCAGTAGCTGCAAGAGTCGCAGTGCACAGTTACTGTCCTACAAGAAGAGGCAAGGGTGTACCGTCTCCCAAGTTGGACAGCTGGTAGAGAGGACCAAGAGGACCACTCCAGATCACCACCTGTGAGGCAGGATCCACGCAGTTCCGGAGGAGAGGGGATCCACGCAGCTGCTTGTCGTTGCAGTTGGTGCCTGCGGATGCAGGGGAGTGACTTCTTCACTCCAAGGGAGATTCCTTCTTCCTTCTTGTGCAGGCTTAAGATTCGTCACCCTCTGAGGATCCACAGCCAGGGAAATTTTGCAGTTGTTGGAAGGGGCCGGAGACACAATGTTGCAGAGTGGAGTCGTTGCTGGAATTGCAGATTGTTGGTTCCTGGTGGGTCCAGTTGCAGTTCTGGTGGCCAGAAGATGAAGTAAACGATGCAGAGGAGTTCTGCTGGAATCTTGCACGTCGAATCGGAGGAGCCACCCCGGAGGGAGACCCTAAATAGCCCTTTAAGGGTGATTGGTCACCTAGCCGGGTGACCACCTATCAGGAGGGGGCTGTGACGTCACCTGCCTGGCCTGGCCACTCAGACGCTTCCAGGGGCCTCTGCCCACCTTGGATTCAAGATGGCATAATCAAATGGCCACCTGGTGGAGCTCTGGGCACCACCCATTGGTTGGTGATGGACCGGCGAGGGGCCACTCCCCTTTCCATTGTCCAGTTTCGCACCAGAGCAGGGACTGGGGGTCGCTGGACTGGTGCAAACCGGTTTATGCAAGGAGGGCACCAAATGTGCCCTTCAAAGCATTTCCAGTGGCTTGGGAAGGCTACCCCTCCCAAGCCATGTAACACCTATTATCAAAGGGAGAGGGTGTTGCCTCCCTATCCGAAAGGAAATCCTTTGTTCTGCCTTCCTCTGCTTTAGCTGGTCAAGCAGCAGGGGAGCAGAATCTGCAACTAGGTATTTTCTCTACCATATCACGCGCTACTGAAGGTAAGTAACTTGTTTGTTTTGTGCTGACTGGCACGACACAAGTGATCAATCAATAAATCACAGACATTTATAGAGCGAGCTACTTACCCGTTAGGGTTCCAAGGCGCTGAGGGAGGGGGGGACTACTACTGCTCGAAGAGCCAGGTCTTGAGGAGTCTTATGAAGGCGAGTAGGTCTTGAGTCTGTCGGAGGTAGGTAGGGAGCGGGTTCCAGGTCTTGGCGGCGAGGTAGGTGAAGGATCTGCCGCCGGAGGAGGTTCGTTGGGTGCGGGGGACGGTGGCGAGGGCGAGGCTTGCGGATTGCAGTTGGCGGGTCGGGGTGTAGAAGTTGAGTCTGTCGTTGAGGTAGGAGGGGCCAGCTTTGTGGAGTGCTTTGTGTGCGTGGGTGAGGAGCTTGAAGGTGACCCTTTTGTTGACGGGGAGCCAGTGGAGTCCTTTGAGGTGAGGGGTGATGTGGCTGTGGCGGGGTGCGTTGGTGATGAGTCGGGCTGAGGCGTTTTGGATACGTTGGAGTCGCTGTATGTGTTTTGCTGGGATTCCTGCATAGAGTGCGTTGCCGTAGTCCAGTCTGCTGCTGACGAGGGCGTGGGTCACTGTCTTCCTGGTGTCGGTCGGGATCCACTTGTAGATCCTGCGGAGGGTGTTGTAGCAGCAGGAGGTGACGGCGCTGACTTGTCTGTCCATGGAGAGTGCGGAGTCGAGGATGAATCCAAAGTTGCGGGCGTGGTCGGTGGGCGTCGGGGCAGTTCCGATGGTGGTGGGCCACCACGAGTCGTCCCAGGCGGAGGGAGATGTCCCGAGGATGAGGATTTCTGTCTTGTCAGTGTTGAGTTTCAGGCGGCTATTTCTCATCCATTCGGCGACTGCTTTCATTCCCTCATGGAGGTTGGCTTTGGCGGTGGCAGGGTCGTTGGTGAGGGAGAGGATGAGCTGGGTGTCGTCGGCGTAGGTGATGATGTTGAGGTCGAAACGGCGGGCCACTTGTGCGAGGGGGGCCATGTAAATGTTGAACAGCGTTGGGCACAGGGAGGAGCCCTGGGGGACGCCGCAGATGATGTTGTTGGCTTCCGAGCGGAAGGGTGGGAGGCGGACGGTCTGTGTTCTGCCGGAGAGGAAGGATGAGGTCCAGGCTAGGGCTTTTCCCTGGATGCCGGCTTCTTGGCGGCGTGACAGTAGGGTGCGGTGGCAGACTGTGTCGAAGGCCGCGGAGAGGTCTAGGAGAATGAGGGCGGAGGTCTTGCCACGGTCGAGTTGGCATCTGATGTCATCTGTTGCGGCGATGAGGGCGGTCTCGGTGCTGTGGTTGCGTCTAAATCCGGTTTGTGAGGGGTCGAGGACATTGTTGTCTTCGATGTGGCGTGTCAGTTGAAGGTTGACGATCTTTTCTGCGACTTTAGCTGGGTAGGGGAGGAGGGAGATGGGGCGGATGTTCTTGAGGTCCTTGGGGTCGGCTTTTGGTTTCTTGAGGAGGGCGTTGATGTCTGCGTGCTTCCAGCTTTCTGGAAAGGTGCCTGTTTCGAAGGAGGCGTTGATGATCTTGCAGAGTTGGGGCGCGATGATAGAGTCGGCTTTGTTGAAGATGTGGTGGGGGCAGGGGTCAGTCGGTGATCCGGAGTGGATGGAGTTCATGATTTTGCGTGTTGCGTCGTCGTCGACGTTGGACCAGGCGGTGATGGGGTTGGTGATGCTAGGGTACGAGGTGGTGACGGAGGTGGGTGCGGTCGGGGTGTTGAAACTGCTGTGGATGTCGGCGATCTTGCTGCGGAAAAAGGCAGCGAGGGAGTCGCAAAGTTCCTGAGAGGGCGGGATGTCGTTGACGTTGGTGCTGGGGGTGGATAGTTCCTTCACGATGCGGAAGAGCTCTTTGCTGTCATGTGCGTTGTTGTCTAGGCGGTCTTTGAAGGAGGACCTCTTGGTGGTCCTGATGAGGTGGTGGTGTCGGCGGGTTGCGTCTTTGAGGACTGCGTGATTGTCCGGTGTGCGTTCTTGGAGCCATTTCTTTTCCAGTTTCCTGCAGGCGCGTTTGGAGGCCAGGAGTTTGTCGGTGAACCAGGAGGCTTTCTTGCTGGCAGGGTTGCTGGGGGGTTTCTTCAGTGGGGCGAGGATGTTGGCGCAGTTGTTGATCCATTGTCTGAAGTTACAGGCCGCGGTGTCTGGGTCGGTGGGCTCGTTTGGTGGGTTCTGGGAGAGGGTGCTGAGAAGTTGTTCTTTGGTGACTTTGCCCCAGTTGCGGCGGGGGAGTTGGCGGCTGTCGTAGTGTGCGGTGTTTTTGTTGTAGGTGAAGTGGACGCAGTGAGGCACTGGTCTCAGCCATACAACAACATTACTGTACTGGTCTAAATGACTGCCCACTGCCTTGCAGATCACAAACAACACTGCTTTTATTTTCAGACAGTGACAAGCCTGTACTGTGCTAAATTACTGTTCACTGCCATACACATCAGTAGTAAGGCACTGCTTTCACAAACTGTTTGTGTTTAAATGGCTGACCCATGTATCCTGCAATGCTCCGTGCGTTATTAACCAGGGTGCGATGTGAGGGTGAGATTGCTTTCCGCTCTGTGATTAGATTATGTTATTTTCCAGGAGGTTTCATTTCAGGAGGGTTTGGTTAGAGACAACTGTAGGAAGCCATGGATAAAATTACATCCGGCGCCTTGCGCACATGTAATTGTATTTACATTTATATAGTACTTATTACCCCAGACGAGGCGTCAGAGCACTTTTTGGTGAGTAGCACGCTACTCCAGAACCCAAGATGAATTAGTGGTGAATTATGAGTACAGTATTAGTATTATTATGAGTTACTTTGAGCAGAGGATATATGAGTTTGTTAGTTGGATTGACTAGGGTAATGGAGGGATAGAGGAGGGAAGAATCCAGAAGTCTTAAATGGGAGTTTATAGTAATAAGATGAGGCTTGGGATGAGTAAAGAGAGATGAAGGAGGGAAGAGTCTGTGGAAAGGGTTTAGGAGATCATAGTAGCAGAAGGGGTTGTGGGTGAGTCAAAGTGAGATAAATGGGGGAGAATTTAATAGGGCTGTTTGGGAGATCATGGTCGTAAACTGAGGTTTGGGGGGAGCTAGATGCGGTAAAGGAGGGAAGAGCTTAGGCAGGGGTATTTTGAAGATGAAAGTAGTAGGATGGGCTTGGGATGAGCCAGAGTGGGGATGGTGGATAGATTGATAGACATAGGGTGATGGGGAGACAGAGTTAAGCTTACAAGAGTAAAATGTATAATATTTTCTATTTATTTATTTATTTATTATATATAAATATATATATATATATGTATGTATATATAATGTTATAAGGTTTGAAACTGTATCTAGAAAAGTGTCTTGGAATTTTGAATTGTTAGGTGGAGGTCTGTAAAGAAGGAGAAAGTTACAACCTTGTATGGACATGTTGTCTATTTTACTGAGATTTATTGCTTGTTTGAATATAATAGCTAGTCCACCTCCATTCTTGCCTATACGGTTTTGTGTGATGGTTTGATAGCCTGGAGGAAGGGCTTCATGCAGCATTGGGACCATGTCATCTCCCAACCATGATTCTGTTACGAATTGTAAGTCAGGTTGTGTGTCTGTGAGCAGGTCGTAGATGTGCTGCTTGTATTTTGAGAGTGATCGAGCATTTATGAGCAGGCAGTTTAGAAAATGTGGGTTTGTGGCGATGGTTTGTTTTTGAGAAGGGTGAGCAGTATATTTTGAGCTTGTGGCAGGTGTGTTGTTAGATGTGATAACTGTGTGAGGGTCACATTAGTCCTGTTTTCAATATAGTGTTCCTCTTCAAACAGGCTTGGGACGCGTTTTGTTGGGTCTTTGTGTGTTGGTGGTGGGCTTGGTGGCTGAGATTGACATGATGAGTGTAGTTTTTTTTGTTGAGTAGCCTCATTGTGTAATAGACAAGTGGATGCATAGTTGTTAAGAGTGGCACATTGTTTATTTTGTTTGTGTCTGTTTAGTATGGAAGGAATATGTATGTGGGTTAGGGATGGTGGAGGAGCATGTGGGTCATAATGTAAGGCTCTAAATTGTGCAAAAGATGAGAGGCGGGTGAATGAATGTTGCTGTGTTGGGGTGCTTCTGGTAGATGTTTGTGAAGAGTGAGAACGTAGGAGTAAAGATTGGGCAGGATTTGTGTAGTCATGAGGGTGGGAGCGGGTGTGACAAAGCATTATGAAAGTTTGTGTTATTTTGATGTGCTGATGTGTGTGGTCTTTTGTTTTGTGGAATAGTGAGAGGAGATATTGATGTGGTTTTCTGTGAAGGATTTGTATGTGAGTTAGTGCTGGTGAGTGGCATTAGAATATTACAGGGGGTGTTGTGTTTTGGAGACGAATTTATGAGGTGTGTAAAAGGGGATGGATGATGGTTAGGGGTGTTTGTGTTAGTTTTGATCTCTGGAAGAGGTAATATGTGTGGTGGAGTGGAGTGTAAGGGTTGTATGGTTGTGTGTAATTGGTGAAGAGGGGAGAGGGTGTTTGTGGATGGTGTGTTGGAAGGCTGGGTTTAGGTATTATCACTATAAAAGGGAGTCTGCCAGGAGCAAATAGAGGATAGTGCTGTTGGTTGGTATGAACAGAGAGTGTGTATCTGGATGGCTGAAAGTAATGCATAAAGTGGTTTTGTGTCGTGTGGGAATGGACAGGGTAGTGTTTGGTGTGAGAATGAAGGTGGCTTACTGTTGAAGTTGTGGTGGGTATGTGGGGTTTTGTGTTGGTTGATGAGACATTACAATCTGTATGAGATTTGTTTGTGGCGCATGAGTTGGCTGTCTTTGCTGATATTGTGTTTCGATTTTGGAGGATGTGGAGGGATTAAGGTAGTTGCTGAAAAACTGAAAATTTTGCAGTATTTCTGGCCCTAGGCACGTCCCGAACAGGCCCAAACAGGCAAGTGCCCTTGTCCTCTCCGCCCTTAGCCTCGACGTCCGGTCTGAGACTCCCTGATCCCTAGGCTTAAATCGCCCTGTTGGCCAAGAGAAAGCTAGTCATAACCCTAACCAATCAGATTCATAACCCTAAACCCCACAGCCAATGGGAGACCTAGCCCTATTAACCAATCACAACACTAACCCTAAAACCACGAACCAATAGGAATCTCAACCCTAGTACCAATTACAACACCAACCCTAAAATCATGAACCAATAGGAGTCTCAACCCTAGTACCAGTCACAACACCAGCCCTAAAATCATGAACCAATCGGAATCTCAACCATAGTACCAATCACAGCACCAACCCTAAGATCATGAACCAATAGGAATATCAACCCTAGTACCAATCACAACACCAACCCTAATACTTGAGTAAATAGAAATACTAATCCCAACAACCAGTCACAACAACATATACAACCACCAGTAGAAACCTACATAAGGGCCACGTTAACTGAAGCCCAAGCCCCTGTGGAAGGGAGGAGGGAGCTGCTGTCCTAGTCTGAATCTCCTTCGGTACAGACTGGCACAATCCACACTTCCAAGCTAGCAGAGGCTACTTTACAGGTAAGTGAGAGATTGAAAAGCACAGAAATACTGCTTACATTTGGGTTTTTCAAAGCAAAAACAAGTGGTGCAGACACTTTCTAAACACAATTTAAATCACAGAAACAGATTAAGCAGTCTCCTTAACACGTCTACAATGCATTGAAATGTGCACATGGAATTACCCTTCCAGACATCCTCCAGTTTCGATATGCCAATGTTATCCCATTCTTGAAAGCCCTCTAGTGTTATCATGTGTTTGAGCCAGTTCCCGACCCATACTGATGTTTCAGCCACTGGCACAGGAGAAGGGCATCTTAATATGTCTAATGGGTTTAAAAGCCAGAAGCTTCCCGGACTTCACTTCCCCTCTAGAGATGGCCTACTTGTGCAGGATGTAGATGGATATCTCGCCGAGCAACCTGCTGGGCGATAAGAGAAAATCGGCCAGCTTTCACTGGCAGGTCCAGGCCAGCTAGAAGAAATGTTTCAATGCAAAGCACACTCTTCAAAACCACCCAGGAGCAAAGAGGGAAAAGAAGAGAACAAGCCCCCTGCTTGATGGGAAAAAGCGTTTGCAAATGATAACCTTAATGTTTTGGTTTATAAAAGCCATAGAAGTAGAGGTAAAAGTCTGCAAATAGTGCTTGGAAAAAAGCGTTTGCAAATAATAACCTAAAAGTTTTGGTTTATAGAAGCCATAGAAGTAGAGGTAAAAGTCTGCAAATAGTGCTTCATATAGAATGGCATTTTGAAAGCTATTTACATATAATGGATATGGCTGTCTTTTTTGTGTCCTAGCATAAATGATACATAACGTTTCACCCTTGTCGTCCTACCTGCGTATTTCTTGCAGTGCGATCTAATTCAGATTTGTTTGTTTGCATACAAATATTAAGGACTTGCATTGTATTGGGTTACCAAGCACCATTACACACACCAGACAGAAGTCTAGATGCACTGCAGTTTGACAATGTGTGGAAACACCTAGCATACAACATGTTCGGAGGGGAAGTCTTCTGCATGTCTCTGGAGGGCGTGCTTCCCCTAACTAATGCTGATCTTCAGGCTAGACACTTAAAAGTTACTGTATGTTTCCTAGATCCCTACTTCAGTGAACATGACAATCATGCATGTCCATTGAGGTCTCTCTCTGTTTAAATGGACTGACACCCTAGAGCTTAGCTCTGAGGTCGAGGGGGAATGCATAGTTTACCCCAGTTCATCGAGAGTGTCTATTGCCCTCTCTAACCAGGTGTGGTAGGCTGACAATGGTGGCAGCAATCAATCTATAGTCGGGGATACTGTATCCCTACCCTAGGAGGGGGTATGCTATTAGCCACCCTCCTGATCAAGTCTGTGCAGGCTCCCTTGCCTGTGGTCCTGGTGCCTTTGTCTGCATGGGATGTGTGTTTGTGAGCCAGCAGGTTCCCTAGGGGAGAACAGTGAGGTGAGTCGTGTTTAATGTGAACTGAGCTGTACTGCTTGACATTCCAGCTCCCCGTGCTGCACACTATTTCTTGAAGAAGCCTGGTGGGATAGGGGTAGGCACTTGCTCTTATCTGGGCTAGCTGCAATAACTCAGCTAGGGGCATCCCACCCCCACTTTCTATTGGGTGATGATCAGTGCCTCCTGGTCTGGAGTTAATTACAATTCCTCTTTGGGAATAGCTCAGGCTGGTACCAAGGGCCTTTGAGGGAAAACAGTAAGTCAGACTTTGCATGCCTTCTACACGCAGGACACGTGTCACAAATGTGCCTTACGATTGGAGGGGCACACAGGACTCAAAAATAGCAGACACTCATATTTGATCAGTCTATCAATCAGAGGTGATGAAAGTCTGGTCTTAGCAGTCAGTTGCTTTTCAAGACTGGTCTTCTGTTCTTACAAGCATCTACAGAAGCCAACTGAGGCCTGTGGTGTAAAGGCAAGAGAAGTTTGCTCACCACATCTGCACACCCCTTGATAGGGGTTGAACTTGAGAGAGTTTACTCTGTTACAGATAGATTTTGCTGCAAAGAAATTTGCCAGTTTCACAAAAAGCAAGAGCTTCAATCAGCAGCCTGGATGCAAAGAACCAGCTGTCGTTTGAGGCTTGTGGAGCATGCGCATGGAACACAAGGACATTGCAGACAACTGCTTAAGATAAGGAAGCTTGCAGCAAATCAGCATGGATGGAAGGAGACTGGGAAGCTTGATCCCAGTCTTTGAAGGTGAGATCACTTTTTCCTGACCCCTCTCCTGTGCTGTTGGAAATTGTGTGATACTTCCAGGAACAATCTGTAGCTAATGGTGATGACATGGAGTACCCTTTTGCAAGAGTGGAGGCAGAGGTGAAGGGCAAGGAGGTCATGGGTAATGTGGGGGTGCTTCCTGGAGGGGCTGTGTGCTTCCTGGAGAATGATCTGGCTGAACCCTGGTTAATACCAGGCCCTGAGGCCTATATGTCTGGATTTCATCAGCTGAGCTCACTTGGGCACAGTTTGTAAAACCGCTTCCAAGTGAAGTGGGGACCACTCTAGTGAAAAAGAAACTAGAGGGAAATAGTATGCCAGGACAAAAACCAAGGGCAGATTCTGAGAAGGTACACATCCTGATATCTGCACCTCCTGCTCCAGTTGGAGAGGAGGGTGAGAATCCAGAGGTGGATTAGGTGCTGGAGTCTGGGCCCCTGCCAGAACTGCAGGAGCTTCTTGTGGCAGGAAGCCGCCCGAGGAGTTTTGTAAGGCACAGGCTGAGTGTCAGAAAGCACAAGGTGGCTTGGGAAGATGGACTCCTTTTTAGTGAGTCCACTGACCCAGAGCCTGGTAGCCAGCAAAGGTTTGGAAGTTCCTCAGGTGCATAGGAATTTCTTGAAAGACCCTTAGCGGATCACCTGGGCATCAAAACAACAAAAGACAGGTTAGAACCTCTGTTTTACTGGCCAGGAGTTGATCAGAATGCAGAGAAGTTTTGCTTTACCTATCTGGTCTGTCAGGCCAGCGGCTAGTATAGTGGTCAGACAGAGGCATCCTTGGTGCCCCTTCCTGTCGTGGGGGTACCCTTTGAGAGGGTGGGGATTGATATACTTGGTCCATTTGACCGACCATCATCCTCAGGCAACAAATATATTCTTGTTGTGGTTGAGCATGTTACCAGGTACCCTAAGGGGGTGGCTTTGAGAAGCACTACTGTCAAGGTGGTGGCTAGGGATCTTTACGCTTTAGGGCTTGAATTTACGTGGACGGTGGATTCAGATAGAGGTAGAAACTTCAACTCATATTACATGAAGGTGATGTGGGAAGAGGTAGGTATGACTTACCCCTTCTCCTCAGTTTACACCTGCAGACCAATGGTTTTGTGGAGCGCCTCAATGAGACCCTAAAGAGCATGATGGGGACTCTGTCTAATCCCGTTAAGAGGAGGTGGGATATCCTCTTGCCATGCCTGTTGTTTGCCTATAGGGAGATACAGCAGAAACGAGTAGGGTTCAGTCCCTTTGAACAACTTTTTTGAGCATCCTGTCCGCGGTCCCCCGACCTTGGTCAAGGAGGGATGGGAGAGCAACCCTAAGTCCGCTACCCATGATGTGGTGGACTATGTCCTGGGCCTCCGTAGACTGATGGTCCGGCTCATGAGTAAAGCAAAGGACAATGTTCAAGCCAGCTAGGAGCTCAGAAAGGAATGGTATGACCAGAAGGCTATGCTGACTGGGTACCAGGAGGACCAGGAAGTGTTGGTCCTGAAGCTGATTTGTCCTTGGGCTTTGGAGGACAAGTGGTGTAGCCCCTCCAAAGTTGTTAGGAAGATTTCTGATGTCAACAATTTAGTTGACACAGGTGCTGCAGGTGAGCCCCAAAGGGTGTTCCATGTTAATCGGCTGAAGTCAAGTCTTTGCAGGGATTACACAGTTTATTTGCTTACAGTGGCTAGGGAGGCGGAGGAGGAGATTGAGTCGCTCTATGACTTATTGAAAGGTAATGAGAAGGATTGCTCATTTGAGGGAGGTAAGCTTGCCTCTGAACTGACAGTCGAAATGCAGGTGGGGTATAAAGAGCTGCTGGGTAGATTTTCTCATCTTTTTTTGCTTATCCCAGGGCTGATGCCTATCTGTATCCATGACATAGATACATGGGACACCTTGCCTGTTAACAGCATGACATGCAGGATGTTAGACTGGGTCCAATAGTGCATCAAGACTGAAATGGCCAAGATGGTGGATCTGGGTGTTGTTAAGCCCTCCCGTACCCCCTGGACCAGCCTCCTTGTGTTAATGCCCAATCAAGTGTCAGTTGACTTGCTCTTCTGTGTAGACTAGCGCGGTCTAAATACTGTGACAGAAATGGATGCCTATCCTATTCCCTGAATTGATGAGCTGGTGGATAGGTTGAGTGCTGCAACATACCTTATTACTTTTGATCTAACCAGTGATTACTGGCAGATTGCCTTAACCCCTGTTGCCAAGGGGAAAACAGCATTTTCAACCCAAGAGGGCCTCTACCAATTTGAAGTTATGCCTTTTGGATTGAAAAATGCTGCCTCCACTTTCCATTGCCAGGTTAACCATGTGTTGTCAATCCTGGAAGAGTTCTCTGTGGCATACCTGGATGACATTGCTGTGTTCAGCAACTCCTGGGAGGACCACATGTATCACATGGAGCAGGGGGCCAAACTGACCATCAAGGCACCCAAGTGTCAGATTGGACAGTCCTCTGTTGTTTATCTTTGGCATTACGTGGATAATGGGAAGATTCAGCCCCTGGAGGCTAAGGTGCAGGCAATGCTGAACTTGGAGATTCCTAATACCAAGACCCAGGTAAGGTCATTTATGGACCTTACTGGTTACTACCGGAACTTTGTAGTATACTATGGGATCATAGTTGCTCCTTTAACACCCCTGACCTGTAAGAAGCAGCCCAGGAAGGTGATCTTGACTGAAGAGCGTCAGAAGGCATTTACTGAATTGAAGACAGCACTATGCAATGCACCTTTGTTGAAGGGCCTGATTACAGCCAGATCTTGATCCCAGTCCTCGAAGGTGAGATCACTTTGCCCAGACCCCTCCCCTGTGCTGTGGGAGCCTGTGTAATACTTCCAGTTACAATCTGTAGCTGATAAAGAGTATCCTGTGGTACAGGCCTCCATCTTTCTTTTTGTGACATTTGGGGTATCAGGGTGCACTGCCACTCTGGCCAGCCACTTCCTTCCTACAGCTAGCCAGTGGCTACTGGGCTAGTGGGACTCCTATAAAGTGTGCAGAGACATCAGGCACCTGTGATTAGGTCCCTGATGTCACTAGGGCAGTGTCCTCTCTAAAGACGGGAAGGCACTTCTCTTTGCGTGGTGGGTTCTGGGGCTAATCTGGAACATTTGACTTCACATCATATGCCTAACCTTAATCATTTCAATACAAGGATTGGTATTATGGTTCTAGCGAATAAAGGCAACCCTGTGCAGCATAGTCTGTAATTTTCACTGCTAATTGGGTGTTTATATGTTAATTGTGATTTGATAGTGCTTAGTGTGTAGGTGCTATAATACTGTTTGAGGTCAGAACTGTGGCCCAGAGGGTTGTGGAGACATCTGATTTTCACTGTTTATCCTAGGTTGTTTGTAGTATATTTCGCTTATGATGAAGTACTTTTCTTTTAAAAAAATAAGGCACTGACTTGGACATTGACCTTATTAGCTGGTAGTATGGTGTACACTGTATTCATAATGTCCAAACCCACCTCACCTCCTTGGATAGCTCTGGCTTGCTGCCCCGAAAGAGTCAGGTGCTGTAGAGGAGTACTTGGTTATCCAGTTTTGGGTCCACTAGTACTGAGGCCCCGGGACACCATCAGGAAACACTCCACTTGATGCGATTGGAGCGTAGTAACCCCTGACTGCCTTGGTGCCCTGGAAACCAGGTCTAACACCACAGCTAGCATTACAAAAACATTGCATTCATGAGTGTATCCAAAATGCCTGAAAAATATTTTTAAATCCCTCTTGCCCCTTAAGGCCGATTTAAACCGTCTGAAATAAATACATGAATACTTTAACTTTTTTTTTTTTTTTGGCGTATTTGTTCTACATAATTGTGCACACTCGAGGAAAGTCATGGTTGAACAGAGTTGATTTCTGTTATTAAAAAAAAAACATGCTATGGTTTCACCTTTAGATGTTTATGTCACATTAATTACACAGCAGTGTCATCATACTTTTTATTTTGGTAATGTTGAACAGCATCACCAAAAGTCATTGGAAAAGGCAAGGCAGGCTGCTGCCTTTGCCCATGGTTGCCACTCATTTCCCCGGGACACTAATGTACTGCAGTTACATAATTAGGTTACGCCCTTTGTACATGAGTGCTAAAGGTAGCAGGGGGGAGCAGTCAATGCACCCTCCAGAAAGTGTTATTACGCGACTACTGTATGACATAGGTCAGGGCCAGCTTTTGGGCGGTGGGACCATTGCGGCACTGAGCGCTGACCTGAAGGAGGGCGTTCTGAACTCACAGGGGGCGCTGTGTTTAGCACTAATTTACTTTTCAAAACCACCGGCTACAGAGTTCCTTGTGCATCCAGCTTTTACGCAGCAATAAAACCTCAAGTTAACTGATGATAAATGTTCCTGCTAGAGAGAAAGAGATCTGAGTTCTGTCTAGTGGCAGTTTTGACGCACCATAAAGTAGCGCAGAGGGTTAATATGTTTGCTGCAAAGATCGGATCTGTGTTCTATTTGGATAGCTGCGTGGATTAGTAAAGCCGGGGTTTACCAACGCTTTAACACAAATGAAACACATGTGAGAGAGGGCAATGGAGAGATGAGGGGCACTTTTGCCGGGTGGTAGTGAGTCATTGGGGCGGGGTGCAAAAAAGATTTTCGCACCAGGCACCACGGGCGTTAAAGTTGGCCTTGACATAAATTATTTCAAACTGTTAACAACACGAATTCTGCAGCAGCATTAGAAATAATAGGTCGTTAATGTAAAATGGTGAAATAGGTCAGTTAAAGTTTCGGAACAACAAAAAACGATGAACCTAGCACCTTTTTAGGTCGAGGTTGTAACTCCAAGTGCAGACATAGCTTGTATGATGCAAGGCCCTGTAGCACATTTAACAATAATCATGTAAAGATACTAGGGACCATTGACATTTCGAAAAATAATTTATTCACGTTTCTTAACCATGTCATTAACATTACGAAATCTAATCGTAACTATAAAGACTTTAAAACATATTGCATTCATTCTCCTAATTACTATAATTCAACTTGTATTATTTCGCCACTAGCAGGTGGGGAGGACACCTTCCTTTTCCTTACAGCATGCTTTTTCTCTTCCACTCTGCTTGTATTTTCAGTAACATCTTTTCAGGTCTGGTCAAGAGATCTCTTTAATGAGTCGTTTACATCACCAAATAATCACACAATCTTACCAATGGCACGCCTGTTGGGTTTTTCAATGCTTGTTTGCTTTACCAACACAAATGCTTTCGTGGAGATTTCAGTTTTCACAGTCCAAACCTTTGGTTATTGAGACATTACATACATTATAGTAACAGCTGCTGGTTGTGTAGAGTTTTCATTCTTTTAAACTCACAGCAGTTGGTTGCATTAAGATTCCATTCTTTACAGTCACAGCGGCTGGCCACATTGCAATCCCATCTTTACAGTCACAGTACATGGTTGCATTGAGATTACATTCTCTACACATAGCTCGTTGCTTGTATTGAGATTCCGTTCTTTAAGTTGCCCATTAGTTATGTGTTATATCTATGTTACTTACATATAACTATCTGTAAAGCGTGGTGTTATGATGTGGCTCGCGGCTAGATGTGCGATCGTTGCCGCGAGCCTAGAATGTTAGCGATGATTCTTCCTCCTGGCAGTTGCTTGCTGACATGGGAAGAAGACACCGGGTTAGAGGAGAGCTCGGTAAATAAAGCTTACCTGCAATACCACAACGCTGCCTCTTGCCCGTCATTACATTTTTGGTGACGAGATGTCAGCAAGCAGGTCGCTTTCCTCTTGACGCGGATTCCGCGAACGTTGCGAACATCGTTTTGCTGTGGGATCGCAGGCGCGGCATAACGAGCGGCATTATCACCTTATACTGGCGTTTTATGCCTTTCCAGCGGTAGTTCCATTCCTGGAATCCATCACCAACCAAAATATTTATAGTTTGCAGTCCGGCTTGGATTTGGAGACACGACTGCATCGGCCTCGGTCATGTGAGTGTTGCTGATTTGCTGTCATGACAACGTCGCAATGATATCACAGACATCCTAGTAAACTGGTGGCGGCCATCTTAGAGAGTTGGGAATACTCTCTTTCAATTACATTTTGCGACACGCCTGAAATTCCACCGTTGGCCATTATCAAGCAAGACATGCCACCTGTGAACTTGATGAACTCTAAACGGACCTAAGAACTTGCTAAACCCCTGTCTCACTCTACCAGATTTGATTTTTACCCAATCACCTGGTTTAATTCTCTCATTGTCATCCCCTGTCTCATTGGCTGAGTCTCCATTGAATGCGCCGCCACCTCCTAACAATCTCTCCATCCATGCAGGTCTGAGTTTACTGACAGGTTTCCTACCTCTCATATCAACAAACGGTACTCTGCACGACGTTGTATTTTCTGTAGTTCGATATCCCAACACCAATTCTGAGATCACCGAACCAGCATCCAAACCATTGACCACAGCCAATTGCAGACCACCCTTAATCATGCGATTAGCTCGTTCCACAATACCATTAGCACGAGGATTGTATAACGCTGTACGGGCGTGCCTTATGCAAAAAATGTAATGACGGGCGAGAAGCAGCGTTGTGGTATTGCAGGTAAGCTTTATTTACCGAGCTCTCCTCTAACGCGGTGTCTTCTTCCCCTGTCAGCAAGCAACTGCCAGGAGGAAGAATCATCGCTAACATTCTAGGCTCGCGGCAACGATCGCACATCTAGCCGCGAGCCACATCATAACACATCCCCCACCGTTGACACCCACAAAAAGAACCACAAATAAATAACAGGAAAGAACTATAACAAAATAAGAGATAACAAGTTAAAAACAAAGAAAAATCTATACACAGAGTCATTACCCTAGCAATAGGCTTTAAGTTACATAGTCATTCAAGAACCCTGGAGGTCTCCTACATCTAGTAGTCCTAGGAAACCCCACAGTTCTAGGTGACACCATACTTGGAACACAAGTAGAGGCTCCCATGGAATCTGAACAGGTAATAGGAGCATCAATAATCACCTCACTCCTGCCAACTGCAGCATCACCACTTCCACCACCAAACTGTTTCCTCTCGCCACCACTAGGACCGTTCGGATCTTCATCTTTCATCAACATATAACCACTACAATCATCACCCCTCCTTGCACATCCAACATCCAATGCAGAGGAAAATTTTGGGACACGCCTGAAATTCCAACATTGGCCATTATCGAGCAAGACATGGCACCTGTGAACTTGATGAACTGTAAACGGACCTAAGAACTTGCTAAACCCCTGTCTCACTCTACCAGATTTGATTTTTACCCAATCACCTGGTTTAATTCTCTCATTGTCATCCCCTGTCTCATTGGCTGAGTCTCCATTGAATGCGCCGCCACCTCCCAACAATCTCTCCATCCATGCAGGTCTGAGTTTACTGACAGGTTTCCTACCTCTCATATCAACAAACGGTACTCTGCACGACGTTGTATTTTTTGTAGTTCGATATCCCCACACCAATTCTGAGATCACCGAACCAGCATCCAAACCATTGACCACAGCCAATTGCAGACCACCCTTAATCATGCGATTAGCTCGTTCCACAATACCATTAGCACGAGGATTGTATAACGCTGTACGGGCGTGCCTTATGCCACACAAGTCTAAAAACCCTTTCATCTCCACAGACGTTAATTGTGTACCATTATCGGTAATCAACACCGACGGAAAACCCTCCTCAGTGAAAATTTCTCTCAGTACACTTAAGGTAGCAGATGTTGTAACCTCTCCCATAAACTTGACGATAAGCCATTTGGAGTACACATCCACCATAACCAAGGCAAAATTCCTTCCCCTGCCAATGCCAGACAAAGGTCCAATAAAGTCCAAGCAAACACTATGCCAAGGTTTGCCAGGGTCAGTTCTATTACCACTAACCGACTGCTCTCCCATTCTCAACCGTTTCTCACTCTGAATGCACTCAGAACATCTTTCTACCCA
Source organism: Pleurodeles waltl (assembly GCF_031143425.1). Lineage (NCBI taxonomy): Eukaryota > Metazoa > Chordata > Amphibia > Caudata > Salamandridae > Pleurodeles > Pleurodeles waltl. The sequence goes on from NC_090436.1 coordinate 524,981,996, forward strand.
TCTCACCACATCATCATCCATACCGGGCCACTAAAATTCAATTTTCAACCTTCTCTTGGTAATCGTTTGACCAAGATGACCCTCATGTGCAATATCAAACAAGCGTTTGCGCACCCCGATAGGCGGAACAACCCTTTCACCCTGCAGGATCATTCTTCCATCAACTTCAGAAAGCTCATCCACAACCTTATTGAAAGGCCGTACAGATGCCGGGAGAGTACTGTCTCTCCTCCCACCTTTCCTTATTAAATCTACGACCCGCAACAAGACTTCATCTGCTTTCATAGCCAAATCCCAGTCAGTTTCTTTCACTGCTCCTTTACACCAATGCACAACCTCACCCACAGACGCAACGACTCCCTCTTGTTCATGCTCCAATACATTGTCTCCATCTACTGTCTGCCACTCAAGAGCCAGACGAGAAAGACAGTCCGCTTGCACATTCTTCCAACCAGGAATGTACTCAATCTTGTAATTAAATTCTTGCAAACGGGAAGCCAACCTAGCCAGTCTCGCTGACCCTTTACCAGTCCCACCTGGTGACAAAATCTTTAGCAATGGTTTATGATCAGAACGCAATGTGATGGTACTACCCCATATATATGTGCGAAAATACTCCACACCCCACGCCGCAGCCAGAGTTTCACGCTCAATAACAGCATAATGTCTCTCAGCAGAAGACAAAGTCCGAGAAGCAAAGGCAACCGTCTTCTCCACAGACCCATGCATTTGAGATAAGACGGCCCCAATGCCCACAGCGCTCGCATCCACCGTGATTATTGTTCTTCTCTTTGTGTCAAAAGGCACTAGAATGCCAGCGTTGCATACATCATCCTTAATCAACTGAAAACATTGGCATTGCTCTCCTCCCCAGACAAAACTAGCCCCTTTGCGCAAAAGTACTTTTAGGCATTCTGTCTTGCTAGCAAAGTTCTTGACAAATTTGGAATAGTACTCAATCAATCCCAAAAAAGATCGCAATTGGTCCTTGTCTTTGGGAGCTGGAGCCGACCTAATTGCCTCCAACAGATCTTTCTTCGGTTTTACACCTTCTTGCGACAGTGAGTGACCAAGATACTCCACCTCTGTCATCAAGAATTGACATTTTTCACGGCGCAAAGTCAAACCAGATTGCAACAATCTGTCCAGTAGCATCTTCAGAGTTATATTATGGTTCTCAATAGTTTCACCAAACACTAGAATGTCATCTTGGAAAAACTATATATTGTCAAACCCCTTGAAAATTTGGTTCATCATCCTCTGGAAAACACTGGCGGCAGACGCCAGACCGAACGGCATCCGTGTGAACTGAAATGTGCCCTCCATGGTGATGAATAACAGCATAATGTCTCTCAGCAGAACACAAACGCTTGTTTGATATTGCACATGAGGGTCATCTTGGTCAAACGATTACCAAGAGAAGGTTGAAAATGGAATTTTGGTGGCCCGGTATGGATGATGATGTGGTGAGATGGGTAGAAAGATGTTCTGAGTGCATTCAGAGTGAGAAACGGTTGAGAGTGGGAGAGCAGTTGGTTAGTGGTAATATAACTGACCCTGGCAAACCTTGGCATAGTGTTTGCTTGGACTTTATTGGACCTTTGTCTGGCATTGGCAGGGGAAGGAATTTTGCCTTGGTTATGGTGGATGTGTACTCCAAATGGCTTATCGTCAAGTTTATGGGAGAGGTTACAACATCTGCTACCATAAGTGTACTGAGAGAAATTTTCACTGAGGAGGGTTTTCCGTCGGTGTTGATTACCGATAATGGTACACAATTAACGTCTGTGGAGATGAAAGGGTTTTTAGACTTGTGTGGCATAAGGCACGCCCGTACAGCGTTATACAATCCTCGTGCTAATGGTATTGTGGAACGAGCTAATCGCATGATTAAGGGTGGTCTGCAATTGGCTGTGGTCAATGGTTTGGATGCTGGTTCGGTGATCTCAGAATTGGTGTGGGGATATCGAACTACAGAAAATACAACGTCGTGCAGAGTACCGTTTGTTGATATGAGAGGTAGGAAACCTGTCAGTAAACTCAGACCTGCATGGATGGAGAGATTGTTGGGAGGTGGCGGCGCATTCAATGGAGACTCAGCCAATGAGACAGGGGATGACAATGAGAGAATTAAACCAGGTGATTGGGTAAAAATCAAATCTGGTAGAGTGAGACAGGGGTTTAGCAAGTTCTTAGGTCCGTTTAGAGTTCATCAAGTTCACAGGTGGCATGTCTTGCTTGATAATGGCCAACGTTGGAATTTCAGGTGTGTCGCAAAATTTTCCTCTGCATTGGATGTTGGATGTGCAAGGAGGGGTGATGATTGTAGTGGTTATATGTTGATGAAAGATGAAGATCCGAACGGTCCTAGTGATGGCGAGAGGAAACAGTTTGGTGGTGGAAGTGGTGATGCTGCGGTTGGCAGGAGTGAGGTGATTATCGATGCTCCTATTACCTGTTCAGATTCCATGGGAGCCTCTACTTGTGTTCCAAGTATGGTGTCACCTAGAACTGTGGGGTTTCCTAGGACTACTAGATGTAGGAGACCTCCAGGGTTCTTGAATGACTATGTAACTTAAAGCCTATTGCTAGGGTAATGACTCTGTGTATAGATTTTTCTTTGTTTTTAACTTGTTATCTCTTATTTTGTTATAGTTCTTTCCTGTTATTTATTTGTGGTTCTTTTTGTGGGTGTCAACGGTGGGGGATGTGTTATGATGTGGCTCGCGGCTAGATGTGCGATCGTTGCCGCGAGCCTAGAATGTTAGCGATGATTCTTCCTCCTGGCAGTTGCTTGCTGACAGGAGAAGAAGACACCGCGTTAGAGGAGAGCTCGGTAAATAAAGCTTACCTGCAATACCACAACGCTGCCTCTCGCCCGTCATTACACGTGGCTACTTCCCCAGGGGGCATTCTGGTGCTAAAAGAGAAAACACTGAGAAAGCAAAAGATGTAAGATGAGGAGCAGCCAGAATAGTCAACTTTTGAAGAGCTGTCTGAAGGCCAAAAGATTGGAGATGGAACATATGTTAAAGGGCAAGGAATTCCAATTCTTGCTGGTGAGATAGTGGAAGGGTTGGCCACCAGCCCTGGAGCACTTCACACAGAATGGACAAAAAAGCTTGGAAGCAGAGTGCAAGGAGCTGTGAGGCGTACAAATCTGAAATTTCGCCTGTAAATTGAGCAGTCCTTTCTTATGTCTGTTGTTATGGCCCAAACACAGAAATCTTTAGAGGTTTTTCTGACATGTAACCAGTGAATATCCTCGCACTTTGGAGACTGGAGTAGCAAGGAGGAGATTGAGGGCTAGTCTTTCTGCTAAATTTTGCACAACCTGAAGGTGCTAATTGCATTGGTTGCATAGAGATTCCATTCTTTAAAGTCACAGTTGTAGGCAGCGTAGATTATTTTATTATTATTATTATTTTGTTTACAATCGCAGATCTTTGAGCCAAACCATTTTAGTTAAATAGGGCCTTATATAGTTCTTGATTGGCGAGCTTTCATTCAAATGAAAGTGCAGAGGCATAGAGATTCCATTATTTAAAGTCACAGTTGTAGGTTGCTTAGATTATTATTATTATTATTATTTTTTTTGTAAGATCACAGCTCTTCGAGCCAGACGCTTTTAGTGTGTTAGGTCCTTATTTAGGTCTTGGTTGGCCAACCTTCATATCAACGGAGCTGCAGAGGCATAGAGATTTGATTCTTTAAAGCCAGAGTTGTAGGTTGCATGGAGATTTTATTTTATTATAGTCACAGCTCTTTCTGCAAGACTTTTTTTTTATTCTGATGAGAACATCTTATGTGCATCCTCGTCCAGATGAGCACAATTTACATGTGTTACATACTACTGTCTCCACAACTTCCCATTAATTCACTGTGGGTAAAGTTCAATTTGGGGACACATCAAAGCTCTTCAAGAGAACATATTTTAAACCACAAGTTCAACACAGATTGGGCTCTGATATCTGTAAAAGAAGGCTCATATCAGTATTTTAGCAAAAATCACAAAGCACAGTAGGTCATCTAGTCCTCATATTGTCTTATTTATATTTTACGTCTTGTGAAATCACTTATACATTTTTTCTGTTCGCAATCACTATGGCTGACCTTGACAAGAAAAAGGCTGGTGAACATGAATTTGAAAAGACGTTCTTTCTGATACCATATCACTGGCAGGTGCACCTGTGAGAACGTTTTAATGATGGTGGATCAGGCTGGGATCTGTTGTTGGGAAAACCTTTATCCCCTGATGTTAATGAAATTGTGGATATAACTGGTGGACAGATGGGGAAGCTGCCAATTTTTGTCTGCTGATCTTTTGGCAACCACCTCTTATTGAGGGCCTTAGTCCTTGCGGAAGTGGTGCACATATGAACAGAAAGAAGTTAATTGAAAAAAGCGAATTTTCATTTTTTTGTCAGTCAAAGTTTTGTTTATTTAGTGCATGTTCTCTCTTATATCCCATCAAATATACAACAGAACAATTATAATATACAGTAGACATCGTACAATAGAATAAATAAAAAAAAAACATGCAATGATTAAAGAGTACCATAAATATTTTTACCTTCACATCACGCATGTTATGTCAAGGTATTGCATGTGAATTAGGAATTTTCACAGCTTATGAAGAGCACCTTATTTTGTATTCAAATAAAATAGTTTTTAATGTCTTCTACACAACACATTTAAAAGCCGGCCATCTAACACGATTTGAGCAGTTTTACATTTTTTGCCTCAAACCACAGATGCATTAACTCTTACAATGATTGATTTCATCACCATGGAGAGCAGAAATAAAAAGGGTTCAAACATATGCTGAATCTTAACAAAGCCAGTTTCATCTCTGGTTTAGGTGCATAATAATTGATGTGGTGGAAACCCATTTGTTTTGCAATGACTTCTTTATAAGCAGTTTTGTGGATTTGGAGCCCAAGTATGTAAGATCTCTACTTATAGGTCATAACTTTATTGCAATCCTCATGTTGAATTTGGACAGAGTGAATGATAGGTTGGGAATTAAAATATTTACGGACAATTTTCACAGCTCAGTTACATGATTTGTTATATCATGAGCTGATCTTGAATCACTTCTTCCAATCGCCTCCATGCACATTTAGGCTACTTGATGCTTAGGGAGTTTCTCAGCCTAACCCAAAAATGTAATGATTTAAGCCAGACTAAATGGAACTTCCTAGGCTGTTAAATCTATTTCCTTACTTATGGCTTGGATCATTGAGGTGTTTGGAGGCCTCAACACATTTTTTAGAGATTTTCCTTCTAAATAATTCCACTGGTATCTACCATCCAGACAAAAGATTTCTGTCCCATATTGAAACTAAGGTTGATACACAGTAGGCCAACCAAACAGGCCTTAATGACGGCCACCATAATCCCTTTTATTTTTTTAAGGCCCCACTACAATCAACAATACTCTGCCTTTGGAATTTTAATGTAATTGTTCCACTGTAAGTTCTTACAATACAGCACACCTAAATACTTGTAAGAAATCACCTCCTCCACTTTTGTGGAGCCTATGTAACAAGCAATGTGGGGATGTTTCTACCCAAACACCGTAACTTTGGTTTTATCTAAATTAATTATCGGTTTTTTTTCTGGTTACAATATCTGTAGAAATTGACAATTTCTTTGTAGTCCTATTTGTGTCATAGCCATAAATACACGATTGTCTGCATAAAAGAGACATGGAACACATGTTCGAGCCTTCTTTGGACTGAAAAAGTTTGTTTTTACTAATAATGAAGGGCGATCTGCCAGAAAGAGGACTAATAAAAGTGGAGATGACACAGCCCTTCCTCAGGCTATTTTCAGATCAGAAAAGAGAACCCTCTGTGTTGATCCTAATCTTGCCCAATGTCCTATATAGAGCTCCCTGGGATTTGAAGTTTAATTTCCCATAATAATTCCTTGTTAACCAAATCAAAAGCAGTATGGAAGTCAGGAAGCAACAGAAGAGAGTACCCCTTTGCTCTACTAATGCATATGCCAGAAACCATATGCTAAAAAAATGATCTAAAGTATCATGGCCTTGTTTGAATCTGCCTTGTTGCGTAGGAAATTAATCATGTTCCTCTGGCCATTCATGTAGAGATGCGAGCATTATTTAGTGAACAGTTTTGCCCCACATGCAAAAGGCTTGTTAACCTCTAGTTTTGTGGGGCACAAGGATCGTCTTTTTTAAAGATTGTTTTTTTATCTCCCATTTCCTGCTTTCTGGAAATTGTCATGTTGCTTTCTGTGATAAACTTGAGAAAACAAATCCTGCCCACCAGTCCAAATCTGGTTTTATTATGGCAGGAAAGTCATTCAGACACACAACTCTCGTAAGGTTTGACGATACAACTATGGTTTTTATGATAGAGACTGAAAGATGGGACACCATCCCATCATGACATTTGAAACTTTTTTGAGAGTCCAAGTAATCTTGCAAATATGTCCCTTTTGAATAATGTACCAAGGATTCCTCGAGCAGCACACAGAGGGCCCTGGCAGTGTTTCTTTAATGTCTTGCTGCCCTAGTTGTCAAAATTTCCTACAGTCTACAGTGGATACCACACATAGCATACTCTCCCAACAGGTTTTATAATGTAACCATTTTTTCCTTTTTAATAACACTTCATGTTTAGAATTCAGGGAGTTCAGTAAGACAACATTCTCTTCTTCGACTTGCACCCCTATTTACTCCTCACAGTTTCCAGATTTTACTTTTTAGATGTCTACAGTCTCTATTGAACCATCCCTTCTCCTTTGATTGTGTAGAAGTTGATATTTTTTCTTGGTGGTAAGCAAGCTATAATTTTACTTTTACACTATGCAGTTACCGTTTGATTACAGTTGCATACTAAGTTAGGATATTATTGGGTGCCCTCCCACCCCTCCAGATAATTTCCATATTTTGTTGAAAATTCGACAAAAGTAGTAGAGGTTTAGCGTTAATCCAGTTCATCAATCTTTTAAGGAAATCTGCTTTTAAGAGGAGGACCCTTTGTCAAATAAATGGAACCAAAAGCCTTAAGATTAGTTGTAATGGTCGATGGTCACTGCCTTCCATTTGTAATACCTCAAAATCCACTAATGAATCAAACATTCAAGCTTTCAAAAGCACATAATCCATAGGGGAGTGTTGATTACCAGTAATAAAAGTTATTTAGCTGGAGAATCAGAAGAAAACCAACCATTTACATAGAACATGCCCCTATAAGATGAACATGTTAAATTGTTAAAGTTGGGAACTGAGAAAGTACAATCTGGAAATACTGCTGTCTGGATGCTATAGGCACAAAGTAAGTTCTCAACATATGTCGGTCTTCAAGGCATTTAACCGAAGGTTGAAATCTTGAGTGGCTAGACAAGTAAGTGGAAAAACTCCAAGTCAGATCATCAAAGAAGAGATGCTGTTGAACAGTGTGGAATTATGAATTTTAAGAAGTAATATATACATTTATCACAACCTTTAAGTCAATATTAGTGGGGTTTTTGTTTAGATTTTAAAAGTACCTAAGATTCCTTTACAGCTGGACTTTATGAATAGTACATTACAGGTCACCTTAGTGGAGAGAAGAGTTATTAGACCCCCATAAGATCAACATGAAAAGATAAACTTGTAAAACTCCAACTGTTGTGGGTTTTCTTTGCACAACCAGGTCTCTTGGAAGCAAAGTATACCATAGTTGGATAGGACCTTTTAAAGGCTCTCATTTTAATTCCAACATCTTTCATAAACCTTGTATATTCCAGGAGAACAATAAAGGTTGTGCAGAGATCCTTGTATTCCTCACTCGGTACACTGTGTTCACCTTCTGATTCAAGACATGCCCTCAAACCTGCAAAACAATTCCGTTCAGAAAAATTAGGTTTCTATAACACCTTTTAAGCCATTTGTTTTGTTTCTCTCATTTACCTTATCAACCTCTCACAAGATTGGGTGAGGTGCATTTTTATGTGATGGAAAATAGCCTTGAATGATTCCTGGGTCCGTGTAGTGGTGTAGAAATGAATTTTATATAAGTGTTGATGATACAATTTCATCCCCGGCTATCTATTTGATCAATTCACCCAAAAGCTTATACTCTTCCTTGTAGAGAGCATCCTTAGATAGTTGGGAGAGTAGAAGAATCTTTGTGGCTTTTACAAAGCATTCCCCTGACTCCCCTCCCCCCCCCCACCGCCCCTCACTCCCCGCAGTTTAAGTCATTCAGAGTAAACACTTTTAGAGCGGGCAGTTAAAAAAAAAAAAAAAAATACTGCAATAGCCGTGAACGATTTAATGGTTTAATTTATTTATTCCTTTTGCCAGATCTTACTATATCAATGTAAACCCAAAGACTGTTAAAAAGAATTTCCTTGGAGATCATGTGGGCAAATTATTACTATTGCCATCTTTTTTCCTAATCTAGCATTGACAGGAGTGATTTGCATGGGTTATAGTAATTTCCTATAAATACATAGTATAGTAATACAGTAATTTCCTATTAGCTTTAACCTGTAGCTAACCTGGGCGGAATGTGCTATGCGTGAAACTGAGTGGTCTTGGTGATCACCCGAAATTGAATGCTTACAAAGCCCAGTTCCTAATTCATTGATCTGGGCTTTCTGGTAGGTTTTCATAGCTACCTCGTCATTCACATATAGTTCAGTAGGTTTTAGCCCTGAATCTACACCTGGAATTATAGTTTCCTATGTCCTTGTTGTGGGAAATCATTTTTGTAAAAGGTATGAAACCCCACCTTTTATCCCACATGGATTATCTTGAGACAATAATGGAAGGGAATGAGTTGTCCCAGAATGCAGGTTTCCCTACTTTATCGTGTAGACTACATATTAAGGTACTATGAATCGGATACACAAAGGAGGACTTACACAGATAACTCTGTTTTAGCTCTGTGCCTATTGTTACAAGATTTCCTGATTGGTATTTCAATGTGTCATTTAATATTAATGCCTCAAACATCCCTTGCAGAGTTTTCTGCAATAATAACATATTGTCCCCCATCCTCACTCCTTCATGAAAGAGGGATTGATTCCTGGTTGTTTGCTACCTGAGTGAAACTGGTTTTAAATAAGGAGTCTGGCCTAGAGAGATGGAAATCTCCCTTTCTGTTGAGTTGCCACCAAATAAGAAGGCAACAAGCCAAGAGGAAGATGAAAGGTGATCTTTGAAAATGTCAGCATCTCACTCTAAAATAGGCTGAACAAAAATAGAGTCTGTCTGACCTTGGGAATCTGCGGTACTGTTCTTATTTCTTGCAACTTTTACAGATGGGCTTAAAATTATTGCTTCATTTCTCTTGGCTGTAAAATAATACCCCACAAAGTATTTTGTTGATTTAGTAAATGGAGAGTATCCCAAGGTCATTATGGGGCTCTTCCCACTCCCACTTTGTGCACTGTTTCCCTTGAATGAAATGGAATGAACGTGCAAAGGTTGTGATTCTTCACAAAGAACTCATTCATGTCAGAATGTGAACTGTGGGTTGATTTTCCCATTCTTCTATTAGCCCCTTCCTCTTTGGAAGATACTGTGTTACCAATCTTGGATGTCTAAATTTCCCACTATGCATTATGGAGACAGTTAAATCTGTCTAGTCAATTAAAAATAGAAAAAAAAGCATCTCAGTCCTGCATGGCTATACAATAACTGACAGCCACTGAAGAAATCTGCATGCACAGGACAAGTCAGAAGTTATCTTCCTTATCCTCACAAATTCACACACTTTCATTTAATTCCTTTGGGGCATTCACTTGGGGGAGAGGTGATTCACACAGGAAGGAATGATCAAGGAAAGAGAAGATAAGGATTTGTGTACAGAAAAGGAGGAAGTACTTACCTCCTACTTTGCCAGTTGCTTAACCTTCAATTTCCACTGCTACCACCCATGGATACTGTTTTTAGATGCACAATTATTACAGGTTGGGCCACTGGTCCAAAATTCACACACAACTGCGATTAGAAGGTAGACTGGCTGGCTGGCTGCAGGCAAGATTTTGATTTGGTTAGTGGCAAGCAAGGGCTGATCTGGTTCAACACCCTTCTGCACGTCCGACCCACCCTGGCTTCTTAGGAAGTGAGTTGCGTTTGGGGAGTGGATAGGGGGATAAGTCCTGTGAATATGATGCCCTGGGAGAAGCTGTCTGAGAGCTACACAGGCTGCAGAGACTGAGAGTCCCTGCATAGGCAATGAGGGAAACCAAAACATTCTGAAACAACCTGTGAGGAGCTGACCTGAAATGGCTGAACCACCACCCATGTTGTTGCTGAAGGCCAGTCCAGCTGACCGCTCGCGTAGCTTCTAGACGGCCTCCCCTCTTCACAGTATCTTCTGAATCAGTGAGTCTGCACATGGCAGCAAGTCAGCAACAGACAAATGAACGCTGTTGGCGAGCACATGCATAGTGAAGGAAGGCGTTTAAAAAAAAAAAAAGTTTAATTTAAAGAAACCAGTTCCATCAACTTGTACAAGTATCTGACCTTACTCCACTGGTCTTCAAACCTTTTACTGCTGGGCCAAATAAGAAACAGTCTCACAATTATTCTTTAAAAAGGTTCAATTCTGCAAATCAGGGACTTCAGCACACACATTCTAACATATATAGGAAAAGATGATTTGCAGTAAGTGTACTTTCATATGCATACATCATACTCATGCTATTATTTAGACCAGTTTAAATAAAACTGTTAGTGTTAACAATAGAAATATATAAACCGATATTAATTCCCCCAAAAACAAATTAAATTGATTAACTAAAACTATATAAAATCCATAACACAATTTACATCCTACAAGTTAAAACAAACCAAAGATACATAGCAATATTGCACAATATCCTGACATGACATCTTCATCAAACTTCTAGGGCTACCCAGGGTCTTTTTAAGCATGAGTCTCAAGGTTACATCAAGTAGATCTCTTCTTTTTCGACATAATGTACTTTCTGATTACAATATAATTCCTAGTTTTTAATGCCATACTTCCTTAAAAAATGTTGAAGAATCTTTTTCTGCTTCCTTACAACGAAAGAACAATCTGAGAGCAGATATATTAAGGAGTATTTGATATAAGGTTGAGCGTGGGTGGTTTTACCTAACCCCTACCTTGCTATTTTAGCATAATACCAGTCCCAAATGCCCATGGCTCAAGAAATGTTAACAACGTTTGAGCATAGATCTTAGAGGTGGAGTCCAAGAGGGAAATCAATCTATAGTTTGCCGCATTCCCTCCGCCCCTCCCCAAACCCTTCTTATGTGTAGGCTTTATGATTGCATCTTGCCATGACTTGGGTATTGTCCCTGAAGAGGAAACCATTTACAAAAGTAGTGCTGGCAGGTTATCTGGGCCTCCTGCCCAAGAGGGTTTCATATTACTAATTATTTCAGAGATTATCCCTATTTCTTGCAAAACCATTAATTGTTCCCTCTTCAGGTAATTAGCAGTATATGTGGAGACTGATATTGGGACAGGTCTTTTATATAGATTTGAGATAAATTCAATCCATTGTGCTTCTGAAACTTGAGCCGCCAAATTCACAGGTAATACCGGAAGCTCACAGTTCACCATACGGCAGAAAGAGTTTAGATTACTCTTCAATATAACTTATTGCATCTTATTCCGATTCAACTCATAGAAACAACTCTTTTTTGACTTCACAGAATTTCATAGGTATTTTTCAAAATTCTTTGTCCTTGTCTGTCATTTTCACCACCACTCTACCTCTCAGTCTATCTGAGGGCCTCCTTAGATCTTGGCCTTCCGAATCTGACCACCCCTTCAAAGTGCCACATCTATTAAAACCAGAAACACTATTGGGATTCAAGTATGCTTTTGGGACGGTTAGAACTCTTTTTTCCAACTGATTATACCACTCGATATCACCTTGTCTCAGATAGATATCATAACCTTATCTACAGTGATCCTGTATGGCTGTGGGGGGTTTCTTCAACAATTGATTTATTCTCTGATTGTAGATCAAATTTAATTCCAGCACGGATTATATTGTATTTTATTTTTGTATGTTTATATTTTTACATAATAGTTATCTGCATAGCTAAATGATCACTTTCTCCCAGAACCACTAACTTGAAGTCATCATGTACTCCGAGCTGCTGAGAGGGGATAAATGTATAATCTATATGGATTTGTGCATAACCATTTCTAAACGTCACTATTGCAGGAGTATACCATGGGAATCATCCATTAAGACTGATTATATTGTGCTGCACCAAGACTGATAATGTCTGGTTGGTTCTACCAGTACGATCTTCATTCTGGGACACTGCTCAGGGAACCTGAAAGCATTCTATTTAGTCTAACAGAGAAATAGAGAGCGACATTTTTCATTTGAAATCCTCAGCCAAAATAAACAATGCAAAAGGAAAATGACAACACAAATTAGATTATAATCCAATTTTTTCAGTTCATCATCAAACAGTGCAATTAGGTGGCATATAAATGTTCAAACAAATTAACAAGTTGTTTAAACATTGCCATTTAAATAATTAAACAGAACAGACTGGCAAACGGTTACCAGAGGTCTTCAACTGTGTGACTTTTTCCCCCGCAGAAAACAAACACTAAAATCAACTCCCCGCCATAAGAGTGCCATGGATTTGATGCAGAAGCATTCTTTGCACGGATGATTAAACCATCTACAGTCGGGCTTTCCTCCTGCCAAGTTTCCTGTAGAATCAAAATAGGGTATTCCTCTAAAATTAGTTTATCAGAAGATGAATTAGATAATATTATATACCCATAAATGTTACAAACTAAGAGCTTTAATAAGTTAGGATGTCCATTCACGTAAGGACAGTTTCGCTTCCAGCTTCCCTATCTCAAAGAACTGGCCTGCCCTGACTTTGGAAAAGTTTAATTAAAGTTACCACTATTAACTAAATCATTACTGTTAGAAATGGGTTTTTTGGTTGGCAGTCAGGTTACCCCCTGTCCAAGCAAAAGCCCTCACTCTAGTCAGGGTAAGTCACACACAATCCAAGATTATCCTATGCCCACCCTCTGGTAGCTTGGCACGAGCAGTCAGGCTTAACTTAGAAGGCAATGTGTAAAGTATTTGTGCAATAAATCATACAATACCACCATATAGCACCACAAAAATACACCACACAGTGTTTAGAAAAATATATAATATTTATCTGGATAATTGTAGGTCAAAAAGAATAAAGTTTGCAATGGGAAATTGTAGGGATATCACTGAAAAGTGATATACAGTGTCTTCAGTCTTTAGAATATAAACAAAGTCTCTTTCAAGCACAAGTACCTGGTTTGGAGTGGAAAAATCTCCTCAGAGGGCCACAAAAGAAGAGGTGCGTGGAAAAAGGGTGTGTGCGTCGATTTCTCCCCAGCACACACGGACTTGCGTCGTTATTTTCCACGCGGGGAAGTCGTGCGTCGTTTTCGGGTGCGCGGACAGTCTCTTTTCGTGGATCGCGGGGATTACCAGATGTCCCGGGTCTGTGCGTGGATTTTCCTGCTCGTTTTCCGGCTGCGCGTCGTTCTGCGGGGCTGCGCGTCGAAATCACGATCTCACGGCAGGCGTCGCGCCGATTTCTCCTCAAGAGGTCGGGCGGCGTTATCCTTGCGAAGCCGTGCGTCGGATTTTCGGTCGTCCCAAGAGCGTTGCGTCGATCAGCGTCGGTGTGCGGCGTTTTTCTCGCCGCGGAACAAGCTGTGTGGCGAAATTTTTGGCGCACAGAGCGTCCAAGTGAAAGAGGGAAGTCTTTTTGGTCCTGAGACTTCAGGGAACAGGAGGCAAGCTCTATCCAAGCCCTTGGAGAGCACTTTCACAGCCAGACAAGAGTTAAGCAAGGCAGCAGGCCAACAGCAAGGCAGCAGTCCTTTGTAGAAAGCAGACAGGTGAGTCCTTTGAGCAGCCAGGCAGTTCTTCTTGGCAGGATGTAGTTTCTGGTTCAGGTTTCTTCTCCAGCAAGTGTCTGATGTGGTAGGGCAGAGGCCCTGTTTTATACCCAAATGTGCCTTTGAAGTGGGGGAGACTTCAAAGAGTGGCTAAGAAGTGCACCAGGTCCCCATTCAGTTCAATCCTGTCTGCCAGGGTCCCAGTAGGGGGTGTGGCAGTCCTTTGTGTGAGAGCAGGCCCTCCACCCTCCCAGCCCAGGAAGACCCATTCAAAATGCAGATGTATGCAAGTGAGGCTGAGTAACCCTGTGTTTGGGGTGTGTCTGAGTGAATGCACAAGGAGCTGTCAACCAAGCCCAGCCAGACGTGGATTGTAAGGCACAGAAGGATTTAAGTGCAAAGAAATGCTCACTTTCTAAAAGTGGCATTTCTAGAATAGTAATATTAAATCCGACTTCACCAGTCAGCAGGATTTTGTATTACCATTCTGGCCATACTAAATATGACCTTCCTGCTCCTTTCAGATCAGCAGCTGCCACTTCAACAGTGTATGAGGGCAGCCCCAATGTTAGCCTATGAAGGGAGCAGGCCTCACAGTAGTGTAAAAACGAATTTAGGAGTTTTACACTACCAGGACATATAACTACACAGGTACATGTCCTGCCTTTTACCTACACAGCACCCTGCTCTAGGGGTTACCTAGGGCACACATTAAGGGTGACTTATATGTAGAAAAAGGGGAGTTCTAGGCTTGGCAAGTACTTTTAAATGCCAAGTCGAGGTGGTAGTGAAACTGCACACACAGGCCTTGCAATGGCAGGCCTGAGACAAGGAAAAGGGGCTACTTAAGTGGGTGGTACAACCAGTGCTGCTGGCCCACTAGTAGTATTTAATTTACCAGCCCTATGCACATAAAGTGCACCTTACTGGGGACTTATAAGTAAATCAATAGTCCAATCAGGTATGATTCAAGGTTACCATGTTTTAAGGGAGAGAGCATATGCACTTTAGCACTGGTTAGCAGTGGTGATGTGCGCAGAGTCTAAAAACCAGCAAAAACAATGTCCACAAAGTGGAGGGAGGCAGGCAAAAAGTTAGGGGTGACTACCCTAAGGCTGTCAGGTCTAACATGTGTCCCCCCCAGCTGAAAGTGGGGAGAGCTACCCGACCTCCTGGGAGCTCTCATCGCTAAGGCGGAAGTACCTGGAAAGACCATCAGCATTGGCGTGGTCAACCCCTGGGCGATGTTCCACGGTAAAGTCCATCCCCTGTAGGGAAATGGACCACCTCAAGAGTTTTGGATTCTCACCCCTCATCTGCATGAGCCATCTGAGGGGCCTGTGGTCTGTCTGAACCCAGAAGTGAGTCCCAAACAGGTAGGGTCTTAGCTTCTTCAGTGCCCAGACCACAGCAAAAGCTTCTCTCTCAATAGCACTCCACCTCTGTTCCTGTGGTAATAGCCTTCTGCTAATAAAGACTACCGGTTGATCTCGACCCTCCTCATTTAGCTGTGCTAGGACTGCCCCTATGCCATGCTCTGAAGCGTCTGTCTGCACGATAAATTCCTGGGAGTAGTCAGGGGCCTTGAGCACGGGGGCCGTGCACATGGCTTCCTTCAGGGCGTCAAAGGCTTTCTGACAAGCCTCTGTCCAATTCACCAACCTAGGTTGTTTCTTGGAAGTGAGCTCTGTCAAGGGTGATACAATGGTACCATAGCCCTTGACAAATCTGCGGTAGTATCCTGTGAGGCCTAAAAAGGCTCTCACCTCAGTCTGCGTTCGCGGTGGTTGCCAGGCCTTGATAGTTTCAATCTTGGCCTGGAGTGGCTGCACCTTGCCACCACCCACTAGGTGTCCCAAGTACACCACGGAACCCTGCCCAATCTGGCACTTACTAGCCTTGATGGTCAGGCCTGCCTGTTGCAGGGCCTGAAGCACCTCCTTGAGGTGAAGCAGGTGTTCCTCCCAGCTGGAACTGTAGACAGCTATGTCATCCAGGTAGGCTGCACAGAAGGCATCCTTGCCAGCTAGGACCCCGTTAACCAACCGTTGGAAGGTAGCGGGGGCATTTTTCAATCCAAACGGCATCACCCGGAACTGGTAATGGCCATCAGGGGTTGAAAATGCGGATCTTTCCTTAGCCCCCTCAGTCAGGGCGATCTGCCAGTACCCCGAAGTAAGATCAAACGTACTCAGGAACTTGGCAGCGCCCAGCCTGTCAACGAGCTCATCAGCTCGGGGGATGGGGTGAGCATCAGTCCGTGTGACTGAGTTGAGACCCCGGTAGTCCACACTGAACCGGAGTTCTGGCTTCGCACCTGGGGCAGTAGCCTTAGGGACCAACACCACTGGGCTGGCCCAGGGACTACTGGATTTCAAATAACCCCTAAAGTCAACATCTCGGAGACCTCCTCCTTGATGCTGGCCTTCACCTTATCCGACAACCTGTAAATTTTGTTCTTCACAGGGAGACTGTCACCGGTGTCAATATCATGAACACAGAGGTGGGTCAGTCCAGGAGTAAGGGAGAACACGGGGGAGAACTGCTCCAACAGCTCATAGCAGTCTCCTTTCTGGTTTAGAGTCAGGGAGTCAGAAAGAATGACCCCGCTTACTGACCCATCACCTTCTTGGGCAGAGAGGAGGTCAGGGGGAGGTTCACTCTCGTCTTCCATTCCTTCATCTGTGACCAGAAGCATGTTGATCTCCGACCTCTCACAATGAGCCTTTAGTCGGTTCACATGGAGCACCCTTAGGGGATTCCTAGGGGTTTGGAGGTCCACTAGGTAAGTGGCCTCCCCTTTCCGCTCCTTGATTTCAAATGGGCCAGACCAGCGGTCCTGGAGAGCTCTAGGCTCTACTGGCTCCATTACCCACACTTTGTCTCCAGGTTGAAACTCTACCAGGGTGGCCTTCTGGTCATACCAGTGTTTCATTACCTCTTGACTGGCCTCAAGGTTACTTTGGGCCTCTTTCCAGAAGCGGGTCATCTGGTTGCGGAGGGCCAACATGTAGCTGACCGCGTCCTGAGGGGGTGCCTTTGGAGCTTTCTCCAATCCCTCCTTGACAATGCTTAAGGGTCCCCTGACAGGGTACCCATAGAGAAGCTCAAAGGGACTAAACCCTACCCCCCTCTGGGGGACCTCTCTGTAAGCAAAGAGAAGACATGGTAAGAGGACGTCCCACTTACGCCTCATGGCCTCAGGGAGGCCACCAATCATGCCTTTCAGGGTCTTGTTGAATCTCTCCACAAGACCATTAGACTGGGGGTGATAGGGTGTGGTGAACTTGTAGGTTACACCACACGCATCCCACAGAGACTTCATGTAGGCAGACATGAAATTAGTGCCTCTGTCAGACACTATCTCCTTGGGGAATCCCACACGGGTAAATATCCCCATCAGAGTTCCGGTCACCACCGGTGCAGTTACGGTCCTCAGAGGGATTGCCTCTGGGTAACGGGTGGCATGGTCCACCAAAACCAGGATGAACCTGTTGCCTAAGGCAGTTTTGGGGTCCAAGGGACCAACAATGTCGATGCCCACCCTTTCAAAGGGGGTGCCAACGACAGGAAGTGGAATCAGGGGGCTTTTACCCCTTTTTCCTGCTTTACCACTGGCCTGGCAGATAGGACAAGATCTGCAGAATTTATCTGAGTGTGTCCTCATTTTGGGCCAATAAAAGTGGGTGACAAGCCTGTTAAAGGTCTTGCCTTGCCCCAAATGTCCTGCCAGGGGAATGTCGTGAGCCAGACGCAGTAGGAAGGTTCAGTAACATTGGGGGACCACCAGCGTACATGCTGCCCCAAAGGCCGGAACCTTACGCTCACTGTAGAGGAGATCATTCTCCCAATATAGGTGGTGATCGCCAGAGGTGTCACCTGCCCCCTGGTTTGAGGCTTGTTTCCTCAGACCTTCTAGAGTGGGACATTCTTTCTGCTCCTTGCAGAATTCCTCCCTGGTGGGTTCACCCTCAACTTGCCAGCCAGCAAGCTCAGGTAAGTCACCTAGGGTGGCAATGTCTTCCCCAGTTGGCTCGGGAGCCTCCTCAGGAGCCCCGTTAGCCACTGCAGGAACTTCTGGGGCCGGTTTCCCGTGCCCCTGGTCCCTCCTCTTGGCAGCTCTCTGGGCCATCGTTCCAGGCTCCAGACGCCCTTGACTTCCCTCTCGGTCAGCCATGGACCGTGTGGTCATGCAGACCCACTCAGGTAACCCTAACATCTCCAGGTGAGACTTGAGCTCCACTTCTTTCCAAGCAGTATGCTCAAGATCATTGCCTAACAGACAATCTACAGGCATGGCAGGACTCACAGCTACTTTCAGAGTACCAGAGACCCCCCCCCCCCCCCCACACTCAAAGGGAACCAGAGCCACCGGTAGGTGACTCTCGCAATTGTCAGCGACTATGACCTGGTGGAATGTATTAGGTACTATCTGCTCTGTTGACACAAGCTGACTCTTAATAGTAGTCATACTGGCTCCTGTGTCACGCAGAGCCTCCACCTTCTGCCCATCAATGGTGACCCACTGCCGGTACTTGGAAGTATTTTTGGGCATGTGGACCTTGGGCACCATTTCTCCTTCTCCCAGGGACACTAGGGAAATCTCTACCTGTTCCCCAAAGCTATCTGGGTCCATCTCCCCCCCGAGCGCTACACTAGTCAACCCAGGTGCCTGTCCGGTAGTGGACGGTGCCCTCTTGGGGCACTGGGGATCGCCTTTATAGTGACCATACTGGTAACACTCCATGCATTTGGGGTTAGGTTTCCCTGACCTGTCATATGTCCCTGGCTTTTTCCCAAATTTGGAAAAGGAAGGGTTGCCACCCCCTCCCTGGGGATTCTTTTGGGGGCCTTTGGAGAGTTCCTTATCTGCAAGTTTATCTCCCCCCTCTTTCTTCTGTTGGGAACCCTGACCACCTTTGTGGGAGTCCCCCCCAGGTACCTTCTTGGAAACTCTGGTGCTAACCCAGAGGTCCGCCTCCTCAGCAAGCTTCCTGGGATCAGTCAGCTTGCTATCCACTAAGTGCTGGCGCAACTCTGTATAAGTAGTATTAAGCATATGCTCTCTTAGAATCAAGTCATATAAACCTTTATAATCAGCTACTTTGTTACCCCGCACCCATCCATTCAGTGCCTTACTGGAGAAGTCAAAGAAATCTACCCATGTTTGTGTGGTTTGTTTGGTGCTGTCCCTGAACCTCTGACGGTATCCCTCAGGGGTCAGCCCAAACTTGGCAAGTAAAATGGCTTTCTGAAGTGGGTATGTGTTTTGATCAGGTTGATCCAATGTGAGGAGTGTATCCCTCCCCAATGGCGGTACATAACCCCACATAGCTACCCCCCATTGCCCTTCAGGAACCTCATGAGCCCTTAGTGCAACTTCATAAGCAGCTAACCACTTATCTGTGTCATCTCCCACCACAAAACTGGGCACCACATTTTTGGGTATACGAACCTTCTTTTCTCCAGCAGGTCCTGTCAGTATGCTGCCACCATTATTGCTGGATTCAGACTGTCTTGCCTTGATCTCCAGCTCCTTGAGACTCAGTTCATGAGCCAACAATAGTTTCTTTTCAGCCAAAGCTCTCTCAGCCTCCACCTGTTTGGTTTTTCTTTCGGCTTCAATTTGTTTGGCTGCTCTTTCAGCCTCAGCTTGCTTGGCTTCTCTTTCTGCCCTTCTCTCCTCCTGTTGAGCCTCAATTTTCAGTTTTGCAATTTGCAATTGGAACTCCCTTTCTTCTCTCCTTTCCTCTGCGGTCAGGCTTTGCACAGAGACACTGCTCCCTGGTCTGGAAGGGGGCACAATTGCAGTGGTAACACCATCCACAGATAGTGAAAATTCCTCTGAGGGGCCATTTTCTTCCTCCTCTTCCTCATCATCCTCTAAATGGGCTTCTGCCCAGGCCCTCAGCGCCACTTGAAAGTCCTCCTTTCTGGAGGCCCCTTGGGTGGGTACCCTCAATGCCCTGCAGAATCCTCTTAGTTGTTTGACCGTATATGTGTCCAACTGGACTAGGTCAAAGTCCCCTGTCTGAGACCCAGTCAGAGACATGTTGAGTGAGGATTTAGTTTTTGAAAATTGTCAGGAAAAAAAAACGGATTTGCAAAAAGAGATAAAAACCAAGTTGACCTTCAACTGTGGGTAGGTAGTGAAATACTTAGCTACTGTATGTCACTGCACAAATACAAGTCCTATCCTCACCGCTGATCACCAATGTTAGAAATGGGGTTTTTGGTTGGCAGTCAGGTTACCCCCTGTCCAAGCAAAAGCCCTCACTCTAGTCAGGGTAAGTCACACACAATCCAAGATTATCCTGTGCCCACCCTCTGGTAGCTTGGCACGAGCAGTCAGGCTTAACTTAGAAGGCAATGTGTAAAGTATTTGTGCAATAAATCATACAATACCACCATATAGCACCACAAAAATACACCACA
Source organism: Pleurodeles waltl (assembly GCF_031143425.1). Classification (NCBI taxonomy): domain Eukaryota; kingdom Metazoa; phylum Chordata; class Amphibia; order Caudata; family Salamandridae; genus Pleurodeles; species Pleurodeles waltl. Next base: position 525,002,323 of record NC_090436.1, read on the forward strand.
CAGTGTTTAGAAAAATATATAATATTTATCTGGATAATTGTAGGTCAAAAAGAATAAAGTTTGCAATGGGAAATTGTAGGGATATCACTGAAAAGTGATATACAGTGTCTTCAGTCTTTAGAATATAAACAAAGTCTCTTTCAAGCACAAGTACCTGGTTTGGAGTGGAAAAATCTCCTCAGAGGGCCACAAAAGAAGAGGTGCGTGGAAAAAGGGTGTGTGCGTCGATTTCTCCCCAGCACACACAGACTTGCGTCGTTATTTTCCACGCGGGGAAGTCGTGCGTCGTTTTCAGGCGCGTGGACAGTCTCTTTTCGTGGATCGCGGGGATTACCAGATGTCCCGGGTCTGTGCGTGGATTTTCCTGCTTGTTTTCCGGCTGCGCGTCGTTCTGCGGGGCTGCACGTCGAAATTACGATCTCACGGCAGGCGTCGCGTCGATTTCTCCTCGAGAGGTCGGGCGGCGTTGTCCTTGCGAAGCCGTGCGTCGGATTTTCGGTCATCCCAAGAGCGTCGCGTCGATCAGCGTCGGTGTGCGGCGTTTTTCTCACCGCGGAACAAGCTGTGTGGCAAAATTTTCGGCGCACGGAGCGTCCGAGTGAAAGAGGGAAGTCTTTTTGGTTCTGAGACTTCAGGGAACAGGAGGCAAGCTCTATCCAAGCCCTTGGAGAGCACTTTCACAGCCAGACAAGAGTTCAGCAAGGCAGCAGGCCAACAGCAAGGCAGCAGTCCTTTGTAGAAAGCAGACAGGTGAGTCCTTTGAGCAGCCAGGCAGTTCTTCTTGGCAGGATGTAGTTTCTGGTTCAGGTTTCTTCTCCAGCAAGTGTCTGATGAGGTAGGGCAGAGGCCCTGTTTTATACCCAAATGTGCCTTTGAAGTGGGGGAGACTTCAAAGAGTGGCTAAGAAGTGCACCAGGTCCCCATTCAGTTCAATCCTGTCTTCCAGGGTCCCAGTAGGGGGTGTGGCAGTCCTTTGTGTGAGAGCAGGCCCTCCACCCTCCCAGCCCAGGAGACCCATTCAAAATGCAGATGTATGCAAGTGAGGCTGAGTAACCCTGTGTTTGGGGTGTGTCTGAGTGAATGCACAAGGAGCTGTCAACCAAGCCCAGCCAGACGTGGATTGTAAGGCATAGAAGGATTTAAGTGCAAAGAAATGCTCACTTTCTAAAAGTGGCATTTCTAGAATAGTAATATTAAATCCGACTTCACCAGTCAGCAGGATTTTGTATTACCATTCTGGCCATACTAAATATGACCTTCCTGCTCCTTTCAGATCAGCAGCTGCCACTTCAACAGTGTATGAGGGCAGCCCCAATGTTAGCCTATGAAGGGAGCAGGCCTCACAGTAGTGTAAAAACGAATTTAGGAGTTTTACACTACCAGGACATATAACTACACAGGTACATGTCCTGCCTTTTACCTACACAGCACCCTGCTCTAGGGGTTACCTAGGGCACACATTAAGGGTGACTTATATGTAGAAAAAGGGGAGTTCTAGGCTTGGCAAATACTATCAAATGCCAAGTCGAGGTGGCAGTGAAACTGCACACACAGGCCTTGCAATGGCAGGCCTGAGACAAGGAAAAGGGGCTACTTAAGTGGGTGGCACAACCATTGCTGCTGGCCCACTAGTAGTATTTAATTTACCAGCCCTATGCACATAAAGTGCACCTTACCAGGGACTTATAAGTAAATCAATAGTCCAATCAGGTATGATTCAAGGTTACCATGCTTTAAGGGAGAGAGCATATGCACTTTAGCACTGGTTAGCAGTGGTGAAGTGCGCAGAGTCTAAAAACCAGCAAAAACAATGTCCACAAAGTGGAGGGAGGCAGGCAAAAAGTTAGGGGTGACTACCCTAAGGCTGTCAGGTCTAACAATTACAAAATTAAATTGTTATATTTAGATCAGAAAGTTTATTTTTCTCTCCTTCCCTTATTTGCTTTTAGATAAGTGAGGAATTTCAATTTGTGTAGCAGTCAAACTCCTCTGTATTCAAAGTGAAAGAGTCACATTGAGGCTAGCATTTATAGTCCTAAATTCAAGGGGTTCAGGACCTTCACAAAGCTTTATACCCTGCAAGATTAAATACAATATTCTTGCCATAACAGCGGCTGTCAATAACTTCGATCGAAATTCTACTTTGGTTACTTCACACCCTTTAACCAAACTTAATCCCTTCATGTACAAATCTAAAGAATTAATTTCTTTCAGTGCTTTAGTATATTTGAAAGCTGCCAAGATTTTATTTTAAAGGAAGAGAAGCTTTGACTTTCCACCAAATTCTGAAGTTTAAAATTAAGGACTTTAGGGATCTCAGATTCTTAGAGGCACCTTTGAACAGCCTTATTACTTGGTACAGCTTATTAAAACGCAATGACGTTGTGTTTAGAAACTGAATATTTATTTTGCTTTTGCAGTATTGCAGATTTGAAAGAACTTAAGATGCAGGGAGAAACTACCTCATTCTTACTTGACAAATCTTACACCTTACCACTAATAGTACAGAGTTGCAGGACGTTGAGGGGCCAGAAATAGAAAGTGTTGTAGAAGATTTAAAATAGTTTTTTTCTGCTATTTACTGTGAATACTCTTCCTTTCTCCTTCGACTAGCTAGTATGTATCTTAAAAGAACCCAATTCTTGCCATACATTTCACCAAACTGATAAACGAACCCAAGGAAAAAAGATACCTAAATACTCCCTGTATTGACTGTAATTGATTGTATAGTATCACCTGTTTGGTCACGCTCGATTTGGAGAGTATTACGACTTCTCTCAATTGAAATTTGAGCCCAGTCCCAATACCTTCTAATAATGATATCTGTTTGGCTTGTTGAATATTAGCTAGAAATAATGCTTTTAGCATCCCCTGGAATGTAATTAGCAGTAGTGACAGCAAATTTAACATGGACAGTTCAGTTGCTTCCGCTGAGGAGTTAAGAAGAGTCAAAGCATATTGACTTCGACTAAGCAGTCCTCCATTTCTGGTGGGGAGGGGTGGTTGTAGGGTGAAAAAAATCAAACATTCTTCTTTAGTCAGGCCTTGGGCAGAACTGGCTTTGAACGGCGGCGGGTAGGAAGATAGACAAACCCTTTAACCCCTCCACCCCCATTACCCACTTTTAACACCTTCACCACGTTACCCAAATCCTTGCCCACATACTCGACATACTAGAGATTTCATCACTTATTTTGGTGGAGTCTATCTCAACTAACTCAGTAGACTCAACAAGTAAAACAATATTAAATTGATCACAGGTCATGGACGAAGTACAGTCATCACAATTAGGAAGCTTCAACAAAGCTGCAGGCAAATCCACAGATAAATACACTGAATCTGAACAAAGTACATTATTTGGAATAGCTGGATAGATGTAATAGAAGGATGCTGCAACTTATTTATTCCGTCATGATCAGATTCAGAATTAGCATTTGAGCATTTCAGAACTTTTTGGTGCTCAGGACCTTTAATGTGGTTTGTGACAAAGTTCCGCAGAGAGGTTGACAGTGGAGAGCAGGTTCTCTTATCCTAAAGATCGGAAGGCTGATTTGGGTTGGTAGAAGGGGATTCATCATCTATCAGCAACCCCCTCGGTTTCCGACTTCGCTCCAAACTGAGCTCCCAAATCAGCCCTGTCTTCCTCAGTGCTATAGGAGACCGTTTTTTATGCCACACACTGGTCGCAGGGCAGACATCTCTTTCACTCCATGACAGTCAGTCTTAGAAAATCTCGACCTTGAGACCAAAATTACCAACAGGACAGTCTCCATATTGACCGTGCCCGGAGATACGTCACAGGGGACAAACAAGTCATGCCACAAGTTTCTTTTCGAGAACTTCCACTCCCTTTAAAGCTACAGAAACATTACCATTGCTTCTGTAAGCTTCTGCAGACTTCAAAAGAACTAATTAGCTGTCAGCAGCTAGCGACCAGAAAGTGGCTTTTAGCAAGTAGCTGTTATTTGTCGGCTGTGAGCAGTTGTTGGCAGTTGTCTACTCCATGGCTGTGACTACTAACTAATATTTTCTGGTAGTTAAACCTCCAGTAATCCCACAAGCACAGTAGCTACAATAGTGGCAGCACTCCCTCCTCTTTCACGTCACCTTTCTCAGCAACTGCTCCTTAGACTACTGACTACTAATGCCAAAAGAGGCAAGAAGTGGTAAAGAGGACAGCACAATGCAATGGTGCCAGCCCAGCTAGCCAACCAAACAACCAACCAGGGATACATGTAGCCTCCTCTGGCGTCGGCCTCAGTAAACTCCATATCTTCTGGACCCCCTCTGATCCAGTAACCATGTTTTCAGGCGAGTAGGGTTGAAAGGGAGGTAAAAACTGGCAAAAGTCAAAATTAATGGAACAAGAGGGCTACCGCCGACTGCACTGGTGCTGCCGGGTCAGAAGTAGACCAAGAAAGCCTCCACCACTACAAGCCTGCCTTCCTGCTACTGCTCGACTACTCCGACCCAAAGAAGGATGCACGGAGGGTTGGTTTCGTCGTGGCACACAGTGTTTGGTAGAGGGAGAAGTCTGGGTCTCAGCAAGGGGCCAGGCACAAGCACAAGCACAATATACTCTTTGCGGCTTCTCCCGCTATGTGTGTGCGTGCGTTTCGTGTTTACGTCTCCTCCTGCATCTGATTTGTGGTGGTGCTTTTACACTCTGCATACTAGCTATCTAAAGGGTAAATCAAAGCAAACCAAACGTTTAAAGTGAGAATTTACCAGATGCTATGTTGCTGTTGTTTTTTAGAATTAATGCTATGTATACATATGAAATGTAAAAAATACTATAATCAAAGAATCCAGAAAGCATGCGGGGCTTTAGAGGAAGTCAAAGGAATTGAGACAAAAAAATAGGTTTATTTTTTACTTTTATTTTGTCACCATATCATACCTAGCTGGTCATGTTATGTGCGACACCTCCAGCCGGTGAGGTTTTCAGCCGAAAGCACTTTGCATGAAGGAACTATTTAGCCTGTCCTTATAATGTTAAATAAGAAACTCCAAGTTGCCCTAATACACCCCTCCCCTCGCCCCTCAAAATGGCCGTGAAACTCAGATTTTTCTCCTTTCTCTCGTTTGTAGGACCACTCGCAGATGGGACATTACCAATAATACCAGAATGGTATTATAATAGCCTGCACCTCACCTTAGCATGTCTTTTCACGTTACTTTTGCACATTTCTTCATTTAACATAATGCCTCATACATGAATGTAGTAACTGTTATAAAACATAAAACATACTTTATACGAGCAAAAACGTTTCTCGCGGACTCTATCAGATAAAGTAAGCGGTTTAGGAAACTATGCAGGATTTATTTAATGTATTCAACATATCTATGTTCCTCTCAAAGCAATTTTATTGTTTATATTCCAGAAACCTATTTTCTCCACATCCTTGCAAATGAGGCTTATCAAGAAGCCTTCTACAGAACAACCTTAACAGCAGTGTTTTGAACACTAATAATCTGCCTGAGAGCCAGTGTATGTCAAACAGTCCATTTATTTCACTGCCATGATGATAACACTTTGGTCCTCGCTACTTCAAAGCATCTGTTTAAGAGTATGCACTTATGGATCTTCAGGATCCAGATTGGTGGGTGCAGCCTCTCACATCCCTCTGATGTTCAAATGCAATATCCTAATGCTCGTTGCTTCGATTCAAGTATATGCTATCAACGTCTGGCAGTGCTTTCCAAAATGGGTCACTCAGCCACAGCAGCATTTTAAAGACATATTCCTGTCCACGATACTTAAAGGGAAACCTGGTCAGATTCCTTGACTAACTGCGTACTGCCAATGAGGTAATGCAAGGGTTGGCAGGCTGTTGACATAGAATTATTTTTAATATATCATGAGATATATTATTTACGAAATATGTCGTTTTTGGGCCCTTTGGTAGAGTCAAGAACTTGTCGCATTGTGATATATATATATATATATATATATATATATATATATATATATATATATATATATATTTGTGTATATATATATATATATATTTTTTTTTATAACAGCAAATACAACAGATGCAGCTCTTACCTACATTCCCACCTTCATTTAGTCCCTCACGTTTCGATCCATACCACACTCCTAGTTCATGTTTTAACTATATTTTTACGTAGAGTACCTCCATATACTGGGCTTGTTGAAAAGGGAAATATATAAAAAGTCTGCATGGTTTGCAGACCCTTTTGTAATCCATCTGCGGGTCCATGCACGTGTAACCAAGAACACCCAATTTCATTGTTCATCCTGCACTCTCAACAGGTCGTTTTCTTTTTTAAGATTTCCTCAACCATGTAACATTGCATTTCCCCTCCTCCTATTCCAAGACCCAGTTTGGTTACAAAGTGACTGTCTACAGCTTAACCTGTTGTAGGAAAGTGTTTTTTTTTTTTTCATAGTTACCTGTTGAAATTAATGGTTGATCCTTGTAGGCGGGTAACATAGGTTTTATGATGAAGTTTATTTGAAGAATAAAGTCTTAGTTACAGGTTAAAGGTGTTATATTAATACCATGTCAATGCACATTATTGCCCCACCAGAAGCATCATCCTTCTGCTCAGCCCACTCTCTCCAACTGGTCTGGTCAGGTATACATAAACATTCTGTGACATCATGCACACACAGGATGAGCAGTAGGTATCATGGAAACTAACGAGAGAGAATGCATTGTACCTAAATTAGGTTGTAGCATTACCCCCCCCCACTTTTTGCCTGGTATCCGATGTGATTTCAACTGAAAGTGCACTGAGTTACTGCTAACCAGGTCCCCAGTGCCAGATCTCTTTACCCAAACTGCAGTATTGTTTCCCCAATTAGCAAAACCTTTAGCACCCTTTGTAAGTCCAGAGTAAATGGTACCCCTGGTACATTGGGCCTGGGGTACTAAAGAGGGTCTTTAAGGGCTGCAGCACGAATTGTGCCAACCTAAGGGACCACTTCCAAACACATGACAGGCTGCCATTACAGGCTGTGTCTTGGTGCAGACAAAAGAGAAAACACAACATGGCACACAGCGTGTGTGCCATGCCCCCTAACACTGCATGCAATATATGTAATTCACTTCTCTAGCAGGCCTTACAGCCCTAAGGCAGGGTGCATTATATTAAATGCGAGGGCATATCTGCATAAGCAGATATGCCCCTGCTATGCCTTTGTCTAAGTAAGTGACCAGGGAAGCCATTTTAAATGCATATGCTGGACACTGGTCAATACGAGTTCCCAAGCTACATGATGACTTCACTGAAGATAGGGACGTTTGGTATTAAACATCTCGTATTGGTGAAACCACACTGATGCTAGTTTTTGATTTACCAATACATGCACTAAGGTGCCCCCTGATACCAACCAGCCTCTGGCATGCTCGTTGGCCAGTTTCTGCCAGCCTGCCACCTGAGACACTGTCCTGGAACCCTAGGATGAGAGCCTTCTGCTCTCAGGAGGCCCAGAACAAAAGCCTGCCTGGGAAGAGGGTGTAACACCCCCTCACACAGAATTACCTGCTGATTAGGCTTCCTAAGGCTGCAAGCCTCAAAGTGCTGCCTCCTTTGAAATGCAAATCTGACTCCCCTCACAGGAAAGGAAGCACCCCCCGTTCAGAGCCCATTTAGCACCTGGATAGGCAGGAAAATTAGGTACTCAGGTAGGCATGCCACTTCCAGGCTAGTACCACCCAGTGCTTAATTTGTAAATAAAAACGTGCCAGTGCACAAAGCCCTCCTCTTAAACATGTGGCTACTGCAATTAAATGTGCGAACATGGAATACTGAGGCAGCGTAATCCTGAAGCCATCTCGAGCCTCTTCAGTCCATTTAAAGCCACTCCCTGCCCCTTCAGCTCACTCTTGCAGCTTTCTGTTTTGCTCCCATTGTGACGCTTTTTCGTTTTTCTCTTCCTCTGTCTTTTGCATATGTATCTTTTGCTCACAGTAAATGCTTAAGGCAGAAAAATAAGTGCTGGTGTACCGCATTAGAAAGAGCAAGCACAAATTAAGCACTGGTACCACCCCAAAGGTGGACTACTTCGATGTGGACACAATTTTTCCAAAGTTAGCCATCTTTAAGATGGCATATCTGGGAATTCAGAGACAGGGTTTTACTCACGTCCCACAGCAAGTGGTCATATAGGGAGTGTAGTGACTCTGAGGTTTAGTAGCCCTATACACCCCTAGCGTCCCTAAATTCAGTATTATAAAATATTATATTATCTACCAATAGTGTTATTGTATGTGTATTGTATGTGAATGAAAAACTACAATAACACTATTGGTAGATAATTTTGTATTGGTGTATAAGGGATAAACTGATTGAACAGATTTATGTAGGCATCTGTATGTATGTGTTGGAGTATTTGGATAGTGAAAGAGAATTGCCAGGTTGGCTATTTTATATGAATATTATATTCTTGATTATGTGTAAGATATAATTGATCTATCAAATTTAAAATGTTAATTCATTGAAGAATTAATCTATTCACCCACGTGTTCAGATGATTACATTCATTAGTAATTTTATGTGGAAGTTCATGCTTTGGTTTGTCACAGCTTTATCATATTGTATTTTATTTTATTTTATTTTATTTTACTTTACTCAATCGCATTTGTATATATTTTTTCCAAATAGAATGGATATTTTTGCACAATGTTTTTGTGTACAGCAATAATGGTTTACAATTGATTAATCTGCTTTCAATTAAACGGCTATAATGTTTTTGGTAATCATATTTTGAAATGTCAAACAGGAATTGCCATAAGCACATATATTATGAATTATGTATTGTAGAAACCGAAAGTGCAAAGATGGCAATCGTACCATTTTTGTGTTTAACCTATTGATATCGTTAGAGTGATTTTGTCTGAAATGTTAGAAATATTAGTGTATATGAATATAAATGCATAATAGATTGCTAATCATTTGTTATATAGTGAATAATTCAGTAACATAATCATGCTGACAAATAATATTTCTGTTGGGCAAGAGATCCATATCACCTGCATGATTACGAGGTATAAATAGACATATCAAAATGGCGACCGCAAGGTTGACGAAGGTGGAAAACGCCAAACCGCTATCCGTTGTGAGCCAATAAACTATATTTTGCTATACTTGGAGTGCCGTTTCCTTTGTGAGGATCTTGGAGGCAAGTGATATATATATATATATTTATGTTGTTCTAATTGCATTTGTTATGTAGCTGAAAGGCTAAAATTACGGACAAATACTGTCTGTTAAGTCTTTCATCACTGACAACGGATGGTAGGGCTAAATTATGGGCTGTCTGTGAAAATAATGTGGTCACCCTACTTTACCACGTAAAGTATGGCTGGTAAAGACATATCCGCAGTAGAAAATAAAATGGTAAGTTTAAACTGTTATATATAGTTTAAATAAAATGGTAAGTTTAAACTATATATATAATAATAATAATGGTTTAAACTTACCATTTTATTTTCTACTGTGGATATGTCTTTACCAGCCATACTTTACTTGGTAAAGTAGGGTGACCACATTATTTTCATGGACAGCCCATAATTTAGCCCTACCATCCGTTGTCTGTGATGAAAGACTTAACAGACAGTATTTGTCCGTCATTTTAGCCTTTCAGCTACATAACAAATGCAATTAGAACAATTCATTTTTCCAGGTGGATTGAAAGGCAGGGAGTGTCCTGTGCTCTGATCTCTAGGGAAGGGCAGCCTGATAAGGAAGATGCCATCTTGCCAGGGTGTCTCCTTTCTAAAGGGGCTTGGAAACCTGTATTGGCTTTAATGGAAGGAGTCATTTGAAGCTTTCTGATGGCAAAGATCATTTCTTTCAGAGAGGTACTGTAAGGGTGTTCCAAGCTGAGTTGTAGAATGTGTGGTTTTATTGGACAGTTATAAAAATGTTTGCACTAGGTATAATATGTATGTTATTAAAATCTGTATTTTAGAAGTACATTTTTTCTTTAACTTTAATGTATTTGCACACTTTGTATCAGCGTGCTGTGTGTAATGCATGTTTAAAATGAGAACTTACACATTCTCTGTGCTTTCAGGGACCTCAGTACCTCACAGTACTAACAAACATTGCCAAAGCCAATAGGTCTTGTCTGCGCAAGAGCTATTGGTTTTGCCACTGTGTTTTAGCCATGTTATAGACCAGAGTGGCTGCTGTTCAGCCTGGCTAAAAGTTTGTGGCATAGAGGAGAGAAGCGTAGAGTGTCACGTAGCGGAATGGTGACGAGTGGAGTAGAGTGTTGTAGAGTGGAGTGGCAGGGAGTGTTGTGTTTAAGAGTGGCATACTGTGGAGTCACGTAATTTGGCATAAGTGGGGTGGTATGCAGTAGAGTTGACTGATGTAGAGTGCATTGGCATAGAGTGTTGCAGAATATAGTGGTGTAGAGTGAAGTGGCATTGAATGCAGCAGCGTAGAGTTCAGCGCCGTACAATGCAGTGTTATAAAATGCAGAGGCATAGATTAGAGGGGTGCATAATAGAGTACAGTGGTGCAGAGTGGAGTGGTGCAGAGTAGAGTGCAGTGGCATAAAGTCGTGTGGCATACAACAGAGTGGCAGAGTGTAGAGTGGTGTATAGTGCAGTGACGTAGAATGCAGAGTAGACTTGAGTGGCATAGACTGCTATGATGTAGAGTGGTTTAGAGTAGCGTAGTGGTGCAGTGCAGAGTAGAGTGGAGTGATGCAGAGTAGAGTGGCGTTAAATGCAGTAGTACAGAGTAGAGTGGTGGAGAGTAAAGTGGCGGAGAGTGCAGTGTTACATGGTAGAGTGTCAGATTGCAGTGGTGTAGAGTAGAGTGGCATAGAGAGCAGTGGGGCACAGTAGAGTGCAGTGACATACTGTGCAGTTTAGAGCGCATTGGCATAGAGTGCAGAGGTTTAGAGTGTAGTGGTAGAGAGTGGAGTAGAGTGTGTACAGTAGAGTGGCAGAGAGTGCAGTAGTGTAGAGTGGTGTACAGTGCAGTGATGTAGAGTTCAGAGCAGACTCGAGTTGCATAGAGTGCAGTGGCATCAAGTGGTGCAGAGTAGACTAGTGTAGAGTGGTACAGTGTAGAGTAGAGTATAGTGCTGTAGAGTGCAGTGGCCTAGAGTGGAGTTGTGCAGAGTATAGAGGCATAGAGTGTATGGGTGCAGAATGCAGTAGTACAGAGTAGAGTGGTGTAGAGTACAGTGGTGGAGAGTGCAGTGTTGCAGAGTAGATTGTCAGAGTGCAGTGGTGTATAGTGGAGTAGAGTGGCATAGAGAGCAGCGGAGTGGAGTACAGTGTTGCAGAGTAGAGTGCAGTCACGTATAGTGCAGTTGTTTAGAATGCGCTGGGATAGAGTGCAATGGTTTAGAGTGTAGTTGGGCAGAGTGGCGTAGAGTGCACTGGCATAGAGTAGATTGTTTCAGAGTGGAGTGCAGTGGCATAGAGTGGAGAGGTGCAGGGTAGGATGCAGTGGCATAGAATACAGTGGTGCAGACTGCAGTGGCGTTGAATAAATTGTTTGAAGTAGAGTCAAGTGGAGAGGTGCAGGGTAGAGTGCAGTTGCATAGAGTGTAATGGCATAGAGTAAAGTGGTGTAGAGTGCAGTGACATACAGTGCAGTTTAGAGCGCATTGGCATAGAGTGCAGAGGTTGAGTGGAGTGGGGCAGAGTAGAGTGGCATAGAGTGCAGTGGAGTGGCGTACAGTAGAGTGGCAGAGAGTGCAGTAGTGTAAAGTGGTGTACAGTGCAGTGGTGTAGAGTTCAGAGCAGACTCGAGTTGCATAGAGTGCAGTGGCATCAAGTGGTGCAGTGTAGAGTATAGTACAGTGGCCTAGAGTGGAGTTATGCAGAGTAGAGTGGCATAGAGTGTATGGGTACAAAATGCAGTAGTACATAGTAGAATGGTGTAGAGTACATTGGTGGGGAATGCAGTGTTGCAGAGTAGATTGTCAGAGTGCAGTGGTGTATAGTGGAGTAGAGTGGCATTGACAGCAGTGGAGTAGAGTACACTGTTGGAGAGTATAGTGCAGTCACATAGTGCAGTTGTTTAGAGTGCACTGGGATAGAGTGCATTGAAGTAGAGTGCTGTGGTTTAGAGTGTAGTGGGGCAGAGTGCAGTGGCATAGAGTAGATTGTTTCAGAGTAGAGTGAAGTGGCATTGAGTGGAGAGGTGCAGGGTAGGATGCAGTGGCATAGAGTGCAGTGGTGCAGAGTGCAGTTGTGTTAAGTAAATCATTTCACAGTAGAGTTAAGCGGAGAAGTGGAGGGTGGAGTGCAGTTGCATAGAGTGGCATAGAGTGTAATGGCATAGAGTAAAGTGGTGCAGAGTAGATTAGAGTGGCATACACTGTATTGGTGTAGAGTGCAGGGGCATAGAGTTGGGTGTTACAGAATAAAGTGCATTAGCATAGAGTGTATTGGTGTACAGTGCTGAGTAGCATAGAGTGGAATTGTGCAGTGTAGATTGGTGTGGGCTAGACTGGAGTGGTGTAGTGTGCAGAGTCACAGAGCACAGTGGTGAGAAGAGGTGTAAAGTGCATTGACATAGAGTAGAGTGGTACAGAGTAGAGTAGAGAGGTGTAGAATGAAGTGGGATGGAGTGCAGTGGAATAGAGGGGGAGTGGTTCACATTGGAGTAGGGTGCACTGTTCCAGAGTGCAGTGGCAAGGACTGGTGTAAAGTGGATTGGTGCAGAGTAGGGTGCAGTGGTATTGAGTGGTGCAGAGTAGAGTGAAGTGGAGTATGCATGGTGTGGTAACACACTGCCATTACAGACAGCACATTTTTTTTCAAATGACCATTACTTTTGCACAGAGATACAGTTTTTGTAATAATACTATTTAGTGCACATACGATGTGTGGAAATTGCATCACCTAGTGTAATGATTTGTTATAATCATATTAATGTTTTTGTTTCCAGCACAGTTCAGAATCAACACAAATGTGCTTAATTTGTGTTCCTAATTCAGATATATTCTGAAATCCTTGCACAGTCCATTTGAATATTGTTGTGCGCTAGAAAAAACTCTTTCCTACCCCCAGTATCCAGCATGGTTGTCGCATAAATCCTCTCACTTTGAAGTCAGAGAAAGAAAAGTAAACACCAAGCTCCCACTGAAGACAGAGCCTGTCATTTTTCCTTGTTCCTTGAATGCACAGCAAATGTGATGAGAAAAGAACATGATTTACAGGCTTGTTTACACATAGGGAGCACTCCGAAGGGTACTGTAAAGAAGGTTTGGGCAAGGGACGGGACAAAATCAAGTTGAACAGCCTAAAACAAATAAAGCCAGCAAACAGAAAGCAACGCAATGTGAGTTACAAACGACAAAGCCAATGGCAAGCAACGGGCGAATTGCGTTTCCAGGGAAGCTCCATGACTGTACTTAAAGTAGCAGCCACATGATACTTTGTGGGGAAAGTCCAGTATTTTTGCCCAGTCTGTATCATGCAGAGGTTTGGCCACATCACTCTCAGAGCCCAGGAGTGATCTCCGTGTTGCATGAAAGGTCTGTACACCCATCACATCAGTTTGCCACCAGTCCATATAATGTAGAGCTTCAGGCACACCTCATGTAGGGTTAGTGCCAGGTGGCAGACATGAAATAGGGCATTTAATGATTGTTTAAGGTGTTTCTAAGTAAGGAGTTGACCCGGGTGAAGATGGTAGTCTGCCACAAGGGCTTGGAAATCTAGTAGCTCGCCATCCAGAAACGAATCTCCCGTTTAAATCAAATCTCCGCCTGACGGAGTTGCTCTCAGCGCAGCCGTCCTGTGTGAGAGGAAATGCCTAGCAAAGCTAGTGCAGGAGCACAGGGTTTCTTTGTGTCAGTGAGTTTACAGGTTCTAGCAAGGCAAGAGAAAAATGTGCAGGTTTACCCTCGATGGTGTTCTGTAGAATGGTCAGTAAGAAACAATGAGTAGTGCAGTAAGCCTTCTGAAATGGGGTTTCCGTTTGGGCTCCAACGGAGTACCCGCACTGGTCAGATGAGGATATCCCTAAGAGGTATCCCGGAGGCACTACGGAGAGGGACTTTCCCCAAAGAAGAGGAGTGTTTCCGGGGTCAGCCCAATGAAGAGGGTGGACAAAGGCCACCGGAAGGAGAGGAGCATGGAGAGGAAAGGAGCAGAAACGAGAAGCCTAGGAGAAAGAAGATGCAGGATCTGATCGTAAGGAGCCAGGAGCGCGCCGGACGGGAAGATGCGGGAGCCGACCGTGAAGAGCCAGAGACGGCAAGAGAGGAAGAGAAGGAGGGTGGTGAGAGTCCACGAGGGAGAGTACCAGCCAGACAGCCATGCCACGTTCCTGGAGGAGCGTGGCTAGACAAGGTACGGTCTTGTTTTGGCAGCATGCAACCCATTGTCACGAAGGTGGCGGGGAGGGAAGGAGAGTGAAGGGGTACATGAACACTCCAGTGGTTATATTTTGAGAATCCTGGTGGAGGGAACCTATAACTGGGCACACATGAATGGTAACCACACCTGAAGAACAGTCATCACGAGTGTATGCAACTCCACCTGTCTCCACGAGCACTTCCCCGGTGGTCCCCCCCATATCCCGAATACTAGAAACGCTTACCTGAGACCCATCCCTTGTTCCTTTCTTCCGAGGTGGATTAGTCGGAGTCTCTCGGTCCCGAAGAAGCTTATCTCCAGCCAAGAGAAAGGACGAGGAGAAAACAAAAACCCAGGAGAAGACCTAAAAAGCAAGAAAAATGCATGAGGAACATATCTGTTACCATCTATGAAGAGTGAAATAAATATACATTAATATACTCGAATCCCCTAGTAGACCTTCTTTTTACGGCGTAATCCACTACACCCTCCTTAAAGTCTTTACAAATAAACCCCATTTTATGCAGGGGACGGGCAGACAGCCAGCGAGCCACGCTTTGGACCTGTGCAGCTAAATAATAGTATTCTAAGTCTGGAAGTCCTAATCCACCCGCAGTCACGGGTAGCTTTAGAGTGGAAAGAGCTACCCGATGGCACACCAGCAACCAAATCTGATGTTTGGCGGGTCTGAAGGAGGAGTGAAGGATGAGCAGGGGAAGGTTTGCAAAATAATACAGTAATCGGTGTAGCACACCATCTTCACTAGTACCACATGGCCCACTACAGAAAGCAGAAGAGAAGACCAAAAATCAAACTGGGCTCAGAGGGACCGTGTCGCTTTGCAGAGATTTTCATCCTGCAAATCAATGAGTAAATGGTAGATATTAATCCCTAGGTATCAAAGGGTAACTGGTTCCAAGTTCAATCTGAGGTCTAATTGTATATAAATGGGAAAACAGTACCATGTGTACTTTTACACTCGGGGATAAACCACCTTGTTCTTCTCTTCCTTATTTATCTAGTTCTTAACAACATCCCTTTGAATCGATTGCTGCTTATCGCCCATCTAATCTCGCTTTCTTCCTCCTCTTTTACTATCTTTGATGGGTAGTCCTGGCTCCCAACTCTAAGATAAATGTGGAGTCCCGGACATACACTCTAGTGCTGTGACACTACAGACAAGTTGTGGGTACCGCACATCCTGACATTAGGTGTCAGACTGTCGCTCACACCATCTGCTCTGGCTCTTAATTTTTTTTTTTTTCGGTTGAAAGTCCATTTGAGGTTGAGGTGAGCCAGGTGTGTTTTTTTTCAACTGGTTTAAACTAGCATAAGGTTTCCCTAATTGTTTGCCGTGGGTTTTAATATGTTTAGAAACATAATCAAAATGTTGCTGTTGCTTTCTCTCCAAGAAAGATTGGGTAGGTGTGATGGCCTTGACACAGTGCTGAAGGGCATTAATTTACTACTGATCAAGGACGTAATGTGACACTTGAATGTAGCGTATCAGGAGGCAATCACAAAAAGACCACAGTGAATAAATAGTGCCATGTAAAAAAAAAAAAAAGTAAATAAATGCACTGATGACGTAATGGGGTATCCCATGGGCAGGGATGGAAAGGCTTCTCGTTAGGCAAGAATCACTCCCCTGGAGGGCAAATTTATTTTAGGTAATTTCTGCCTATTTCTATTAGGCCGATCAGCCCCCTGGGGGGCAGAAACCACTTAGGCACCAGGGATTTGTGTGTGTTGTGTTTGGGGCGGACAGCCCCGTGGGCAAGGGTCGCTCCCCATGGGGGCACTTTACTGTTGGCCATTTTGGCCCCCCTTGGGGGCAGATTGGCCTATTTTTGTAAGGCCCATCTACCCTCAAAGGGGGGGCAGAAAGCCCAGCAGAGACCAGGGAAGAATTGTTTTTGTTTAAAAAAAGGTGGGGTTATGGCCATACCCCCACCCCAAATAAATGAGAACAAAGTTGTTTTGCCCATTGGTGGACAGATGGGGCAATTACCCCCTATCCACTCCCCGGGGAGCAGAAAGTCTACTATATGCCAGGGAATAAAAAAAAAGAAATAGTGGGGTAGTGGCTACCAACCAGTATGGGTATGGTTATGCCCCCACTCCAGCTGACGGAGGTAATAGTCTTTCAGCTCTCTCCCGCACACTAAAAGATCTTATCCCAACATCAAGCAAGAGGACATTTGATTATTTTGGTTTTACATTTGGGCCATGAGAGCTTGTCTAACTCTCAAAATCGTCCCACTTGGAATGGTGAGGGCTGCACTTTTTGGTTTTTGGGACGCTGCCATTTAAAAAAAATCTACAAGACCTAGACACATCTGAAAACTAAACATCTGGGTGATTCCTGGGTGGTGTGCTTCACATGCACCCCACACCATTTTCCTACCCACAATGCCCTGCAAACCTCCAACTTTGCTTGAAATCACACATTTTCCCCACATTTCTGTGATGGAACCTTCCGGAATCTGCAGGAATCTACAAAATACCCACTACCCAGCATTGTCGCATCTATACCGATAAAAATGTTGCCCCACTTGTCAGCCTAAAAACTTTTTTTTTTTTTCAAACTGCCCTTTTGGACCCACTTTGGTTCCCCCTCAATTTCGACATGTGTTTGGCTCTTCCCTGTCACATGCACTTGGCCCACCTACACAAGTGAGGTATCATTTTTATCGGGAGACTGAGGGGAACGTTTGGTGGTAGGAAATTTGTGCTGGTGCGGTGATCCCACACAGGAATGTGGGAAAATTAGATTTTTTTAGCTAAATTTGAGGTTTGCTGAGGATTCTGGGTAAGAAAACACTGGGGGATCCATGCCAGTCACACCTCCCTGGACTCCCTCAGTGTCTAGTTTTCAGAAATGTCTGGGTTTGGTAGGTTTCCCTAGATGGCTGCTAAGCCCAGGATCAAAAACGCAGGTGCCACCACCCCTGCAAAAACTGTTAGTTTAGTATTTGATAATTTTGATGTGTCCACGTAGTGTTTTGGGGCATATCCTGTGGCGGGCACTAGGCCTACCCACACAAATGAGGTACCATTTTTATCGGGAGACTTGGGGGAGTGCTGGGTGGAAGGAAATTTGTTGCTCCTCTCAGATTCCAGAACTTTCTATCACTGAAATTTTAGGGAAAAGTGTTTGTTTTGTTTTGTCAGAATTTGAAGTTTGCTAAAGTCACCCCATCCTGGATTCCCCTGGGTGTCTAGTTTTGAAAAATGCACAGTTTTGGTAGGTTTCCCTAGGGGCTGGCTGAGCTAGAGGCCAAAATCCACAGTTAGGCACTTTCCCAAAAACACGTCAGATTTCAATGTAAAAATGTGATGTGTTCATCCACGTTTCCTGTCGCGGGCATTAGGCCTACCCACGCAAGTGAGGTACCATTTTTATCGGGAGACTTGGCGGAACACAGAATAGAAGAACAAGTCTTGTTGCTCCTTGTCTTTCTCTACATTTTTTCCTTCCAAATGTAAGACAGTTTGTAAAAAAAGACGACTATTTGAGAAATGCCCTGTAATTCACATGCCAGTATGGAGACCCCGGAATTCAGAGATGTGCAAATAACCACTGCTTCTCAACACCTTATCTTGTTCCCATTTTGGAAATGCAAACGTTTCCTTGATACCTATTATTCACTCCTTATATTTCACCAAACAAATTGCTGTATACCTGGTATGCAATGAAAATCCATTGCAGGGTGCAGCGCCTTTATTATCTCTGGGTACTAAGGGTTCTTGATGAACTTACAAGCCCTATATATCCCCGCAACCAAAAGAGTCCAGCAGACGTAACAGTATATTGCTTTTAAAAATCTGCCATAGCTGAAAAAAGTTATGGATGGAAACGTATACAGAAATGGCTCTTTTTTCCCCTCAATTTCACTATTTCTTTATTTTAGCTGTTACTTTCTGTAGGTAAACCTGAAGGATCTGCACAAATGACCCCTTGCTGAATTCAAGATTTTGTCTACTTTTCAGAAATGTTTAGCTGTCCGGGATCCAGCATTGGTTTCACCCCCATTTCTGTCACTAACTGCAAGGAGGCTGAAAGCACAAAAAATAGTAAAAATGGGGTATGTCCCAGTAAAATACCAAAATTGTGTTGTAAAATGTGATTTTCTGATTTAGGTCTGCCTGTTCCTGAAAGCTGGGAAGATGGTGAATTTAGCACCACAAACCCTTTGTTGATGCTATTTTCAGGGAACAAAACACAAGCTTTCTTCTGCCGCCCTTTTTTCCCATAAAAAAAAAAAATCGCTTTATTTTAGCTAATTTCTTGGTCTCCTCCAGGGGAACCCACAAACCCTGGGTACCTCTAGAATCCCTAGGATGTTGGAAAAAAGGACGCACATTTAGCGTGGGTAGCTTAAGTGGACAAAAAGATATGAGGGTGTAAGCGCAAACTCCCCAAATAGCCAAAAAAAAGCCTGCCACCTGAGGGGAGGGAAAAGGCCTGGGAGCGAAGGGGTTAAAAGCCAAGGCCGGCCGTGGCTGGATTCGACACATTCCCACCTGGCTGTCAGTGGAGTTACAATCAGGCCACATTGTGCTCAACGATGTTAGTGCTCAGCTAGCCCAGGTGCTGAAACAATTAGCCTAGGCATTGCAGTGCCTGATAAGCCCATGTGCTGCATTGCACAGCTGGATTAGGCAATGACGCCACTTTAAAATGATGTGTTTACATATTATTCTAAAGTTCTGTTGGTATCTGATTCGGTTCTGTGGTCCAAGGACATGCACCCACTCTCACGACTAACAGGCAGTCAGGTCTCTGGTTGCCCCCACCCCTCCCGGCCCCCACCCATCCCAGCCCCAATCCCATCTGCCAGACAATGCCACAGCAGTGCTGTCATGCATAACAGAGGAGAGAAATGGAGGAAAAGGGGAGAGAGACCACTACCCGCCCTCCTATCTCAATTGGCACCAATGTATCCTCACCCAGGCCGGTGGCCCTGAAGCCAGGATCGAAGAAAGACTTGCTTATCAATGCAAGTGGGAGTGGCGGGTGTAGGAGATAAACTGTCCACGTGGCTCACAGGAGAAAACTGCCTGTCCCGAGCTGAACCACAACACAATCTAGAAGGTAGGGGTCTAGAACCTTTTTTGTAATAAGAGCTACTTATGTTCAATTAAAAGCCTCCTGAGCTACGAACGTTGTTAAAAATGTGTAGTAGTAACCGCATCAGACAAGATTACATTAGTGGCGCCATATGCAAGACTACCAGCAGTGATCAGTTCAGTGCATCAGACAAGGTTGCTTGTAATAATGTTAAAAATCCTTTGTCAATGTGGAATGTCTCTACCTGGGTAATACAGAACAGCCATAGCTGCAGTCCAGTGCCCCTAGTACCAAGTTAATGTTAGTAGGTCTCTGCAACACTGATTTTTATCACTCAAATATCAGCTTTAATTATATTTTGGAAGTTCAGCCATTTTTAACCAAACATCACCTTATAAATTCTGAAAATACATAACATTTTCGTTGCACATACATGCTTTTAAATTTTGATATACACATGTTAATTCAACCAAGTAAAAGCTTCTAATTTAGTTCATATGGGCTGCACACATGAGAGCTACTTACTGGTATTTGGAAAGCTACTAGTAACTCACAAGCTACTCTTTGGGAAAGCCTGGTCTAGACAGTTTGTAACAATTAAATTAAGTTTGGTGTATCAGCGTTAGTGTTTGTTCTTTGTTTTCTTAGCACAGTTTTTACTCTGTGAGCCATGTAAAGAAAAGACTGAGGACTTTGCTACCTGTATTGCACAACCAAGTGTCAGTAGTTTACTCTTTCCGTTGAGATGTTTGTAATCCTAACGAGTGCTTCTGTATCCTGAGATATCTTCTTTAACTAAGTACACGCTAGCCCCTGGATGGAGTGTAGTCCCTTTGTGCACAGCTACGTACTGGGGAGAATCTGCTACCTTTTTTTATAAACTTAAACTATTGAACCACCTTCCTCATTGAAAGTAGATGTGTTGTTGTTTACTATTTTTTACTCATCCTACGGTGATAGTACATTAAAAAGCATCCATTCTCTTGAAATTTCTCAATTGTTCCTAGCTGGAGGGACTAGTTTTGATATCTATGTAAGAATGTTCCCCTTTTGGCATGGTCACCTTCCCCCCCACCTGATATCTGATTCTAACTTAACCAGACCCCAGCCCCTGTGTTATTTCCCTAAAGTCTACTTTTGTTTCCAACATTTGGCACAACTTTGGTACACATATAAGTCTGTTGTAAAAGTTAACCAGTGGTACCATGGGCCCTATGGCCAGAGAGGGTCCCTACGGGCTGCAGCAAATAGTATGCCACTCTAAGGTACCCCTCACCAACACACATGCACACTGACACTGCACATTGTGGGTTGGTGGAGAGAAAAAGGCAAAGTCGACATGGCATCCCTCCCTGGGTGCCATGCCTACCAAACACGGCTTGTGGCATAGGTAAGTCACCCCTCTAGCAGGCCTTAGAGACTCTAAGGCAGAGTGCGCTATTCCACAGGTGAGGGCATAGCTGCATGAGCATTATGCCCCTACAGTGTCTTTAAGTGCAGTGTGGCCATATTGAGTACATGGACTGGAAGTTGTCAATACGAACTCCACAGCTCCATGAAGGCTTCACTGGATCCTGGGAAGTTTGGTATCAAATTCTCAGCTCAATAAACTCAGACTGATGCCAGTGTTGGATATATTGTAAAATGCACACAGAGGGCATCTTAGAGATGCCCCCTGAAATTTGTCCAACCCTCCAGTGTGTAGCTAACCAGTCTATGCTAGCCTGCCACTATCAGACAAGTTTCTGACCCCATGGGGCGGGGGCCTTTGTGCTCTCAGGAATCGGGGACAAAGCCTGCTCTGGCTGCAGGTGCTTCTCACCTCCCCACTGCAGTAACAGCAACACTCATGCCTTTTGTTCTGCTGCCTCAGGGCACTCCTGCTAGTGGAGATGCCCTCCATCCCCTCCCGCACCCCTGGACCAAGACCCACTTTTGGCGGCAAGTCCGGCAAGAAACTTAGTAAACATCAGGAGGAGTGTCCACTCCAGCGGGGAACACCACTAGGGTGCAGAGAGCTGAGGTGAACCCCTCCTGGCAGAATCCTCGATCTTGTTTTGGAGGGAGATAGCCAATAGTGTTAGGTATGTGCCCCCCTCCCCAAAGGGAGTAGGCACAAGAAAAGTGTAGACACTCTCATGCTCAGTAGCCATTGGCTATTGCCCTCTGACCTTTCTAATGCCCCTAAATCTAGTATTTAGGGGCACCCCTGAACCTTGCTCTTCAAATTCCTGGCAACCTAAAGAAAAAGAAGGACTGAAGAGCTGCACCAGCAGCGAAAACCCCAGAAGACAACTGACTTGGCCCCAGCCCTATAAGCCTGTTTGCAGCTTCAAGACTCCCACTACAAGAAGATGACTCATCCTGCAGGATCAGCGACCTCTGCCAACCCTCAGAGGACTGCCTGCCTTCTCTAAAGACCAAATCTCCAGAGGACAGCTGCCCTGTCCACAAAGAAACCTCCAACAAGGACTCCAGAGCCCTCCAGATATGCAAGTCCTGCCCACTCTGCATCCAATGCCCAACCCGAGTCCAGGTGGCCTACCTGACCAGAGGGAGTCCCCAGGTGATTCTGACCTCAAGTCCACCCCAGGTTGACCCCTCCTGGCCACGACGATGACTCCTACAGCCTGAATCCAGAGGACTCCCTGGCCGCGACCGGATCTGGTGAAGATACCGATGCCTAACGGTACTCCTGCATCCGCAGCCTCCTGGCCTTGGGGAATCCAGAGCCTCAACTTACCTGTCCAGCTGTTGGTCTTCTTCGGGTGACCCCCTGGACCAAGACTGCAGCCTCTTTGTGAACCCGGAGTTCCTCATAGGGAAGCATTGGGTGCCCGGCACTGTGTTTTCACCCTGCACCCGGCCACTCCTGTGCCGCTGAGGGGGTGTCTTTGGTGCTTGCCTATGACTAAACCTTACTTTGATATAGTATTTACAAAGCCAGCTTCATACAATTTATCATTGAAAAAGATGTTTTATTTATTTTAAATTAATGCAACTAGGGGATGGCGAGGAACGTAAGAGTGGTTGATGGGAGAAAGAATACGCTACTGAGTGGAAGTCGTTTAAAATTTGGGGTTGCAAGTAGAAGCAACACAGAGATCGAAAGGTGTATTTGAGGGGGAAGTAGCAAACGAGGAAGAACGCAAAAAAGCACATGCACTACTAAGAAATGCTAAAAGAAAAAGGACCGTTCCCTGAATACAATCAGTGTAAGGTTACAAGTCATCCAATTACAATGCTGTAAAGAAAGAATACGCCAGAAAAGACGACTTGTCAAAATAAAATAATATTAGCTTGAAAAAATAAAGCTTTGCAATTTTGTGCCTGCTAGGCACCTTTTTGCTAGTCACAAGCATTCTGTTTGCGGGGGCACTCGAAGTTAAAAACAGCAAAAAGTACCTTAATCACATCGGGAACAGCGGGTAGGCACTAATTAGGTTGCATAAATTAGTGCTTGATCCCTGCTCCACACAGAGTAATGGAAGTGATGCCAGGTGTGCTTTGACGAATTATGAGGCTGTAAAGAAGAATGCCACGGAAACTAACAAATGGTGAGTGACAGGTGGGCACCAAACTCTCTAGTGAACACAACACTCATTCGCTAGTGAGGCGGATGCACTCGCACGCTCGACCCTAAAAATGGATCCTATTGCAATACACAATGCATATCTTTCTTCAGAAAGAAAACTATACACATTTAGCAGATACAGCTCAATATGGTATTTACCAACATTACTATTTTTGTCTTCCA
The DNA here is from genome assembly GCF_031143425.1 of Pleurodeles waltl. Taxonomy (NCBI): domain Eukaryota; kingdom Metazoa; phylum Chordata; class Amphibia; order Caudata; family Salamandridae; genus Pleurodeles; species Pleurodeles waltl. The sequence goes on from NC_090436.1 coordinate 525,025,466, forward strand.
TGGAAGCACACGTGTGTATGTATAAATATCTCTATTGCTCATATCTAGCCAAAAGGCAGCAAAGCCTGTGAAAACTAAAGTGTATGTGTGTGTAAACACATACTCTTTAGTTTTCATAGCCTTTGCTTGCTTTTGGCTAGATTTGTGCTTTAGAAATACCATATGCAATCATACATAGGCTTGTTTTCTGCACCACTGTATGGTTCACACAGTCAATTTTTAATCCGAGGGTATGCGGTCACGGCACTTACTTTCCTGCAATTATAAGCTGAAAGTCTTTCCTGCAGACTCCGTGGGGAATTGGAGGATTTATAATATAGTTGTTGAAGGGAGACACACGGAATGGTAACAGACACGCTGAATCGAAAGACACACACTGATGTGAGTGGGAACTTTCTTAAAAATGACAGTCCATTTTTGGGTAAGGGTTTCATGAATTCATTTAACTTGCGGACAATAGCAGCAAGAGTTACGTTTTTATCAAACATGCTTCTGAGTAGCGAGATTGAGCAAATTTACGTAATTTTCTTTAACATCCATTGATAAATGTTAATGCTGCTATTTGACTCTATGGGACATTATCAGATTAATATGCAAGCCGAGTAGAAAGCGTTTGCAGCCCTTATTCCGTGGTTATATGTGACTGACCAGTGGTAGAACACTGTTGAATTTAAGAGACAATACAGATATGTTGTGTTTTGTAGCGGTAAGCATTGATAAAGGCAACTTGGGCGAAAAGCGTCTGCTTACGTAATTAATAAATTAGTTATATTTGACCCCATGAGTGCAGGTATTTCTCTTCGGAGGAATGGTTGTGGATATTTGGTGAGTCCGCCCTCATGAACGGTTCACCCACCTTAAAGGAGTTCGGCAGTTTGGGGGAAGCTGCTTTTTGATATATTTATTTTTATATATATATATATATATATATATATATATATATATATATATATATATATATATATATATAATCTCTAGACGAAGCGTTTTTAGTTTTGCTAATAACTTATGCGCAATTTGAGAAATGTTCACAGAATTTTCAAAAGTAGTGTACAAGGTACTTTAGCTGAAGCCTGGAAATTTTCATGCTGATTCATCAAGCGACAGCTGAGAAAAAGAAGGGCAGGGGGGGCAAGGGGGGCAAAGACGCTTTTCCCTATTCTATGTCTATGGGTATTGTACAATCTTTCGGCACATCTACAGTCCGAACCACTGCCACTGAATGGAATTACTCCGGATTTGGCAGGAAGCTAAATTTTGGTCCACAGATTGTGCTTTTGTGATTTGTTGTAAATCTGTAAACTCACATAAGGGGTCAGAATAGAGGTATACTGACCCCATAATATACATGGAGGGGGTCTCTAAAGGAGTCTTCACGCTAAAAAAAAAAATTTTTTTTTTTAGCTGATCCGTGAATCCACCACGGCACAGTGCGACCCCCAGTGTTAATCCGTGATCCGAAGCCCAGTAAAAAAAAAAAAAACACTCACCCTCTCACACGCCATACCCCCACTGTGTATTGCCGAAGGCCGTGCGCACAGTGGGGTTGGGTGCATGTGACAGAGAAGGGATTGGTGACAGGGCCAGGCCACTAGGGCCATGCGCAGCAGTGGTTGTTTTAACGTAAGGTATTTAACTGTTACTTTATGCTAAAAAAACATAGAAATTCACTGAAAATAACAAAGGGTACCGGGACGTCATAGCGAGGTTAACGTTTTAGCCACACAAAACCATAGAAATTCAGCATTTATAGTTATACTTATCTGAAGAAACTTGTTCTGGAAAGTAACTTTAAGCCACGAGTTCTAGCTTCTTAACATGGTATAACTATACATATAACTATAGCTAATTAGATTTTATGGTTCTGTGTGGAGAGAAATGTGAACATAACTATAACGTCCCTGTAACCTTTGTTTTTTTCTGTGATACACACACACACACACACACACACACTGGAGGTCACAAACACGCACAAATATATTCTTGCTGCAGTGGCTTTATCTTGTGCAGAATTCCTTGTTTCTGTTAGCAGCTCGGCTTTTCAGTCGTCTGGATAGTTCATTGGTTTGGGCTGGGCGTCGTAGCAGGGTGGCGTTATCTACGCTGCATAGGGATATTGAAGATGGAGGCTTGTCAGTCCCTAATGTTCAACAGTATTATGCTGCACACTTAACACACGCTGCAAAGTGGATGACTCAGTCGGATAACTGTGAGAAGCGACTATTTGCAGGCGTATTGGGAGGAGAGGGGTTGGCGCATGTATTGATGACAGGCTGGGCGGTCGGAGGCTGATATCCCCTATCTGGTTAAAACTACTGCAGGGATTTGTGAGCAAGGTGTTAAGAAAGTACTTCGCCGCGCTCCATTTGATAGGGAACTGAACATTTGGAGTTTAGCCCCCTTTAGGAATATGGATACTCTGTCAAAGGATGCTTGGCGAGTAGGATGCTGCCTAGTGTCGGGTGACTTATATCCCAACAGGGAGTTTATCTCTTTTCAGGAGCTGCGAACTACGTTTGGATTGAGTACTGGTCAGTTCTTGCTGTATGCCAAGATGGAGAGCGTGGCTCGAGAAGTCTGGTCTGGATTCCTGGTGGTCCCCCCGATTTCAGTGGTGTTGAATGGGCTTATAAATTGGGGTGAGGAGTCCCACTTGATTACCATGTTTTATAAAGCACTACGGGGGGATCAATCAGGGGTGGAGTGTGTGGCGCGCAGGACCTGGGATCGAGATCTGGAGGATCCATTAGAGGACGTGGATTGGGAGGTGGCGCTGTCACTGGTGCATACGGTTTCTTTTAACAACCGATTTAAATTACTGCATTTTAACTTTGTTCCTCGTGGATATTTTACACATGCTCATCTTAACAAGATTGACAACAGAGACCAGGTGTCCTAGATGTGGGGAGATAGGGGTCTCCTTTCTTCACTTCGGTGGTGGTTCGAAAGATAGACGGGGTCACCGGTCTGGGCCTCACAACAATACCTGTGACTTGTTTATCAGGTGTATTGCAAAGACCACGGGGAAGGCGCGTCCCATATAGATTTGCACAGCTCACTCTGGTGCTGGTTAAGCGTAGGGTGGCTATAGGGTGGATGAGTACACAAAACCCATCCATTCCTTATTGTTTTGGGGATGTACTGGAATGGGGTGTTGCTGAAGAGCAATACATGAGGATGACACGTAGGGGGTATTGACGGACATAATGGTCTGGGGTACACTATTGGAACTCTTCACTGGGGTGGAGGAGTCCAGCCCTGATTGGAGTACTGATGAGGATGGCTTACTAATGGAATGGTATGTTGTGCATAAAAGGTGACAACCAACTGTGGTGATCTTGTAACGCTGGTAGTTATTATATATGAACGATTTGGTTACATGGGAGGTCCTTGGGTTGGGGAGAATGGGGGTATCTACTGTTGCAATGATTGGATTTGCTCCACATTTCTGTTTGTATATGTCATCTCTCTCCGGTCAGGGGATATATAGTTACTGTGGTATCTTGCACTGATATGCACTGCACTGCATTTATCTTGTTATTGTTCTATATTATAACCTCAATAAAATAGTTATATACATACATACATACATACATATATACATACATACATACATACATATATTATTCATTCATTTATTACTTTACTGGGTGTAAGGGTATCTGACAATTGACTGGTTATCTTGTTGTTACTGAGGGTGAGGTGGATGAGAGGCCTAGAGGTACAAAGTAGAAAAGAACCATGTCAAATGCAGGTATCACCTGCTGAACCTTATAGCATTTCTTATGGTTCTTCACCTGACATCTGTCTTTGTGCCTGTAGTCCATATTCTGAAGTAGCCAATGAGTTTGAAGCACCAATGAAGATGTTTCTGAGGTCTCCTCACTCATAGGATGGTTTAAAAAATCAGCAGTGTAGGCATATTTGGTTGGTAGTTCTAGCTGTTAGTTAGTTCTTTATTGTTTACGCCAGTGGTTCTTACGCTGGGGGTCTATGGACTCTTGAGGGTCCACAACAATTATTTAGGAGTATGCAGCTGCTTAAAAAATGTAATACTATTAGCAAATTAATAACATATTTATATGTAAAGAAGACATATGTAAACTGTAAATTTTAAAACGTTCTGTAATTGTGAAAACATTTGAAACAAAAATGAAAAACTTCCTAGCATACTTCACTGAAAGTTTCAGTTCTATTAAAGACACAGAGGGGAGGATTATGCTCTGCTTTCTTCCTTTTATTTCATTCCAGCAGACTTCAACATTAACAAAAAAAACCTTTCCCAGTAGGCAGAGGGAAAGGAAATACAAAAAAGTTCATCCAGTCATCAATCAGCGCAGTGCTTCATAACCAAACTTTCTCTGATCACCTTCTTCTTTCTTTTATGTGACAGAAGGGTCTCCATATGATTTTATTATTCGGTTTTGGTCGCATCAGATCCTGAAAATTGCAAAATAGAACCATGACATCAAATCAGGTGAGCATAATTTTCATTGTCCAGAAACAAAAAGGTGAGCATGTGCCATGACCTGTTTTCCACAAAACAAACTCCTGCGTTTAATATAGTGTAAAGCATTTCCAATACATGGAAAGTATCTCAATGGAATATACTTATACCTTACAAAGTCATAAAAAATGCTATTGACTCAAATATAATTTCCCTTAAACCATGGAGGGATAGGAAAGGTCTCAAAAACCTTGAGTGGGAATAATCCTCGCCTCTGTGTCCTTAATAGAATTGAAACTTTCAGTGACATATGCAAGGACATTTTTCATTCTATGTCAGGACTGGAGGTGAGGATTATGCTCCTTCTAAGCTTGTCCACCAGCAAGGACGCCTATCCAAAACCGGTATAAAGTAAAACTGCTTGAACATGGAGTCTGAAGACTAATCTGCTGCATTAAGGATATCCTCTAGTCTAGCCCCTTGAGAAAAGGCTTTAGAGGCAATTGCCCCTGTTACAGAGTGGGCACCAAATTGCGACACATCAGTGCCTGCTTCTTGCTTGACCCTGTGGACCCATCAAGCTATGGTGGGAGAGGAGACTGCTTTGAAAGGTTTCTTGAGAGATATTAGCAATTACATGTTGCCAGGGAGACTCACTTCTTCCAGCATGTTCTCGTATGCCTTGAGGCACCATACCACACACAACTTGGTTGGACTTATCAAATGCCGGATAAGCCACCACCACAGTGTTGGATTTTGTTTGTCTAGTAGTGTGGAAAGTGACACCCTGGGGATATCCAGGGCTCGGCCATCCGAAACTCTATGGCGGGAAACCAAACAGAGTAGATTGAGGGTTTTGCAGATAGTTCTGTTTAGGGGCAGTGGCTGACGGATTCCTGTCATATATTTACTCACTAACGGGTTTTCCCCTACTTGAGAATCATGTATAGGAATGTGATCTGCAGAAATGACCGACCAATACAAGTTGACCATCTGATAAACTAAAATTTGCGATCCCAACAAGGCCAGAAAGTTCATCAACCTCACACCCCACTGGATTCTTACTGTTTTGAACACACCAACAAACCCATCATGACCATGCCAACCTGTATTGCTTGATGATCCCATCTGCCCATGCTGTGGCCAGCATTCTTTCAGCTTTCTACGAAAGTCCTGGCTCGCCATCTTTCCCTCCATGTGGGGCATTCGTCCCTGTAGGATTAACGGGTAAAGTTGTCCAGAGGAACCCAAAGGAAATCTGGAGTGTGGGGTAGATGGTTTGGAGAATCCCAAGAAAGTTCCAGAAGAACACAGAAGCCAAACTTGAGACCTCCAGATCAGCGTGATCAGGACTAGGCTTGCCTTCTGTAGTCTTGAATTGACAACCTCATAATCATTGCTATTTGGGGAAACGTGGGGAAACGTATCCCCTTTCCCTGGACCAATCTTGCAAAAAGGTCTCTGTTGCCGTTGCAAGAGGGTCCAGCTTCCGCTGGAAGTATCTGGTCACCTAGTGATCCAGATGGGAGTCAAGGCCCCTACTGATTGTCCAGTTTCTTGAAGATCCGTAGATCTAGCTGCCATAGGCTCATATCGGACCACTCTTTAGAGCACCATCAGCTACGTCGTTGGAGGCTCTCGGAAGGTACTCCCCTGTGACTGAGATATTGCTGGACAGGCAGAATGACCAGAAATCCTTGGCTAGGTCTGTCAAGACTTTAAATCTGGCGTCCCTAGATGATTGATATAGGGAATTACAGAAATGTAGTCCATTTTCCGGAGAGCACAGCAACTTGCTGTCTCTTTGGTCCAACATTCAACTGCAGAGGACCCTGCCATCAACTCCAGACAGTTTATGTGGAGTTGTTGCTCTGCGGCTGGCAATTTTCATCCTATGAAAGATCCCTGACCCCCCCCCCCCTTCCAAATATCCAGGTTGGATCCAAAACAGGCTCTTCCATTCAATGCCTCCATGTGAGCCAACCACCACCTCTTCTCGTCCTTGACATCCTCTGCTAAAGGAATCTGTTCTGAAATGGGAGGCCCCTGCACAGATGGAAGACTTTGAACCACTGAAGAGCCCTGTAATGCAACACGCCTGGAAACATTGTCTGGATGGTAGAGGACAAAAGCCCTAATGTGGGCAATTTGGTGCAGTGAGGTTGTGGGCCTTGAAAGTTTTTCTCAACTTTCTCCAAATCTTTGACACTTTCCTTGAGGGCAGACTTAGGGTCTTTTCTGATAAGTTGATGACAAGCCCTAGAAATGTCTGCTTAGATGAAGTCAAGAGGGATTTCTAGGAAGGAAGGGGTAGAGGCCAAATCATCTGAAGGAGAGAATAAGGCTTCTGCCAAACTTCCCAGGTCAGTGGGCATAGGACTGTAACCAATAGCCTTTTTCAATCATTCAAAGGCGCTCAGGTCCACTCCTGAGTCCATTTTAAGTTTGGGATGGCTAAGCCCTGTGAGGGCACCCTGAGAGAGGGGTTGGTCGAAGGATAGGTTTAGTGGGGCGAGACAGGCATACACTGGATCTAAAGGCTGTATCGCAGAAGCCACTGCCTGGTGGATGGAGGCATCCACCGCCTCACAGAATTCGTCTTCCAGTGGAAGGACCGACATGAACTCTTTCTCCAAGTATTCATCCTCCCTGTCTGCCCACCTGTTGTATGCGATTGATAACAGGCACGGGGGGATCACTATGGTACCGGCAGCTTCAGGCAAATTGGAAATGTAGAATTTGTCAGGGTAGCCCGTTGGGCTTTATTGCGGCACTGGATGACGCCAGGAAAATGTTTAGAAACACCAATAACGCAAAATGAATGGGCAACTTCTAGTAAAGTAGCCCTTTGGGGTGGTATTATGGCACTGGGAGAGGCCAGTGCTAGTAGCACGAAATAGGTCAAAAACTAGGGGGCTGATACACCCTATGTTTGCGAAGAGTAATGCTCAGTCCTGCCTGGGCTCATGCGGCACTCAGAAGCGCTGTTGCACTGCTAATAACATGAACAAGCATTTTCAATGCAGCGGGGATCGCATTTGTTCGAGTTAGAGCTATTAGTGTTGTAAAGCAAAATCACGTGATCGCGCTGCGTGTAAAATAAACAGATAAAGTAGTCCGGACTCCAGGCTGAAAACATCGAGCCTCGTATGTTTTTGGTACTTTACCGGTGCTGTGTAGGTGGGCTAAACACCGGAAAAGGCATGACGCATGCATGCCTTTCACAAATGAAAGCAAGCGGATTTTAAAAGGCAAGCCCACGAACCAATGTAAGTGACTGACGTGGCATGGGTGTGGTTTAAAGCCCAAAGAGAGATTACAGAATGGACAGAGCACTTTGTGCTCGCCCATAAGAAGTGACAGAAAGTACTGACCCGTTTCACAGATGTCTGCCTCTTATTTATTATCACAATTACAGAACCCTGCGGATGTAGAAGGCTTCCAGGTGGCTTGAACGTGGTGTTGGCTCTGTGGGGACGCAGCTCATCAGACTCTTCAATTACAGTTTTGCGTGCATCTCAGTGGAGCAATGAGACAGGGCGTCTCAGTCACATGCCCCCTAGCGGGTGGGACGCCTCACCTCACTCGTAGGGCCCTGAGGAGATAAATAAAATAGTCCACAAATGGAGTGCTGACACGGGTCCTGCTGCATGTATTGCTAGAACCAAAAAAGTTGTGAATTATACCAAATAGTTCAAATACACTGAGAGAATAAAGAGAAAACGCGTGTATCTGCTGAATCAGGGGAAAAAAAGAGCAAGTTGATTAGGGAGCATATAGTTATGCAGGGCTGAATTGATTGTTGATTGGATCAACTTTTTTGAATTTCCTTTCCCGTTGCCTATTGGCAAAGTTAGTTTTTTGTTAATGTTGAAGTCTGCTGGAATGAAATAAAAGGAAGAAAGCAGAGCGTAATCCTCACCTCCAGTTCTGATATAGAATTAAGTTGGTATTTTTTACCAGAGGCGTCCAGCAGCTTTAGGAGGGAGGGGGGCGGCGGGAAAAACACACACACACAGACACACACACACACACACTCATTCACAGACACACACACACACTCTTTCACACACAGACACACAACCGTTGACAACACTCAGACCATTCAAACATGCACGCACGGACCAATCATTCATTCATTTCATTTTAAAACATCACACACACACTCATTCTTTCACACACTCAAACATGCACATCCATTAACACTCATAACACTCAAACATGCACGCATGCACTAAACATTCATTTTAAAAGATCACACACACTCATTCTTTCACACACGCACGCACGCACATCCATTAACAACACTCATAACACTCATAACACTGAAACATGCACGTGCGCACCAAACATTCAATTTAAAACATCACACACATCCACACACCCACTTACCTTCAGCCTCCAGGTCCCAGGAGATGGGATGGGGTCAGTGAGACTGCTGACCCCATCCCACTCTGTGACGAAGTGTCACTGATTGACACTCGCCCTGGGCGCTTCAGGGCTTAAACATGAAGCGCCCAGGGTGAGTGTCAATGGGTGACGCTTTCCTCGTCACCCAGGAGAGGGCCTTGCGGCACCTTTGCTGAGCCGAGGAGGTCACGCCCATAGGAGCTGTCACCTCCTCAGCCCAGCAAAGTTCAGCTCAGGCAGCCAGGAGTCTGCGCAAATCGCGCATGGATCACTCCTGGCTGTCTGAGCTGAAAATGAAGAGTGTCTGTCAGGCTGGCCTTTGTTCATCCTGACAGACACTCTTCATGAGGGGCAAAAGGTTGGGGGGCGTGACCCCTCCGCCCTAAAGGACGGGCCGCCACTGATCTCTACATTTATTTGTGGGAGCAGTTGAAGTACAACAAAAAGTATAGACAATTAGTGACCTCTAGTATGCACTGAAAAAAATAGAGTACACAAAGAGTAAAGCAATATCCAAGTGCCTATCATGTCGCATTTTCTGTTAGAAGTCAAGTCCCAAATTTGAAGCACTACTACTACCACCTTCCCTTTAAAATGTCATGGTTTGTATACTTCGGTTTGTGTATCGAACAAAATAGTTAATTATTTATTTATTTGTTAAATGTATACTTGTTTCTGCGGCTTTATGTATTATTTTGTCATTCAAATTGTAAAAATTGCTTAGGTGGGGATCCCCGGTGTCCATTAGTCATTTATTGCGGGACCCCAGAAGTTGAAAGGTTAAGAACCGCTGGTTTACACTGTTGATTTGAAATCTTATTTCTGGATGTTCTCTATAATGAGTGATTGTTTTCATTTTTTAGATTTTTCAGTTGAAGAATGTGAATCATTGATTTGTTCCATACCTTCCCCCTGGCTTCAGATGTTTTTAGCAGACTCTGTCTTTAGAACACTGTGTATAAAGAACAATCTCCATTTGTCTTCTGAACCGCTCTCTCTTCACAAGATGGTATGATACATTAATTTCATATTGCTTGAATGGACTTATGCTTGGTGCTTACTGCCATTATTTATAAATATGCAACTGTTGGATTTGTTTTGTGTCTGCATAATCACCCAGCCTTAATTTATGGCTACAGGCCAGAACCAGTTTGTGGACTTTCCAGGAGGTACCATGAATTTGTTTGTGGGCATTCCATTCCGTCAGTGGGCAGTTGTCAACTCATGGAGAGAGGGTAATGGACATGGTGATAAACCAAGCTATGGGTTTCAGTACTAAGCAAACATTTATAAATACAATACGTTTTTCCTTGTCCAGCTGTCTCCACTGAACCAGACATTGGTCTTCGGTTATGTGGAGGATAGCTAGTGCACTGGTTCCTTTTTCGTTGAGAAAAAAATGAAGGGCTATAGGGGATGTGATGGTGCAGCATGCGTCCCCCGATCCTTAAATAAACATGCAAAAAAGTGTGCTGCTTCAGAGAAGGGTTTGTAACTATTTAGTATTCCAATTAGTTAGGTCAGACAGAGAAAGCATTGCTTATCGGATACACAAACCCTCAGCCACCGAAGTGGTAGGCTTTATCATCAGGCCATGTGCCTCGCTGGGCGGATGCTGCAATGCCCAGTGGGCCTTAACAAGGGGGCTAACTTTGCCGAAGATCTTTTCCCTAAACAAAATTGCCTGGCGACGGCAGTTGGGTAATGCCCTGCACCTAGTTTTGAGGGAGGGGTAGAGGGAAAGATGGTAGATTAGGAATAAGTGAAATTAAAATTATCTAAGGGCTATCAATAAAATATTTTTATTTTTACTGAGGACTCGTACCAAAATTAAAAACAGATGTAGATCTTAGAAAGATGCCAATGAATCCCAAGTTAAAAAAAAAAGTTAACTTGTTTCCTGTCTAAGTCTGCTCACAAAAGTGTCAATGGCAATGCATCAAGACCAACTAAGAGAGTCCTAATCTACCGAATTAACAGTGCTGTTCATGTAGATAAGAAATCCTGTTTTAGGTGAAACAAAGAAATTTAAGGAGTAGATGGACACAATGGAGATCTGAAATTAAACTGAACAGGCTCATTAGAATGTCATACAAACGCTTCGAGAGCTCCCAATTGAGGTCTACGGACAGCATGGTGGAAAACCTACCCGCTCGCCTGCACAATGGTGCTAATGTCTAGTAACATGTCCCCCATGGAAAAATGCTGGTAATCCCCAACATTGTGTGGGCAGGTACTGCACAACAGTGCCAAGGACCAAACGTAGATCAGTTTCAGTAGCTTAAAATTAATGCACAAGCCCTCACTTATTGAAGTGTCATGCTTCATTAGCAGGCGGTACTCCTTGCTGGAGAGGTGCTTCAAACACACAAAGGAAGGCGACCTGCCCCAATGCGTATTCCAGAAGCAGAGGAACAGTACTTTTCCATAGTGAAAACATGGAACCCATGCCCAGGCTTGAGGCTCTCTTATCATGTCTACGTCCACATCCCCCATGTTCTGTTCCTGCACAGTGCAACCTGGTGCTGGTGAGAAGAAGCAAAAACACGTTCAGTTAGAAAACAAGTTTTGTGGAAAAATACCTTTGCCACCTATGTGACTGTATCTAAAGCTATGCTAAGCAAAAAATTGAGTCAGTGGTCAAGATGGAGTCTGTGGTTAAATACAGATAGCATTACACCAGCGGGCCCTGATGAATAGGCTCTTTACCAGAGATCTTTTCCATACCCAAAATTGCCTGGCGAAGGAAGTTGGGTAATGTGCTGCATCTAGCTTGGAGGAGGGATAGACGGTAAGATGCTAAGAGATTTGGGGATATGTGAAATTAAAATTGTGTATGGGTTGTAAAAAAAATATTTCTTATTGATGCTGAGAACTTATGCCAAAATTTAAAAAGTATGGGATAACCAGGTGCACTGCGACTTGAACATGAGAAACGGGTTGAGAGACCTTACCCGTTCCATAGACTTTTGGCAAGACCCTACTGCTGTCGGACATGGGATGAGTGGCATTGACCAAAATGGTTCTATTACCAAGATGCTTATGCTAATGCAGATTTCCTTTTGCATGCTACCACTATTGGTATTTCGGAAATTGGATGGACTCCTGGTGTTGCTGATCTGGGCAGGCAAACACAGCAGAGCTCAACTGGAGGCTCTGAAATTGGATCAGGTGCCAGGGGGACTGGGACTACCAGACCTCCAAATGTATTACTTTGCGGGATTACTCCAATATGCCACACTCTGGTGTGAGGAGGAAACCAACTGAGAAAAAATCTACTGGAGGGCTTGGTACCTTTAAATGATCTCCCAAAACTCCTGATGGGTGGCCATAGGGTCCCAGAGAACACACGTTATATTGACATTGTGCCAGGGCCATCATTCTGCAAGGGATTAAGGGGGTCATTCTGACGGCCATTCTGGCATTCCCGCTGGGCCGGCGGGCGACTGCCAGAAGGCCGCCCGCCGGCCCAGCGGGAAACCCCCCTCAACAATGAAGCCGGCTCCGAATGGAGCCGGCGGAGTTGTAGGGGTGCGACGGGTGCAGTGACACCCGTCGCGATTTTCAGTGTCTGCAAAGCAGACACTGAAAATCATTATGGGGCCCTGTTAGGGGGCCCCTGCACTGCCCATGCCAGTGGCATGGGCAGTGCAGGGGTCCCCCAGGGGCCCCACGACACCCGTTCCCGCCATCCTGTTCCTGGCGGTAAAAACCACCAGGAACAGGATGGCGGGAAGGGGGTCGGAATCCCCATGGCGGCGCTGCATGACCCCCTAAGATTGTTGTGCCAGGACCAGCGTATTGCCTACAATTACCACCACTGTGCCCAAGCCAGCATGTTGGTAGGGGTTGCCACCATTGTGCCAGGGCCCACGTTTGACTAGGAATTACCTCAATTGTACCATGATCAATATAGAGCCAGGAGTATCACCAATGTGACATTGACAACACGTTCTCTGGGATTGCCACCATTGTGCCACAGCCAGCATGTGCCAGGGATTACCACCATTGTGCCTTGAATTTGCCACTATTGTTCAAGGGCCAGCACATCTCCAGTGATCAGCATCATTTGGGCAGAGCCAACAGGAGCAGCATGTTGCCAGGGATTACCACCACTGTTCATGGGCTAGCATTTTACCAGGAATTAGTTCCATTGTGCCAGGACAGCATGTTGCAAGGGTTTACCAATATTGTGCCAGGAACAGCATATTGTCAGGGATTATCACCATTGCGACAAAGCCAGCAATGTGCAAGGGAATACTACCATTGTGCCAGTACCTACATTTTGTCAAAGATTTCCACCATGGTGCCAGTCCCAACTTGTTTTCAGGGATTACCAACATTATACCAGGGCTGCCATTTTACCAGGAATTACCACTATTGTGCTAGAGCCTGTATTGTAACAGCAGTTGTCACTATTGTGTCAGGACCATTATGCTACCAGAAATAACACTAACATGCAAGTCTCATTATGGTGCCAGCGATTAACACCATTGTGCTAGTACTAGCATGTTGTCAGGGAATACTACAATTGTAATAAGCCAACTAAGGAGGAAACAGGTACTAGGTCCACCCTTCAATTAAAAAACTGTAAAACTGGAAAGGATGGATGAATAATACTCACCCTACATCATATTAAGGTTAAACCATAAATGAATAAGGGCATGAGGATATCTAATATCAACAAGCTTTTGCAATGAAGTGGATCTCGCGTTTGCTTGAGTTAGAGCTATTAGCATTGTCAACTTCTAACCGGACTTTTCTTGCCACATAAACTAAAAATGAAAGTAAAACAGTTCCACATAAGCGAGCTGACGGCCGCCATGAGTGTGAAGCAGGCACACAAAGCGAAACAGAAGTTCGCTTGCAGTGAAACCTATCGGCAAAAGTGCAATTATCCAGCTAACTGGCAAAAGTGCAGTTATCCATGTAACAGGGTCGATGTCATGCAAAGCGCTCGACTACTGCCCAGCAAGATTGCACTGCCTACGAAATAAAGAGAAAAAGTAGTCCAGAAACCATGATGAAAAGATGGAGCTTTGCATGTTTTCAGTAGTTGGCCGGTGCACTCGAGGAGGGCTAAACACCAGAAAAGGCATGACGTATGCATGACTTTCACTAATGAAATCAAGTGAATTTTTAAAGGCAGGTCCACGAACCAACCAAACTGATGGGCGTGGTTAAAAGCCCAGAGAGAGATTACACCAGGGACAGAACGCTTTGCATGCTGGACCCTAAAAATGGAATAAAAATTGTTCTGTATGAACAATTTCTCTAAATATAGTTGTCAGATATAAAAAGTCAATCATAGCATATGTTCCAAGTTCATATATAAAAATATTTGAAAACCAGGTTAGTACACCACCTCATGGTGCTCAACTGACATTTACCAATCTTACGAAAACTGTAATTATTATGTAATATATCTTTTTAAAACAACAAGAGTCCCCATCGTCATGTCAGCAGCAGACCATCCCGTAACTATAAGGGATTAAATTAAGGCACCAATTCTGGAGTGGGGATTTTACATATGTCCCCACATTCTCCAACCACTTCTCTCAGGAGGAGATATTGACTCAAATAGTTTCGACATGCACCAACCAAACATAATATGGCATCTTCACCCCTAATGTCTAAACTTCCCTTTTAAACTTAAGAGGAATGTGCTTATTAGCTTTTCAATGGTGTAACTTCAGGACTTATGCATTGGATCATGACATACCCATCCTAATGTCCTAGAAAAAAAAGTCACGTCATGACTTGCAAAACTCGTATAGGCTGCGCGATCCTTGATGAACATAAATGCAGTGATAAACTAATCCCAAACACACAGTAGAAAAATAAAGGAAAAACAACAATCTACTTAAGGGATGGTTACTCATTTTGAAAGAGAAACATGTTAGTGGTGGTGTTCTATATATAATCTCCAGTATCTTTCAGTTGCCCCCTTATGATTTCCTTAATCTTGTTCGACAGACGTTTGTAAGTACTACTGCTAATCTTCCTTTCATCTCTCTCACAAATGGAATGAGTAGATTTTTATGATTGTGTTTCTCTAGCTGCATAATTTTTTTTACCATTCTATTTAGGTACCCTCTCTTCAGTAGTTTGCAGATTGATACTCTGATTGGGATGTATACTCCTCCATTTGAGAGCAATTTCTCACTTTTTTGAGAAATTGGTTAAAGGAGATGTTTTCGCGTAAAGCGCAGAGATGGAAATACTCAAAGTGTGTAATAAGGCATTTTTATCAGTTTTTTTGTAACAGACGTTTCTTTCTAGCTTTTCCACCTTGAACTCTGATCTCCAAATTCAGAAAGACTAGGTTTGTCTTATTGTATGTCTCTGTAAAATTCAAATGAATACCTCTACCCTTTAACCACAGAAAAATGTAAACACAGGCCTTTTCTGTCCCCAACCAGATGGCAGACTCGTTGTCCAAATTGTAATATTTCCATTGATTCTGTTGTAATAGGATGTGCTTTTATTCAAAATCTAGCACATGCTTGAACAGCTAGGCTAAGGTTGCATGTTGCAACCATAGATGTATGCCTGTCTGGAGAAAAAATGTATTCTTAAACTCAATTTTATTTTTTGAAGACTCACTTCAAGCAGCCAGTGACAAAAGAGATTGGTACTTGGTACGGCCAGTTGTTTTATCGTACTGTGTCCTTAATTACTGATAGTTTGGTTTTGAAGAGGGCTAGGATAGAAGACCTCAAATCTACATCAACCAAGATTTGATTATCAGGGAGATTTTAACAAGCTAACCATAGAGATTGTATATTTTAGGTAAGTGTCTCCTGTACTATTTTTTTTTTTTTTAAATCGACTTCTTTGGTTAAAGGCTCCAGAATGGCACCTACCCTCAACACAGTGAAATGTCCTGTGGAGGAAACCTATCTTTATGTATCTTTGGGAGAATATACAACAAGTGGACTCTAAGCTTTCTTGCCCTCTCCTCTTGTTTGCTGATCTCCTTATGAATAGTGGCTTCTTCTACCAGAGTTTGAATTTCGATCCTCTGTCCCTTCGAAGGATCAGTTCCAAATACTTCATTGCCCAATAGACCTAATACATCCCAATCTAACAAATCGGTGACCCCGACTTTGTCAAAAGGCTGAATTATTAGATCATGATTGTTTGCTAAGGAGTCCACAGCTGAGCATTCGTCCATAGAGAAGTTCTAGTGATAACTCCTTGATCTGTTTTCAAGTTTAGCAACACCATTTAAGACTACTTGTTTAAAGACAAT
The DNA here is from genome assembly GCF_031143425.1 of Pleurodeles waltl. Taxonomy (NCBI): domain Eukaryota; kingdom Metazoa; phylum Chordata; class Amphibia; order Caudata; family Salamandridae; genus Pleurodeles; species Pleurodeles waltl. Next base: position 525,041,578 of record NC_090436.1, read on the forward strand.
AGATGAAGGTCTACTATTAGGTGCTAAAAAAGCAAAGGCTTACTTAGCCCTGTATAACATGATCATTGTCCCTCCCCCCCCCTCCAGTGGAGTGTTCAAATAATTTAGTTTTATTCTGATCTTCTTCAAGAGTTGGGCAAATTGAATGGGTACCAATCCCTGCCTTTTTACAAAATTCTTGTTTCTGGCACTCTAAGAATGTAAGATGGCAGATTCATGATCATTGTTCTGGAACCGCCCCTTGTTGCTGGCAGCTCTTGGGGAGCTTTGGTCCCATACATCTTTGTTCGAATCCCTTGATCTCTCTTGAGGTCTTCCCCGGGCGTGTACAATAAAAAAGACCTTTTATGACAAGCCCCTTGTCTCTACTGTCATTTTTTCAAAATTATATATGTCTCAATGAAGTACTGGTACTTGGTTCTTCTTCACTACTTGTCTCCCTGAAGGTTCACTTTTTGGAGTACTTTGTTTTGTACGCGTTTGTTTCTCCTTTTCTATCCGGTGCAGGAGAGCCCTAGCATGGCCCCGGATAACCTCCTTACCCGCCACCCACAGCGTTGCATTAGAGTGGACGATGCCCAAATTCTCTCTATTGTTAAATTTCTACATTTAGATCTGCTGAGTAAGTTGCGTCTTGTAGGACCCAGGCAATGAGACACCATATCGGTCTCCGATTGGCGTCTAGGGAGCCGGTAGTCAGGAGCAGTGGTGCGTGATAAGAGATGCCCGGGCCAGTATCTGTTCTTGGGTGTGGGTGTATTGCCTGGAGTGGTGATGCCAAGTCTCGCATAAGCCCAAGTTACTTAACCATTTGTTGAGAAGAGCGGAAAAATTACGTCTGGACTGTGAGGAAAGTCCCGTAACATCTAGGTCTAGGTCAAGAACGGCATTCATGTCACCTCCAATGATGGTGGGGCCTGTGGGCATCTGGGTGATAATGTCTGGTAGTTTAATGAGGAATGTTTCCAACCCTGTTGGGAGAGCGTATACGCTAAGTACGTTAATTGACTGTCCCTCCACTGTTCCTGTTAGGGCAATGAACCGCCCCTGACAGTCTTGCGATGTTCGGTGTACCACCACTGGGTAGTTGCAGTGGAGAAGAATTGCGACTCCCTCTGGCCCCTCCTATGAAACCTGCATGGTGAACCTTGTCGAAACCGTACTAGGCCAGGAATGGGCAGTGAGTCCCCATTAGGTGTGTTTCTTGAAGGAGTAGAACCGAAGGATGTAGACGTTGTGAGTGTCGTAGGACAGCAGCCCTTTTAATTTTATCTCAGAGCCCATTGACATTCCACGATATTATGGTATGTGGAGCCATGGGATTTAGGGAGTTAAAGAGTGAATTCGGGAGAGCCCTCTAGTGAAGAGTCCCGGGGACTAGTGACGGGACCTATGTTATAGGTGTAAACTTGTGCCAGGATACAGTGCGTACATGAGTATCTAAGACCACAGAACAATGACATAATAAACAAAACATGTCTAACGGTATTTCCCCAAACAATCTCCCCTACCCACACCTCCCTCCCCAACCGGAGAAGCATCTGTCACCCTTCGAGAACTGCTAAAATAACTTTTTTTAAAAAGCAAAAACTTGATTGGTATGGAGTGGTGGACCTCTCCAAAGAACAGGATCTGTATATCTGTCTGACTGTTCTGCCCGCGCTAACCCCAGTGGTCTTTATCTTGAGCCCCAGTGGTCAATCAGATTAATGGTGACTGGCTTAATCTTTACCCCTCTGGCCGGGGGGACTAGGTCAGTTGGCCCAACTGTTAGGGGCCCCTGCGCGGTGTGGAGCCGGAGCCCAGCAAATGAGATAGATGCAGTGATTTCAACCCTAACCGGCGTGATCCAGTGCGGAAGCAGTTGGGGCGAGCATCATCCCCTGCGGCTGTTCCCCAGGTATAGAGTCAAGGGCCGGTCAGGAGGACTCTCCGAGCCCGGGTGGAGTAGCCGCTCCTCCATTGCCCACTCACATGCTGACTCATTCGTATCAAAGAAATTTGTTTTTCCTGCGTGCAGAAACTTGAGGCGGGCAGGGAAGAGGAGCATGTATTTTTAGCTGTAGGGCTTTCAGTTTCTGTTTCACTTGATAGTAAAAGTGTCTTTTTGTCCAGAAAAATTAGGATCTTCAAGTTTTGTCCAGGCGGCGGGCTTCTGTCAGGATACAGTCACAGAAGTTAAGGAAGTGGACTATCAGCACCCTAGGGGCAGCTCCAGGGGGGGCTTCGCCACAAGTATCTTGTGGGCACGTTCCCCAGCGTAGCATGGAGACAGTTTGTCGGAAGGCATCCACATCTTGAGCCAGGTCTCAATTAAGTCATTAGTGCGAGCGCCCTCAATCCCTTCTGGAAAACCAACAAAGCGCAGATTGTCGCGTTGCGATAGATTTTCGTCATCTTCTGCCCGGCGCTTCAGTCCGTAGGTATGGGTGAGCAGGGGGTTTACTTCAGTTTCTAATTCCCGGACTTCATCTTCCGCTGGGGAGATATGTTCTTCAGTTTCAGTGATACGCATTGTGGCATTTTTAAGGTCTTGTTGCATTAGGGCCATGTCAACTCTTACTTCCCCAATTTTATGTTCCACTGCCATTTGAGAGGACTGGATGGCTTGTAGGATTTTTGCGGTGTCTCCTGTTGCAGTGGGCCTCTCCTCCATGCCCTCCCAGCCCCGGCACCAGTCGAGGCTGTGTATTTATCTATGTGGGCCTGGGATGATGTGGGCGGCATCCGTTTCTCTTTTCCCATGGCGGGTAGATGTGATCACCTCGAGGTGGTCGACCAAGCAACAGGTGCGATAGGAACCGGGTTGGAGGAGTCATCCCTCCTAACCAACTCAACCGCCGCCCAAGAAGGCTCCGGGAGCCTCCCTCACACCTCCTCATGGCCCCCTAGGCCCTTATTTGTCCCAGAGCTTGGCTGCGGAGCCCCCTTTCTCCTGCAGCGGTGCCCCCGGGGCACCTCATTGTCTCGGTTTAGGTATGCAGGGAGGCTTTGAAATTATAGATCATTCAGTGATATTCTTGGCTCATTATTGACCAACAGGCCAGCAAGGCCAGCTTTGACCCTTCAATACTCTGTAATCCATTGCCCTATTGGCCAAAATCAAGATCTATTGTCTCTTTAGTGCATTTAAAATCTCCCATTCATTAAGATTATCTGGTTCTTTTTCCATTGTCTATTCCTCAAATTATTGGGTGACAACGAGGATCCTAGCTATTGCTACCTTGCTGCCTCCGTAGAGGCTAAACAATTCTCTCGACTCAGCTAAACAGTTCTCTTGACTCAACTTAATCCACACTAGGGTAGCAAACCTCACCTTTGATAAAGGTACCACCATTATGCCAGGGCCAGCATATTGCCAAGAATTACCATCATTGAGACAGGTCCATCGTTTCATGGCATTGGCAAAACACTCTCTCCTCACCTGCATAAGCACACACGTATGATAGAGATCAAATTTTACTAATATATTAGTGGCATAGAAGTTAGCATATGGTAACTTACAAACCTTAATTTAAAAGCCTAACAGAGAAATTAATGTGGAAATGTAAATTATGCACGTTTGAAACATGGTGGACAATGTGGTGTCATTTGTATTTTGACATCACGTTTAACATGAAAGAAATTGTGCATTTATATTTGAGTGAATTACTGACATGAAATAATGCAAAAAGTATTTTACTAGATGAACATTAGAATTAAAGTATTAAATGAATATGAATTAATCAAATTTATGTTGAATTAGTTGAATTTACTAATGTGCGTTATATGTTTGCAGAAAAATAAATGCATGTTATAATTGCTCTAATATTTTGCAAATAATCTGTGCAATAAAATAATTTGTTTTACATATATGATAAAATTGTAAGGTGCGCAGTAGGATTTATGTCTGTTAATTGTGTTAATGCACATGTAGGTTTCTTAGCTTAAGTAGGCCTGAAAGTTTCATTTTTGCAGCAGTAGAGACAAATCACTTGCTTATTCTGTTCCCTCTGATCTGAATATTTTCCCCTCGGTTGCTGATGTGATATTGAATGTCCTATTGTTTTAAAGACGAAGAAAATATTCTGGAGATTAGCAAAGTAACAATATTTGTCCTATCTGTCGAACAAGACAGGAAATGTATAATTATAATGTGAGAAATATTTAGTCCATTCTGAGCATCACGAGAAAGACATCTTCATTAACAAATATCTAGAAAATGTAATATTTTTCTGAACTGTCTGAAATAATTGAAATGGTAATGTGCTTTCTCTGAGAAAATCCGAAATAGTTGAAAACTTGATGATGCCAGTGACAACTATCGGATGCTGAATCTTGTGTGTAATATGAGCCCACCTGAAGGACCAATCAAAAAATATATATAATTATATATATATAATAGATATTTCTAATTATTGAGGAACTTTGAAACTTTAAGTCAGTCTACTCCTGTCTCAAATCTACCACATTTCTGTCCGAATCTGTTGATGCCTGGCGGAGGCTGCTTCTGTTATTCCCACCTCCTACCCCTCTCAAAGTCTTCTGCCATATTAAATTTTTGTAATATGCGTTTCTTTTAGTCTTATTTGCCCCATTTGTTTAAGCCGTTCAGTGCTATTATGCCCAACTAATTCTGAACTGTTGACTAGTCCTATGTGCAACTCGTGTTCTGCACTGTCCTGATGCTGCTGTCTACCGATGTCAGCAAAAGGTGAACGCTCTATCTGATGAAGTATTCCTGTCTGCTGTCCCATGAGGAGAGGTATAATTAAATGTGGTTTCTTGTTTCTTTTCTAGCTTGGATTATTACACCAGCATATTTTTAGATAGAGTAACCCTAGTTAGATGATTTTTACAAATTATTTTTGTCTTTCCGTTTTACTTTTGCCCGCATGTGTTAGCACATTTCCAGACATTCAGATCTGAAATCGTGTTAGAAATAAGGATGGCTCAACCCTGAAATTGATTGTTAAAAATTATGTTTGATGATTTGTATGCTTTGAAATCTGATACTAATGTGCATATTGTGGTTTTGTTAAGTTATGTTATTCTTTTGGAGTATTTAATAGTGCTGGTGTTTAGTAGGTTAAATCTATGTATAAGTTTTGGTTAGCCAGTGGTTTTCATCTATGTTTATAACTTAGTTTTGCCCACCATATACGTAACATTGATATTCAGTTTGGAGTTTGATTTAGTGTTAAATTGCTCTTGATGTTCAGAATTGTTTAAGGCTTTATATCATTGATTTGTGATTGAATGAATCTGACTACTATACTCTTCACCATGTCTAAAGGTCTAGTCGACCTGTAGTGGTGGCACTAGTAATGTCTCACCAGGGTGCTTGCAGTTTCTGAATCCAAAGCGGGAAGATGACCTCTGTGAGCGCTACAGCAGTTTTGGTAGCAGAGTTATGGTTATGTCTTGTGAGGAGGAGAGTCAGAATATGCCCAAATTGTGAGTTGTTCTTGGTGTAGTGGAGGGGCTGATGAAATTTCAGCGTTGTGTTACAAGTGTACGTATGTGTTTTGAGTAGGGTTTGCGCTTGCATTGCTTTGACCAAATTGTGGTGAAGTGTGATATATGAAATGAATAGCGAGTTTGTGTATTCTAGGAAATTGAGTAGAAAATTGCGTACTTCAACTAAGACAGCAGGGAGTTGGCGTACTCTAAGTGAATGTTGCGGTTTGTGCTAAAAATTGCCCACTTGGTTGTTGTTCTTTATGGGTCTGCATGGCCTAAGACTCCAGAGTACCGCACGATTGTATTGAGACACTTGGTTAATTTATTGTCTGCAGTGAGTTGTTGGTCGATTGAGAGCTGTCGACAAGACTAGTGGATTTCCTTGAGTGTGTGAGTTGTTGGTTAGTATTAGGTGAATCCTGAGTGTACAAGGAGAATCTGTATCAACTGGAGTGAGATTTGTGGGTCAAATCTTACTTGGATTTGTGAGAAAGCCATAGCCGGATGAGTAGCTGTGCGAAAAGGCACAGTTGAAATTTCCTTACAACTTTCAAAGTATTTGAGTCCTACCCATAGGTAGTAGACAGGTTTGTTTGTTGTGCTCGCAATATTCGCATTTAGGTGTTTTACATGACAGGTGTATGAGATGGCTCTGAGGTGAGTTGCAGCTGCTGAGTGAAGTGAGTGTGACGTAATTTGGTCCGCGCTGGGATAGGTCGGTTGGGGAGAAAAGCTGCAAACGCATTGGTGGACAAGACTACGCTGCTATAGGTTGAGAACATCTCTTGAAAAGGACTGTGGGATTGGAAATGACTTCCAGGTTTTGTAGAATGTGTGTTTGTGAATTCGATTTGTGTAAAAATGAAGTTTCTCAATGCTTTAAGGAGTGTGTTGAGAACAGATGTTTTTATTCCAGTTAAAGAGGATGAACCTGCTCCAGCTGGGGGTACACCAGCATTTGAGGTCATGGTGGAAAGAAGAGTTTCAGCATGTCTTTGGGTAAATCAATGGTGCAAAATAACTGAGAAGGAGGGTAACTTAGCTTTCCCCTGAACTTTTAATTTAAGAATATTAGAGAATTTGACGAGGGTGTTGTATGAGTCAAAACCCCTTCCTAGACCTGCACAATTTGTAAGCACTTGCCATTTGGGAATTAGTTGCAAGACAGAAAGAGGCTCAGAAATTTGAGAGGAAGTCAGAAAAGACTGCAGCAGAAGCTAGATGGGATGAGGATCAGAGAATGTAGAGAACGGATAAATTACATGCAGTGAGGTTATTCCCAGCAATTACACAGGAAGGTGATGGAAATGAAATCTGAAGAAGATCTAGAATAGAGGTTAGGTGAAAACAGAAAGGTAGCGGACACCGAAAGTGATGCAGAGGATGAGTTTGTAACTCAGTTGTTGCAGAATCGTCACCCACCATATAATGCAGTTAAATCAGTAGGTCAGAATGTATTTCCGAGTATGGCCACAGCCCAATTGCACAAAGCTAGTTTCAGATAACTCCAAATGTACCTACTGCTAATTTTGCACGGGTGCCAGTGGTTTATACAACAGTTCCAATTGTTAATACAGTCCAGAATGTCACAGTTCCAGTTATGCACAACCAATTCAGAATGAAGGAATGACTCAATTTGAGTCCACACCTAATGCACAGCCACCTACACAGATTGTGAACCAGAGGCAGCGCCGCCATGGAGGATTCTCCCAGCCGGGGCTAATCTGGCGGGAAACCGCCGGTCCCGGTGGGGCGACCGCGGTATTCTTTACAGCAGCGGTCGGAATACCACATGAAGCACCACCAGCCTGTTGGTGGTGCTTCCGTGGACACCGCCAGGGTTGGAATGAGGGCCATAATGTCCTTTACTAATGATTACTTATAGTTGAGGGAAAAACAGCAAATGGTACCAGCAAATTGAGAGGTTTGTAAAGCTTGCAAAGTGTTTGTAGGAAGATCTGAACTCTTTATTTGAGACTGTGATTCCAGCAGATTTGTGGGTTGAGTGTAAACAAAGTGTTGATTGGCCTACACAAGAGCTGCCACAGTATGCAGTAACAGGTGCGCCGTCTTAGGAAGTGATGAAGAGCCTCTACAAGGTGATAGAGTTTTTTAAATTAGAGTTTCCCCAAATATATTGATTGACAAAGAATTGACAGGACATCTCAAGAGACAAAAGAGTCTGTTCATGCATGTTATGAGAGATTGCAGTGGGCATCCAAGCAGTATAGTGGCACAGAAATTATTGAACCAAGAGACATGATTCATTTTGTGTTGCACAAAATACTTTAGTGAGAAAATTGAGTTGAAGCAGAAAAGACTAAGGGAGAAGGTGATGGTGATGCAAATCAAATTTGCCCAAGCAGTAGGTATGCAGAGATCGCAAGGAATGATGAACGCAGGAGGAATGCAGGGAACACTGCAGCAGGGCAATACAGTACCTCAGTTCAGAGGTAGAGGTTGTAGAATTCGAGTAGATCTGAATGTTAAGTTGACTGATGTTCACAACATAAAGAAAATGCTTCTTTGTCATGCGTGCAGCAACGTCGGACATTGGAAAAGGGAGTGTCCCTATAGTAATGTTAATAATTTGGTGCAAGGTGGTGGTGTTGCGCTGATGGTTGACAACAGTCAGTTTCAAAATCAAAGAGTCCGAAGGCCCCGAGATCAAAACATGAATGTTCCTACAGGGCCAGTACAAATCAGTTTCCTCAACAAGTACAATTTCCTCAACAGCAAATTCAAGCTCCACAACAAATGCAGATAACACAAGCTCCGATGGCACAGCAACAGGTAACGGTTCCTCAGCAGAATGCGAACCAAGGAACAAATGTAAATCAGTTAATCACACAACACCCATTCATCACTGATAGACTTCAGTGATGATGGAATGAGTGGAGAAAGCATGAGTGAAAGTTCACAAGAGGAAGAATGCATGTTGGCTGCCTCACTGGAGGTAGATCAGTGTGATCCTTATGTGAATGCAAGTATCATGGGTCATGATGTTTCATTTCTGGTTGACACTGGAGCAACTTGTTCCACTGTCAGATCTGCAGAAGTCCCAAATGTGTCCCTTTCTGGAAGGACAGTTCAGGGTGTAGGAGTAGTAAACCAGTGTTTGGTAAATCCCATTATAGAGCCCATTCCAGTTAAAATAGGAACCTTTGAGGATCAGCACTAATTTGTAGTGTGTAATTCCAGCCCTGTGAGTCTGTTAGGAAAGGCTTGCTGTGCAAATTGAAATGCTTCATTACGTGTTCTAAAGAAGGGATAGCAATTCAGACAAAGAATGGTGATGAAACCTCTAGTCAAATTGATGAGATTTATCCTCTCATTACATTATTTCCTGCCATGACGGTTAAAGACCTGCCCCATGAATTACAAAACACAGTAATGTTGAGTGTTTGGGATCTCGCCGTTAAAGATATTGGGCTTGTATGAGGTGTTGAACCAGTTAAAGTGACTGTAAACCCAAATGCAGTTTTCCCCAGAATGCCACAGTATTCCAGAAGTACTCCATTAATTTTAGACTTTGATGAGCAGGGAGTTCTAAAGGAAGTGGTGGGTAGTCCATATAATTACGCTCTTATGGGATTGCAAAAGCAAGTGGGAAATATCGCATAGTAAAGTATTTGAGAAAGGTGAACAAAATTGTGGTTTCCTGTTGTCCTGTGGTGCCAAATCCAGCAGTAATTTTATTCCAGATTCCATGTGAAGCAGAATAATTTTCCGTTATTGACTTGTCACAGGCTTTCTTCCCTGTGCCTTTACATGAGGACCTTTTCTCATTCAGATTTGGCAACCGTGTGTATTCATTGTGCCATACTCCAAAGGGGTTTTCAGAATCTACATCCATTTTTAATCAGCTTTTATAGAAGAACTTAGTCATTAAACATGCCATTTCAGTCTGCTTCAGTGCAATACATTGATGGCCTGATAGTTGCATCTAACACACGAGAGGCTTGCAGACAAGATACCATAGCGTTATTGAATCATTTGGGCGAAAAAAGACATAAGGTTTCCCCTACCAAATTATGGTATTGCCAGAAGGAGGTAAAATATTTGGGTCATTAAATTGAGAAAAGTGCAAGAAAAGTGTCCCGAGAGAGAGTTGCGGCTATCATGAAGATGAATCCCCTCCCCCAGTTACCCAGAGAGATGTCATAATGTTTTTGGGAATGGTGAGCTACTGTCGCCAATGGATCCCAAATTTTTCAGTAATTTCCAAACCATTTCAGATGTTAGCACACAAATAAATTACAGACCCAGTGCCCTTTAGTGAAGAAAGTATGAAAGCTTTCACTGACTTGAGAGAGAGTTTGTGAAGTGCTCTAGCCTTGGGAGTGCCTGATTAAACAAAACGCTTTTCACTGTTTTGTCATGAACGTGATGGTTGTTCTCTTTCAGTTTTGACACATTTGCACGGAGGAACAAACAGACCTTCTGCATATTTTTCCGCCACATTGGATCCCGTAGCTGCTGCTTTGCCTGGCTGTTTAAAGGCAGTGTGCACTGCTGCTGTAAGCATCGGTCAATGCAAAGGCATTGTGATGGGACACCCTTTAAGTTTTTATGTCCCACATTCAGTCGAAGTTCTTTTAACAAGAACTAAAACCCAATATTTGTCCAGTGCCTGTCTCACCCGTTAAGAGTTATTGATCCTTGGTTCAACCAATGTGTCCACCAAAAGGTGTTCTGCACTAAACCCAGCTACATTGTTGCCTGTTAATATTAATGATTCAAACAATGCAATGAAGTGGAACATGACTGCCTCGATGTCATTGAACTGCACCAAACCCAGACCTGATATCCAGGATACTCCTTTAGAGGAGAATGATCAATTTGTATTTGTTGATGGATCGTGTTTAAGAGGACAGAGTAAGCGGAGTAAATGTAAATATGTGTGCATTGGTTTAGTTATTGTATGTATGATTGTGTGTATTTTATTGATTGCGGGAATGAGAAAGGAGAAATGCAAAGCACAGCAACTCCAGTGCAGAGAATGACACATCTAAGCAAGATGAGTTTTATAAGGATGAGGGATTGCTTCATTTAGATGACACAAAGGGAGATTTGTCTTCCATTGTTTATTATAGCTCCCTTTATGAATACGTGGATACAGTGAATGTGCATGATTGTTGTGTGTACACAATTTCCTTCATCAGTACAGGAGAGAATCACCTATCACAGCTTACCACTGACTTGTAGAATTAGTTGTAACTTATTATTAACACGTTTGTATAATTAAGAGTACATTCAGTACTTCTATTCTAACTTCAATTTAGTTTTCTCGTTTGTGCCCATTAATCAACATTTGACCAGCATCACAAAGGCTAAAGACATAGATATAGTAGGTGGGATCTTTGAACCTACACTAACTTTTGGCACAGCATATGCACACCATAATAATTTAACATGTCTTCTTACGCAAGTAGAAACAGAGTTTATTTATCAAGTTGATGACGGAAATAGGCAATGAAAGAAAAGATATACTAGGGTGTAGTTTCCAGAAAGAAATCAATACACAACACACCTGATACACAAGGATGCTTAGCTTTAGATTGCCATCATGTAGGGAATCTTTGTATATATAGGCCGCAATTGACAGCTGACAACAAGTTTGTGGGAACTAGTGAATGCAGACATGTGTTTTTGTTAGAGTGTATGAGATTTTATGCTAAATGGACAAGACCCCGCTGTGCCTGGTGTATATGACATCTGTGGTAATAACGCTTATTGCAAGTTACCGAAAGGTTGGTATGGCACGTTATTTAGGATAGTTTTTTTTGAAAATCTGCCAAATGTACAACCCTTGACAATCCAGCAGGGACTGAGAGACTTAAAGTGGTTCAGAGATTGCAGGAGATAGTTTTGGAGCTTTTACTCCATCAGTAGTTGTGATCTTGAATGACATAAAGATAAGGAAATTATCAACGATTGTAGATAAGATGCCAACTGATTTTTCAGCAGCAATGCTCCTAATGGATACGGAAATGGTTACAGTAAGGTTTATGGTTTTACAGAATCGCCTTGCGCTAGACATCTTTTTAGCAAAAGAAGGCAGAAACTGGAGCAAGGTCTCTGAAGTCCAACTCACCAAAGCCCTCCGCCACTCCCCACCACCGGACACCACGAACGCCAACACCTCAGCCTGCAACCTCCACCAGTGGATCTCCAACTGTGCCAACACTGTGGCCCCCTCTCAGGAAACCCTCCAACAATCAACACCACAAGAAAATCAGCTGGTTCTCCCTCGACCCCCAAGAATCCAAGCACACCTTGCAGATAATTCGAGAGAAAGTGGAGAAGCAGCAAGAACACGGCAGACCAGAAAGCCTTCAAAACCGCCATCACCGTGCACCGCCACCTCATCAGAACAGGAGGAAATCTGCCATTCAGGAATGCATCAACACCAACGCTTACAACAGCAAGGAACTCTTCACTGTGGTCAAAGAATTCACCAAACCCAGCATGGGCACTACTGACATCCCACCCTCCCAAGAACTCTGCAACACCCTCACCACTTTCTTCCGTCTCAAGAACCAGGACATCTATGATGGATTCACAACCCAATACCCACCATCCTGCCCACTGCCACCGCACCCAAAGGCTGCACCCTCCTGCCAACCCTCCACCACTGAACACCCCTCACTTCGGAAGACACCCTCAAGATCATGATATCAGTCTACTCCGGGGCACCCTTGGACGCTTGCCCCCACCACATCTTCAACCGAGCCGACGCCACCATCGCCCCGAACTGTGCCGCACCATCAACTTCTCCATCAAGTCTCAAACCTTCCCGGAAGACTGGAAACATGTGGAGTTCAGCCCTCTATTGAAGAAGCCATCCGCTGACCTGACTGACCTGAAAAACTACAGACACATCTCACTGCTCCCCTACCCAGCAAAAGTCATCAAGAAGGCCATCAATGCCCAGCTGACCGAATTCATTGAGACTAACCGCATCCTGGACCCCTTCGAATCTGGATTCAGGAGCAACCGTAGTACCGAGACCGCAATCCTTGCAGCCACAGATGACGTTCCCACCCTCTTCGACCGTGGCGAACCAGCAGCCCCCATCCTCCTGGACTTCTGCGCCACCTTTGACGCTGTCTCCCACACCACCCTCTGCACCATACTACATGACGCCAGATCTGCTTCTTCCTCACCGGCCAAACCCAGAGAGGCAGGCTCCCACCATTCACTTTGAAACGGACAGAGACCAGCTGCGGTGTCCCCCAGTGCTCCTCCCTGAGCCCCATCCTCTTCAATATCTACATGACCCCTCTTGCTAACATCACCAGACCTCATGGTCTCAACATCGTCTCCTATGCCGACGACACCCAGCTGATTCTCTCCCTCACAGACAAACCATCAACAGCCAAGGACAGCTTCCACAACAGAATGAAGGCAGTCACCGCCTGGATGAAAGACAACTGTCTCATGCTCAACTCTGACAAGACTAAGGTCCTCATCCTGGGCTCCACCCTCTCCGCTTGGGATGACTCCTGGTGGCCCACATCTTTCGGGATCACCCTTCGACTACGTACGCAACCTCAGCATCATCCGCGCCCCCTTGCTGGCAATGGCCCGCCAAGTCAACACCTCCACATCATTGTTCTTCCACACGCTTTGCCTGCTCCGAAAGATCTTCAAATGGATCCCCATTGAGGCAAGAAGAACAGTCACCCAGGCACTCAGCAGCAAGCTTGTCTACGGGAATGCACTTTATGCGAGCATCACCAAGAAACTCTAAACAAGACACCTTAGAATCCAGATGGGGTGACTAGGCTCATCCTGACCATCCCCCGTCACAACCACATCACCGCACACCTGAGAGACCTCCACTGGCTACCGGTCAATAAAAGAATCACCTTCAAGCTCGTCACAAATGCATACAAGGCCCTAAACAATAATGGACCTGCCTACCTCAACCACCTCCTCTCCTTCTGCACTCCCACCAGACAGCTCCGCTCCTTCCAGCTGGCCCTCGCCTCCACCCCTGGGATCCGTAAAAACTCGGCTGGAGAAAGTTTATTCTCCTTCCTCGCTGCGCACACCTGGAACACGTTGCCTCTCCATCTCAGGCAATCACCCTTGCTGATCCACTTCAGGACGGGCCTCAAGACCTGGCTCTTCGACTGATCCGCATCCTTCTCCCCAGCGCCCTAAGATCCTCCAAGTGATAATCTGTGATTTATAAATACTTGATTGATTAAGGAGATAAGGAAATACTTATCTATTCTGACAAGTTAGAGACATGACTTGAATGACCTGAAACGGACAAATGTTTAGAAAACAATAGGTGAAGGATTCTCTAAGGTAGGATCTTGGGTTGGAACCTTAGAAATGGATTGTGAGAATGATCCTTAAACCTTTGATTGTGACAGTGTGCATAATTTGTGCACTTGGATATTACCAGACTTAAAGTTTCTGGAAAAAACAAACAGTAAAGAATAGACATAAAAGGGAAGAAATGGAGAGTATGGGAAACAGATATTATCAGACAATGAAGAGAATTGACAATTATCGCACACCTAAAACCTATGCATTATCAGAGCACAAGGTTTTATTTTGTCTCGATGTAAATGAGAAAAGTTATGTTGTGACGGCATACATTGCCATCAGCGGAGGGACTGATCGAGATCGAATTTTACTAATACATTAGTGGCGTAGAAGTTAGCATATGGTGACTTACAATCCTTAATTTAAAAGCCGAACAGAGAAATCAGCGTGCAGTGTAAATTAGGTACTTTTGAAATATGGTTGACAATGTGCCCACCATTCATATTTTGATATCGCGTTTAACATGAAAGACATTGTACATTTATATTTGAGTGAATTACTAACATGAAATAATGCAAAAAGTGTTTTACTAGATGAATATTAGAAGTGAAGTATTAAATGAATATGAATTAATCAAACTTATTTTGAATTAAGTGAATTTATTAATGTGTTATGTGTGCAGAAAAATAAATACGTTTAAATTGTTCTAATATGTCGCAAATAATCTTTGCAATAAAATAATTTGCTTTACACATATGAATAAATTGTAAGGATTTATGTCTATTGTAATAATGTACATATAGGTCTCTTAGCTTGAGTTGGCCTGAAAGTTTCATACTTGCAGCAGTAGAGGAAAATTACTTGCTTATTCTGTTTCCTCTGACCTGGCTATTTTCCCTAGGTTGCTGACGTGATATTGAATGTCCTATTGTATTAAAGACGAAAAACATGTTCTTGAGATTAACAAATTAACAATATTTGTTCTATCTGTCGAACAAGACAGGAAATTTATAATTCTTATGTGAGAAATGTTTAGTTCATTCTGAGCATCGTGAGAAAGACTTCTGTAGTAACAAACAATTAGAAAGTGTAATATTTGTTGGAACTGTATGAAATCATTGAAATGATAACGCGGTTTCTGTGAGAAAATCCGGAATAGTTGAAAACTTGATGGTGCAGGCGACAACTATTGGACGCCGAATCTTGTGTGTAATATGAGCCCACCTGCAAACCAATCAAAGGACCCTGGATATTTGTAATTATTGAGAAACGTTGAATCTTTAAGGCAGTCTACTCCTCTCTCGAGTCTACTATGTTCTGTCAGAATCTACTAATGCCTGGCAAAGGCTGCTGCTGTCATTTCTACCTCCTGCCCCTCTCAAAGTCTTCTGCCATATTTAATGTATGTATTATGAGTTTCTTCTAGTCTTATTTGCTCCATTTGTTCAAGCTGTTCAGCATTATTATTCATAACGAATTCTGAACTGCTGACTAGTCCTATGTGCAGCCTGTGTTCTTCACTGGCCTGATGCTGGTGTCTACTGATGTCGGGAGAATGTGAACGCTCTATGTGATGAAGTATTCCTTTCTGCTGTCCCATTAGGAGAGGTATAATTAAATGTGGTTTCTTGTTTCTTTTCCAGTTTAGATAATTACACCAGCATATTTTTACAAAGAGTAACCCTGGTCAGATGATTTTTGTCTTTCCCTTTTACTTTTACCCGCTTGTGTTAGCCTGTTCCCACACATGCAAGTCTGAATTTGTGTTAGAAATAAGGAAGGCCCAGCCCTGAAATTGATTGATAAAATCGTATATTTGATGATTTACTGATGTCATCATCATCTCCTTTGAAATCTGATACTAATGTGCATATTGTGGTCTTGTTGATTTATGTTATTCTTTCGGAGTGTTTAATAGTGCTGCTGTTTAGTAGGTTAATTCTCTTTAGACGTTTTGGCCAGCCAATGGTTTTCATGCATGTTTATAACCTATTTTTGGGCACCTTATATGTAACATTGGTTTTGGGATTGCGATAAAATTATTCAGTTTGGAGTTTGATTTAATGTTAAATTCTTCATGGTGTTCAGAATTGTTTATGGTTTTATGCCATTGATTTGTGATTTAATGAATCTGACTACTGTAGTCTTCACCAAGACCAAAGATCTAGTTGATCTCTAGTGATGGGAATAGTGATGATGTTTCACTGGGTGCTTGCAGTTTCTGAACCCAAGGCAGGAAGAAGTCCTCCACAAGCGATAGAGCCCATACACGCAGACGCATGCAGTCACACACAGAGACATATGTGCATGTAAAAACTTACACTAACATGCACCCACCCACTCACACAGACATAAGTGTTCAAACACAAAAACACAGACAGGCACACTTGGGCAGACACAGTGCGGAAGCTTTACGTTTCTTAATGACTACTTTTTTGGTTGCCTGCTTCTTCTGTCCTTCCTTGGCCTTGTACGGCTCCCAGTTAGTACTCCTAGAAGAGGGAGCATCTTGGGCAGCCAGGGAGAGGTGTATGCCTAGGGACTAGCTGGAGTGCATCAGAAGGGGACGGGCAAGGAAACAAATAGTTTTTTCTTGACTCTGTGCTCCAGTGGGCCACCTACTTCTCTCTTTTCCCCAGCTCATGCGGCTTCTGATCAGTGCTCCCAGTAGGAAGGGGGTAGCACCTCGTGCAGTCCATTACAGGAAGAGGGGTGTAGAGGAGGTAAGCAGGTGTGTGAGAGGTAGTTATCAAGAGGGAGTGGGTACGGGGGTGAGGAGAACAGGCCTGCCTGTGGTGAGGGATGGCCGTTGGTGTCAGTTGTTCTGGGTGGGTGGAGGTGCAGGGGCAGTGGAGGCACTGGTGGATGGTTTTGCTTTGTTCCGCAAGTGCAGCTTTGACAGTATTTTTATAAGCTTGCATAGCAATAGGCTGTGCAGTATGCCTAGAAATGTACTGATTACTCATTTTTCTCTTTCTTCACAATTGTTTTCACCTCAGTTCACCCCCCTGTGGAGGACTAGATGCGAATGATAAGGATTATGTGATTCTGGTTGCTAAAGGCTGTAACTAGTAGGTAATGTGAACAAGATATCTAATCATATCGGCGAATCATACTCTCCATAAAGTATAACAAGCAAGTCATGGATTTGGGTTTTTCTGTATTATCATGTTAGATCAGTAGTGAGTGGCACTTGTTTATTATCCTTGCATTTGCCTCTTATCATGCTTGATTGAGTGGATGATCTATGGAATGTACATAATGTGAAAGTAAATCTGAGTGTCATGCTTCGTTTGGAGATTGTTGACTGAAGCTTAAAAGGGCAAGCTAGTGAACATGATGTGGTATGTAGATATGTTTTTACTTGGTTTTAGGTAAATCCTGCAGCCAAGAGAATCTGTTCTGCATGCCACAGAGGCCATTCTTACTACATTGGTCATGAGGTGGGTCATGTATGGAGTCACATACCATTCCAGGATCTTAAAGATGTTCACTCGGGAGATGGCAGGCTATCGCAAAAGAAGTGCAGAGAGCCATTCTTCAGTAAAAAGGGACAGAACATAGACAAAAGTAACTTACATGTTGTGTTCGCTATCAAAAAACATGATGATAATAGTAGTCAGTCATCACACCAGAGGGAAGTAGCCATGACAATACTGAAAGCCCAAATAGCACAAGATGCGGGTTGGAGTTAGAAATGCTTTGTCACCAGATAGAAGTGAGTGAAGTTTACCTCCCGAGAACCTAGGAGAAAAGGAATCTGCATCCAGCTTGGTAAAACAGAGCAAATGTTTTTCTGATTTATTGAAGTCTGACCTGTGCGGTGGAGGCTACCATTTCAGCAAAGACAACTACTACAGACGAGATGAGCATGGGCAAGGGACTGCTCAAGTTTCAATTTGGATCAACAAGATTTTGCCAAAAGTTGTAAAGAAGAGGAGAGTATGGGGGTCATTACGATCCCGGCGGTCGGTGTTATAGTGGCGGTAGTACCGCCAACAGGCTGGCGGTACATACCGCCATATTATGACATTGGCGGTTTGCCAAAAGCCAAACCGCCAATGTACCACACTGAGCGCCATGGTGGTAACGACCACTGGGCTGGAGGCTACAGTCTCCAGCCCGGCGGCCGTCACTAGGCCACCCACAGTAATATGACCCCGCCCACCGCCATGGTTTCCGTGGCTTTTTTACTGCCATGAAAACCATGGCGGTAGGCACTATCAGTACCAGGGAATTCCTTCCCTGGCACTGATAGGGGTATCCCCTGCCCCTCTCCCTCCCCCCCCCCAGACCTCTCCCCTACTTTTCCCCTCCCACTTCCGTCCCCCCAACATAAACACACCTACATGCAGACATAAACACGCATACGCATACCCACATTCACCCACGCATGCATACATCCATGCACACACACTGTCCTACATACAAGCACACACGCATTCACACATCACAACATACACGCACACTCACATTCATGCACACGAATTACACATGCCTCACACCCGCATGCACACACACAGACACAAACACAACATTCCCCATCCCCTCCCCTGTCGGAGCACCCAATTTACCTGCTTGCAGGGGGTCCTCCGGCAGGAGACGGGACGCGCAGCTGCTGCCAGCAGAGCGTTGGCCAGCAGAACACCACCAGACCGTATCATGGGTCATGATACGGTCTGCGGTGGTCTACTGGCATGGTGCTGCTGCTGGCAGCAGTGCCACCTTACCGCCGTCCGCTGCCATGTCCATGCCTTCTGGCAGAATTCCGGCTAAGGTCATAATATGGCGGATGGTAGGTAGCCACGGCGACGGTCTTTTAGCGGCCGTCGCCGTGGCGGTAGGTAGCATTTACCACCTATTTCATAAGGAGGGCCCATATTACATACTTCCCCTGAATCTTGCTATTAAAACAGCAAGCTGGGTAACATTTCTATTTTACATCTTAAAAGTCCCACCACCAAGGACAATAGGAAGAAAGAAGACTTTACATAAATGATGTATACCAGTTGAACAGCATAATTTACTTCATTGACACTCCGATGTTTGACTGATAAGGTTGATTTTCTGTTTTCATTGATATTGGGTCATTCCGATGGTCTTCAAGACATGCAAGTTTATGACATGCTGAGGTCTGCATTGTTATGCTGCAACCAGTCTCATGATTTTGGATACATCTTAGTTGGTGCTTCATAGTATTACCTCAACATACTTCTTGTCAGTCTGTGCCACTAGTTGGGATGTCTGTGCAAGATGAACTGAAGAGCTCAGTATTGCTCTGAAAACCTGAAGGTGAATCTCGTGGTGAAGCACATCTTGCATAGAGTGCATACCCTCTTGAGTTCCTTTACACACCTGCAAGGGGAACTACACTGTAGTGTGTGGTGTGTGAGAGAGCTATATGAGCATTACTGTTTCATATTTGCTAAGTGCTGTAGTCATTGAAGACAGTATCATCTCAGAAGGTAGAGAGGAAGAGCTGTTTCTGTACTTTGTGTAAGTGGAATCACTATGCTGAGCTTTGGGGGTTGATGCTACATTCATCGATGACCATAGCTATTAGGAGAAGAGCAAGTATGTTTTTGTCTCTGGCTACCTAATAGGGGTGTGTTGTAGTTGCAACTGGTGTAATGGATGTGTCTTCTTTTGAGATGCACATTCAAGAATTTTCATTTAAGATAAAAAGAGTAACAAATTCTAACGTTACCCTTCACAATTGGCATTGTGTTTAGGAATATACTAGTACTTCGTATTTAAAGATAAAGGGAGCAAGTGGAAAATGATGTGTGATGCATTTTAGTATTTCTGAAATTAATATTGATATTAAGGCTCTACACTAATATATGGGTTTTGGTGTACTGTAGATTTGTGATTGAGATGGTGTGGTGTAAATATTGCATTAGCATTCTGCAGGCAGGGTATAAATGACTGGGTGAATGGTGCCTTGGAAGATCACAGTTGGCGTAAGGGTTGGTATTAAGGGGCGTAAAAATGTATTACTTAGTTAAGAGGCCTCTGTGGTGGTTAATGTGTGAGTCAGTGCCCCTCTAAAATGGTCAGTAGATGTGCAGCTGCCCACTTAAATGGACAATCAGTGTGCTTCTTCCTCACCAAAATGTGTAGGGATTTTCTATGGATGTGTTAATACTCTACTGAAATGGCTAATTGTTGTGCCCCTCTGACATGTGCATTTGAGGCCTGCTGAAATTGGGAAATGGTTGCCCTCGAGCCCTACTGCACTGGGCAAAGGATCTGACTATGACCTCTTAAGGTTAGTGGTTGTGTTTATGCCCACTTAAATGGACAATAGAGAGTTGAGAGTCTTATCTCAATGTGATCTGACTCCTTGCAAGAAGCCAAAAACATCCACAAATGCCTAGGACAATCTGTACAACTGAAGAATACTGTGGATGCATTTCAAATGCATCTACAGATACTTGAGTGACACATTTGTGCGGCGTAAGGGAGGCATAGAGACAGCATGCTAGATGGACATTAAGAATTGTTTGTTAAAAAGTTATAGATTATGGGTTAGACGGCAAGGAATGCACATAGACCACTCAGGCAGTACAAAGTGCTTCTTTTTAAAAAGCTTGTTGGCTATTGAGCAATGATTTGCAAGATGAATAATACCAATTGAACTATTATATAAAATAACGTAAATGTCTACCGGCTGCGTAATGGTTGTGTTGTCTGACTTTGGGTGTGCTCGCGAAACCTTGGACCTGCTGTGAGTACAGTGCCAGTGATGGCCAGTTTATGCCGCTAAACTAGAATCTGTGTGCTTTCTGCCTGGCCTCCTTTTTGTCTTCTCAGAGAGGCTTCCTCTACTTGGAGCTCCTAGTCGGCATCTCACAGTGATTAAGATAATGATCGCCTGTTTTGCCTATGATATCTCACTGGCAAAGCCCTCCCCGTTTTATATAGATAGATGTTCAGGGTGCATTTTTCTGTCCCAGCTATTTAGGCATGAGAGGTAGCCAGCTGGACAGGGTAAAGGCTCACCTGATAGAAGCTTACTGTTGCACTAATGACACTTGTCCTGTTGGTGTGTGGATGTGTTAAAAGATTTAACACTTGTCCTTCTGCCTCTGTAACCTTCTGCCACTAGTCACTAGTACTGAGGAGGGATCTATGAGTGTGCACTTGTAATAGTATACCATCTAACTATGTGTTACTGAGGCATAGTTTTATTCACTTGCTTTTCCTACATTCTGTCCTTCTTATGGTTACTTCTAATTGTATATCCCTTACCTTTAGTTCCAGGCACTAAAGGGGAACCTTTTTTTTCAACAGCAATTGCTCCCGCATGCCAGCAGGTGGTGGTATCGACCCCTGCAATGGCCTTGTGCAGCTCCTGAACTGAGGGCGTGGTGCCATGTGTAGGGGCCACACCTGTGCTCTGATGTCTGTGCCTTTCTTTCTGCACACTTTGATACCGATGTAGAACTCCACTCCCAACTTAATCAATCGTACTCACCCAAAATTTCAATGACAAACAATATGCAAAAAAGAATGTGTCCCCCACCCCCCCCTCATGGTGACAGATTTGGGACTAAGGGTGAAGGTATTACTGCCGTCCAGCTGTGGCGGCGGACCTGAGTACTCTATCAAGTCAATGGCATTCCGACCTCCATATTTAGATGTATTACGGCTGAACCGCCGACCACCTCGACGGAGTGTTCGACCATATTTCGATGTTACAGGTCTGCAGGTGGTGTACTGGTGGCAGTTTGCTGAAGGAGGGAGCCTGTCATGGGAAGCAATGGACATTGTACAACAGCAGTGGCCATGGAATAGAGGTAAGTGACACACAAACCATGTGACTTAGGCATATGTGTCCACCTATAACACACTACACAACACACTACATACATACTAATATCCTTAGCTATTTCACCACACTACATGCCGAAAACACACATTGCCATACATCTATAACACAACATAAACACACTATTGACATCACACCCACATACAACACAACGTGACACCCAAGACACATACACACTCATCTACATAAACATGGTCACACAAAAGCTCAGCTTAACACATCACAACAACTACCACAACTAGACTTCAACACTCGCCTGAATACTGCACACAGTATCCCAACACACAAACAAACATACACAACAACCACCTGAGCCACATGCAAGTGGCACACATACAGACAAAAACACATGACCCACTCCAACTTCCTCATCCAGCCAATACACTCACACTCCTCCCAAGTAAAAGCTGTGAGGTGCCAGGTATATGTCCAATAAATACCCATTCATGAGAAGGACACCCCTGGACTATAGGCAGGACACAAGTGAAGGGCAACACAGCTAGGGGCAGTTGTACCATCCACACTTTTTACACTGTCACATATGTCACATAGGCAGAAAAACAACACATGAGTAGTTGTACATGTCTGATGACCTGAGTTCAACCTTCACATAGTGTGCCCTACATTGTGTATTGCAGTACAAGTCATTGTGTCATTGGAATGTTATACATATACTGGCTTGCATTTACAACGACAGGTACCACATTACACTTACAGCTCCCAGTGCAAAGTGCACAACTGGACACAGTTTACAATTGTGACGTTCAGTGTATTTTGGTGCAAGCATTCATGTGTTAATGAATACTTACACCAAAATAATAATTGTGTAATTCAACAGATTTTTAAATGGTGGTGTTTCTTCAATGATGTTTTGCAGACATATACATGTCACAACTTTTTAAAACAGCACTATACTCTCTTATTTCGGGGACGGTAGGGTTGTGTTTCCTCTGTGGTCCAGTGGCAGCAATGATGGCAGGTCTTGTCGAGTCAGAAACGGAAGTGGAAACGAGAAAAAAGGTAGATTTCTGCCTAATTTCCCTTTCAACCCCCAGGTCAGGTGTAGTGGTAACACCGCCACAGTTGCCTTGGCGGGAAGGCACATCGTGATTGGCTTGGTGGGAACAGTGGCTGGATTCCTGCCACCAGCCACTATTTCCAGAGCCGCAGTTGACGCGGCTGTTGATTCCTGGTAGAGTTGGCAGGACTCAAGTGGTCTTTCGCCTATATTCCCACTAGCTTCTAAATCAGGTGGGCGGACCACCAAGGTGGCAGACTGTTTTTTTAGTAGAAAACCGACGGTGTGACTGTTACCGCCAAGATCTAAATTAGGCTCTGTGTTATGGATGCAGGAGCAGATGTCAGTTGTGGAGCCTAAGTTCAATTCACGATTTGAAATTGCTTGACAGATGCGCCTTGATGCACCCCAAGGTGATCATGGAGTTGAAAGTAAAATGCTATGTTGCAGAATATTAGAAGATGTTGCACTTCGAACAGTGATGCTGCTGCAAGCCGAGGGGCTGTTACTGCTTCAAATTGTAGGGATGTTCCTGTGCTACATCCTGATGCCGATCAAACTCTTCAGGTAGGTGCAAGTTGTGTATTAAAGCCAAGGAAGCCATACAGGATTTGTCCCCACCTCGGCTCTCCGGAACAGACGAGAAACCACACAGTCCGCAATCCAAAGGCCTGACTCCACCAGTGTCTTTAAATAGAGACCTTTAAAGAGGCCATGTTGCAGATCTAAAAGGAGATGCTGTTGAAAAGTTGTCTTAGCTGTGTTTTAGACACGTCGTTTTATGTTAACTAGGCCTGCTGCTGTGCACTTTAGCCTTGTTACATGTATTCAGCATTGCTTTATTTTCTTAGCAATAGCAACATTTGCGATGCTGTTTTGTTTTCTTTATCTCATTGTACTTTCGCCTAGGAAAGTATTACGTTCTTAGTAGGATATTTATTTCACTTTTTGCTTTCTCCAAGGCTATAGTCAGATAGGGTTGCCAACAAACGTGGTATGCTGTGTTTCCAACATTCACAGAAAACGTCTCCAACGCATACAGAACGCCTCTGCACGCCTCATCCTCGACATCCCTCGCCACAGCCACATATCCGCCCACCTGAAACACCTCCTCTGGCTCCCCGTCAACAAGAGGATCACCTTCAGGCTCCTCACCCAGGCACACAAAGCTCTCCACAACATGGGCCTGAATACCTCAACAGCCGCCTCTCGTTCTACACGCCCACCCGTCAGCTTCGCTCAGCCAGCCTCGCCCTGGCCACCGTCCCAGGTATCCGCAGAACCACCGCAGGAGGAAAATCCTTCACCTACCTGGCAGCCAAAGCATGGAACTCCCTCCCCGCACACCTAAGAACTACCAGGACTATCTCGCCTTCAGGAAGCGCCTCAAGACATGGCTTTTCGAGCAGCAGTAAACTCCCCCCCCCTCCCAGCGCCTTGAGACCCTCTCGGGTGAGTAGCGCACTCTATAAATGCATTGATTGATTGATTGATTGAAAACAGACACTCAGACGTAGGGACTATTTCTTAGAATGTCAGCTATTTTATTATAAAAACACCCCTTTGTCCCAGACACCTTAGAGGGAGATTCCAGCCAGATGACCATAACTGCATGCTGATTGCTGACCGCTTTGCTGCAGATACCTGCCTAGACAGCCGGACCCTTGATCCACATGGGGACGGTGTCTCTCTAGACCACTGGCTTCTTCCTCCAGGTATGAGGGATGATGTACCCCCAGGGGGAAAACCTAAAGGGCAGATTAGCTGTGCTCAGACATAGTTTAGGTAGGAGAAACATATACATCACCTAGTGACAATATGGTAGGACTATTATTGTGTTTTACTCTGTTAGTCACCTGTTTTCTTTTATTGTGTTTTATCATCCTAGTTATTGCTATGCACATGCTTCTATCTAAGATGCAGTTATTTCAATATATGCTTATTGAACTATATCCCGCCTCTGCTTTCTTTGTCTGTATGAGACTCTTGGTAACAGAGAGAAAGGGATGGGATCTGATCGACTACGATTCCCTGAGAAGTCTTCTTGTCATGCGCCCGATTGCCACAATCATCTTGGCCAGAGGTGAGGGGCTGCTAGCTAGCTGAAAAACCCGTAATAGGCCGACAGGCGTCATGTGATGTGGAATTCTACTTAGTAGCCACAATCTATGTTATTCTGTCTCTCAAATCCAGTAGCCTCATTACACCACAATGCCAACTCCCTTTGGAGTGCTTTTGGTCCCCACGGGTCGTCAAGGCCACTAGTCTGACTGAGCCTGCTTGGCTTCCTCCTGGTTCCTTGCCTGCACTAGCCCATTGTTCCACTACAGCCATTGTGGCATTGATAGTCTTGACTCCATTGGTGCTGAACCTGATTCCGGTGATAACTGTTCTGGATCCGGTCCATATGCTGATCTCTGCCCCATAGTTGATGTGAGCCCTCCGCTAGACCCATGTCAAGCATTGAAAGTGCCAAAATGCAGCCTCTAACATTGGCTGATGCATAGCTTTTTCCTCAGTGCTGTACTAAGTGAGGCTAGGGACCCTGTTTGGCTCTGATTCTTATGCAGTCTAGGGACTTCGGACAATACCGCACAGTCATGTAGAGGTGGTCAACTTGCTCTTGGGTTGTTTGTGCTCCAGTTCAGGGTGGACTGGCAGTTTGGGCTGGACTGTTCCCTCTGGAGCAGGGTCAAATCTGATTTGCATATGGCTGGGTCCAAACTGGGATGGCACGGTGTGCAAAAAAAAAAATGGACAAGGATGCAACCCCAAGTAATTACCAGTGGCTAAGATTAAATTAAGCATTCCTTCATCACTTTCTTGTGTATTTTAGTAGGTCTTGAAGTAGAAAGCCCCTAAGCTTTTGACGGTGACTTGTGCACACCAACTTGTCATGCAGCACGCCATTCTCCCTGTTCCTTTCAGGGATCACAGTAGTGACAAATGCATAGTTTTGGGGTTTGGGAGGTCAGGTGGGAGAGGTGGAGGTCAGGTGTTTGTGGTACCCAGTGGAGCGAAGGCTCCATGTCCTCCTCCTTGATCTTTGTGTCATCTAGATGACTCTGAAAGCCTTTCGTCCTTCCATCAAAATAAGGTCTTTGCAAGTCCTGACGGACAATATGACCATGATGTGGTTGCTCACCAAGCAGGGCAGTATGAGATCTTGGATGTTAACGCAGGGAGACACTACCTTTTTGGAGATGTCTGGCTAACTGGCGTCAGGTGATCTGCCTGGTCACCGGTCATCTGACTGAGTCATTTAACACCAGCGGGAGACGAGCTCAGCAGATGTCGTCTGGCAGACCACCAATGTTGTCTTTTTTACAGATTGGCTCAGGACATCTTCGATCAGTGGGCAGTGCCCTGGGTAGCTCTTGTTGTCACAACTGAAAACGTGCAGTGGCAAGATTACTTCATCCTGGAGTTCCTTGCACAGAGGATCTCCTGGGAGATGCATTCTGCCTGCAGTGGTGCTTCTGTACATGTATTACTACTGCCTCTCCCTGCTTGGAGTTCTGAGAAAGGAAAGGATGAACTGGGCCCGGTCATTTTGATAGCCTGGATTGTGCCATGATGGTATGGTTCCTCAACCTGTTGAGCCTGAGCATTTGCCCTCTAATCTATGTGCCTTTTTGAGGAGAACTCTGGTCTCAACAACAGGGCAGCGTCCAGCACCTGAATTTCCAAGATCTACGGCTACATGCTTGGAGATTGGGAGCGGTGACAACTGAGGAGTGGATGTGATCTTGCATCTTGGTGTCCCTGAAATAGATGCATATATTCAGGGCAAATAGCCAAATTTGTGGCCTGGTGTTGGGACCGTCAACTTGAAATTAACGGATTATCGGATGTTCTGTTGTCTATTCTAGGCCCTGAAAGGCTTTGCTGTGGGCACAAGCTAAAGTTTGTATGTCTAACCTCTCAGCCTTCTAATATTTTCCTGACCAACCTTCTTTATTCCAAGAACATGTTTTTGTGAGGTTGTTGAATGGTTTGATACACGTTTCCACCAAGGCCCCTCATTATGCCTCAGTGGGACCTTAACATAGTCCTCACTTTCCTGGTCTGCATGCCGTTCTAGCCTGTGCACAGTTGTTTCTTTGGCTTCTCACCATCAAGATGTTTTTTTCTTATTGCAGTCACTTCTGTGTCCTGTGTCAGTGAGCTGCAAGCGCTTTTAGTGCAGCCTCTGTACACCACTTTCTTTCCGGAAAAACTAGTGTTGAGAATATGTTTTGCCAAAGTTTGCATCACTCTTTCATGTTGGTCAGCCTTTCACACGTCTTGCCTTTTTCTCTCTGTTACGACCTTCAAATGAGGAGGAGGGGCTCCACTGTCTTGAGCCAAGGAAAGGCCTAATTTTTTACCTAGAGTGCACAAGGGAATACTGTGTAGACGGAGTGCACTAACTGAACTTGTCCAAGCAGATTGTGCATGAAGGTATGTTATGCCCTGCCCAAGAAGAAACTCCTAAAAGCCTATGAGCTCATTCCACTCGAGCCAACGCTACCTCTATAGTGGTGTTTCTGTCCCAGAGCTCTGCCAGGCAGCTACATTGGGGTCCAGAAATGCAAGTCACAAAGGTCTACTGCCTAGACAGTCCAGTCCTCAGTTGTGCTCAGTACTGCAGAATTTTGGGGGGTTTTCTGCCTTTTGGGAGTTACTGCTTGGGTATCTACTCTAAAGACATGGAATCTGTAGTTAGAAATAGCCTTGAAAAGAACAAGTTATTTACCTTTGGTAATCCTCTTTTTGGAGGATACTCAATTTAACCTCAGATTTCTCACTGCCCTGTGGAGTCAACTCTTGTACCTGTTAAAAAAAAGTCCCAAGTTACTGTTGGCATGCTATTACCACTAATTTTTCACAATAGATCCTTGATTGAGAGCATGGAAGAGGGCAAAACAAAACTGACACCAGCACATAGGGGTGAGTCTATATGCAGCTCTGCACCATCACTTCTGGGGTGGAAGTAAGTAGACCGTGCTACCTGCCTGACATGCGGGAGCAATTACTGGTGCAAATTCGCCCTTGATTATTCTTAAGGTGAGGAAACTGCTGTTAGATAAAGTATCCACCATAAAGAGAGTTTCCGAAGGTAAGTAACCTGTTCTTTTGACTAGACGTTTAGGAATGTTTTTTGCCGTCCTGTCCCACTCCACCCAAGAAAGTCATTGAAGGCCTCTAAAGAAATAATACCTTTTCACGTAATTGAGTCTTCTGAAGGTCTCCAGCAAGTGGCCTTCTGAGCTAGACAACTCTGAGATGAACTAGAAAATTAAACAATTAAACAGGACACTTTACGTAGGCTTCTGCCAGATAGCTGGAGCTACCCCCAATAGGATTACCTCTTATACATCCGCCAGTGATGTAAAAATAGTCCGAATTTTTGTGCTGTAAAGCCGTTATTTTTAATTCTTCTAGGGCACAGTTCTCAAGGTCAGACAAGAGTGGGAGGATAGGATGGGAAGTTTGCATGTGGTTGTACCTTGTCTTGCCTTGTTGTTTTATAGCAGTGGAAATGTCAGATTATTATTACCGTACTACAGTAAAACTTGAGAAATGCACTGCTTACTCAACAATTTAAATAGGCACTATTCAACATGCCTTTGGCTTTATAAAGCAGAGGCTGCAGAGAACTTTCTTAGCAGTGTGTGTTTCTGTGCTCACTTGCAGTCACTTCTGCTGCCAGCCCGGAACAGTTTTTGGTCTCAATCTTATCTCAAATAGAGTACAGTTTGCTTGTGGGTTCTCGGAACAGTGACGGCTGTGTTTTAAGGGGAGTAGCTGTGAACCCAAAATGACCTCTTTCTCTATTGGCTACTACATGCTTTTGCTGCCTCCTGGACTTTCCTTTTATTGTTTTCAGAATTATGTCTAGCTCTTGAATGTTTACACATAAGATTGCTGAGGCATCATGTGATTACTTATGCTGAAAAATACCATGGCATCTGATAATTTCAATTATTGATTGTTAACTAATTATAGGTGGAAGCACTAAATATAAATAGTAAGCATAATCTTGATAACTATTTACCTGGGCCCTTAGAGAGATGTACTACTCTTATGCAGCCAGTATCTTTACTAATGGGTTGAGTTTAAATCGAATGAGCTTCATTACCTATCAACCAGAACTCCCAAGACAGTAGTTACCATTACCACCATACACAGTTGAACAGGTGAAGTCGCCATTTTCCTGATTTCCAGTCACTTGAATGTTGAAGATATTTTTTTTCTCCGAATTGACTAACTGAAGTAAGAATAGGCAATATCAATATTTATTGACACGACTCCTATGATTTGTATGTGTAGCAATTTATTGAAAATGATCTGTTAATGATGAAATTTGCTGCTTCCTATTCCATTAAGTTTTTTCTTCTGTCCACAAAATTAATTTCCTGCCTCCTCTGATTGCTGATCCCCCAATGTGTGAGATTATGCAATTGATTAAAAATAGTGTAGCTTCTGTGTCAAGGTAATAATTAACCATCTCATAGTTGAAGAGCACTCTGACTTCAGTATGCCTGCTTTGTCTAAGCTCCAACTTGATCTGTTACTGCGAAACACACCATTAAGCGTCCAGGTATAAGGCTGTTGTTGAGATTATTTACATGCACTCCAAATTAAGGGCAACTGTCACAAAGGTTCTGATTATGGGGTTGGATGGGTTAGAATGCTACCCGAGCGATTGCCAGTGGTTAGACTATTTGCAGGCATTCTTCCCTTCACATTTTGTGTGATTGGTGTAACCTCCGAGTGGCCAAGGATATGCCCACACTTGGGTCCCTTGCTCACTGACTCATAGGATCCAACCTATACCTCACTGATAAGGCCTAACAATGCAGTAACCGGTCTGGGGTTGCTTGTGTCCCATCTGGAGGGGTCCATGTCTGGCAGTTTGTGTTAGACTGTTGCCATGAGGAGCACATTTGCATAAGGAAGGATCTTTGTCTTGAGTGGCACAGTGGGTGACAAACAGTGATTTGGTATGCTGTTCCAAGCAATTTCCAGTAGTTACACTTTTTGCAAGCGTTCCACTCATCACATTTTGTGTGATTAATGGTCTAGCAGTGGGCACAACTATCATATGGATAGGAAGTCCATTTAGAAAATTACTATCTCTTATCAATGCCTTAATCCAACTGTTGGGGTCGGAATTTTAAGATATGGGGTAAATATTTGTTGATAATGTTCTGGCACAGGGATGTACCTTTGCTCCTCTTTTTTTCCATATATCCTTTATAGCTCCTAGACACTTGTGTGATACTCAGTCGTTCCTTTCACAAATTATCGATGTAACTTTTCACCTGTGATTAATGCAGAGGATGGCATTCTGATTGACCATAAGCCTTTTAGTTTTGTTTTAGCACAATATGCCAATGATCTCAAGTTGGATATTAACCTGAAAAATCTATAACAATAGCATTTTGAGCTAGACGGTTATGGCCACCCTACGGTCTTATCGTAGCCACAAACTAGAATTTTTAACAGAATATCTTAATTTGGGTATAGTGTTAACAAATAAAATTCAGTGCTATACGAACCAAAAGAAAACTGTCAACACAGGTATCATCTGTCAGGCTGTCTTTCCTAGTTTTTTAATCCATTTGTCTCATGACACATGGCTTCCATAAAACGTTTGTATCCCATGATTCCTGCTAGTGCATTGCTTGGTAAAGAAATGTTAAGCTCTAAGGGTTTTGGAGGTCATGGATAGGAGTGAGAGTGAACTTTGGAAAGCTTATTTTTCTCTGAGGAAATGCTTATCCTGGTTGTTCTCCTTGGGATTTCTGTTTTTTGTGGATATGTTCATTTGGTACGTTACCTGTGTAGTCTATATCAATTGCTGGGGGGAGGGGGAGGTACTGAAATTACTAATTTTATGTGAGTTGAATGTTTTTGATAATGTTTATTAATTCTCTGGTAAATTTGGCTTTGGCATAATTGGGCGTAAGCAGAAGGGGGATTATTTAAAAAATAAATTGGTCATTTACAAGCATGGCTCAAAGGTATTATCAAGCAAATGAGCTTTGTGCTTGATTATGCCCATTACAATGAAATAAAGAAGATTGTCATATGTTTGCGAATTTGTAGCACCAACCAGCATGCAGTTCTATCTTAAAGCGAAGTTAGACTCTAATGTGATGTGGTTCTTTACTCACCTCAAAATGAGTGCTCCAGAAATAGGTCCAAACCCATCAGGCTTTAGTCATTTAGGGAATAGTCAGTGTTATAACCCCTCCAAAATTTGAATCATGTTTTATTTGTGTGCTTTCCCTTGGAACTGAGACAAAAAGCAACATTGAACCAAATGCTTGTTACACTTATCATACGGTCAGCCTCTGATGCCATTGCCAACGTATACTATTTGTTGTTGTTTTTTTCTTTTTAACTTATTGTTTGAGTTGTGTACTATAAGATGTGATGAGGTATGCTATGTGGAATGTTACCAGTAAACTCAACAATTATTTCCCATTTTGAGCAGTGTACTGTGATTTATCTGATCTTAAACACAAATTGCAGAGTCTAGTTATTTTATCTGGAAAGGGCAATTTACCCTTTTTTGGACTTGATCTTTAGAAGTACTTGACAATAAATTTTGACCTGGTCTATAGCAAAGCTCACCAAACGGAGTTCGCTATTGTTATTTAGTAGCAGCCATCCCAGAGGCCTTCGAGATGGACTGCCATGTGGTTAGTTTCTATATACACTTAGAAACTACCAATGGAAAGCAGATTACTTTAGTGGAGCAGCTGTCCTCTCTAATAAACTGATTATAAGAGGGTATCCCAAATGCCTTCTATAAAGAGCACTTAAAAAAGCATTGCATTTTCCTTGTGAACCACTACTGACGCCACAAAATAAATCCAGCAACTGCCACGCACCTTGTGTCATCACATTCAGTCCATGCATTAACAAGGTGACTAAAATCATCAAAAAACACTGGTCTGATTTAAGCACCAGCGGACTAATCGTGGAACCTCCCATTATCTCCTACAAAAGACGAAAAATCTTTGTGGCAGTGTACTCAAAGCCATGTGCTAGTATCCCACTATTACCTCCACCATGAACACTCTCATTAGTAGTTTGGGTCTTCCCCCTCTACTAGGACATCACAAATGTATAAATTGCTTGGTCTGTACCCGAACCAGTGATACCAAACAATTTAGACATGGAAACATAACGCATACCCTGGGACACACCACTCAAACTGTAACTCATGTAAGGTGATTTATGCTATTTGGTGTTCCAGTCACCTCCTTTACATTGACCAGGCTATGTAGAAATGTAAACATTGCATTATCTAACACAAGAGCTGTGTTCAATGGGAAACTGAAAACTCTTCTCTTGTCACACATTTCATTGCTTATGGTCATTCCAAGTCTCAACTGAAATGGCAATTTATTGAGATAAACCACTCCCCCTTAGAGGTGACCTTCACGATTTACTAAATAAAAGCAAACAGTGGTATATCGTTATACTGATCCCATGGTTTATTTGAATGGAATCCTATGGTTTATTTGTAAAATCTTCATTCCTAGGTAAAATACTGTGAGCCTTTTTCAGATTCCTTGCCCTACTCCAAATGGGATATGCTCTTCAATCAATTTGTATGTTTTCCCTGAGCTTCTCCTCAATTCTTTCTTCTATTTCTGGATTATTATGGTCCCCACCTCATTTGGCTAAATGGTCTCTTTTCTTATATATCCATTTAGTTTTGCCCCCCACATCCTCGCATATACCATGTGAAAGGCGAGAACAATCTCATATTTTTCCTTCTTTCACAGACACCAGACTTTTGCCAGCTTGGTGCTTACACAGGTGGCATTGATTATTCTGTTGCCCGTGGATTGATTATGTTCTTGTCAGGCGCAGTTGCATTGTTACATCCGACGTTTTTTGTACTCTTGTATTGATGACCATTACCCATACTTGTGGAGTCTGATTTCCCTAGTTCTCCCTTCCTGTTCCACTCTCCTTTCTACTACCAGACTAATGACAGTGTTCAAATACATATAAACTGATGGCCATTTCCCTTGATGGTGGTCTCTTACTATTTAAGATCCACATTTTGACATTACTATTAAATTCCTTTGAAACATTCTTGATTTTTTTTTTAACCAATTCTACAGTCCGGTATCCCTTTCTATTATACAGTTTTTTTTTCAGTTGTATGGCATATATTCTGTAGTTGCTTGCTGGACCATACTGCTGCATCCCGGACCTTGTCAATTAATTTCTAGTGATACCAATTTTCTGCCAAATAAGATGTGATTTTGAGTACGTCCTTGGAATATATATATTCAATGACAGTTTTCCTGCTTGCATCATCCGCGTTCAGAATGCTGCAACAGACCTACTCTAAATAGGCATAAGGAAGTCAAGTAACAGTTATGAAAGTTTTTTAAATAAGAAATATTTAATCTTTGTTCATGCAGGAGTTTATTGTGAGAGTCCATCAGCTCTTTCCAATTGTCTGAAGAGTGTTTGGAGTGTAAAGCATTTTGCCAAAAGGTTTTGGGAGCTAACATTCCAGAGTCATAGAGTACAAAGTCAGTCAACAATCTATTAAAGACCTGTTATTACTCTCCTGAATTTTCCCAGCTTCTCGATTTACGCACTTAGTGAGGATTGTAGTATACTTAAGGGGCCTCCACCCAAGCAGCTACGGATGCAGTGGAATAGTTGGTAATACCACAACTGCTATGTGCTATTGTCTAATTCTGAATTCAGATGTCAGATAATGAAATAACATTATAGAATCATCATAGAATCATCTTTCTAAAGGTGTTCCACTCGGTTGACGCCAGCCAATTTCTATGTATTCTAGTTTATGAGGGAGCCTCTCTTAGAAAGGCCTGCATTTGTGCTTGAAGACCTAGCCAGCGTTCATCATACTGACCTCAATGAAAATTACTACTATGGACAGACCAAGTTCAAACCAGTAAGGATGACAAGATCAGGGTGAACACCAATGCCCTATCCGAGAAGGACTAAGCAAAGTGGTGGAGTCTTTGGTGCAAGAAAGGAATAAATCTTGGTTATCCCTGAAAGACTGCACGTTTGAGTGCAGGAATTATCAGTCAAAAAGGTCTTGCTACATGGAGTCTTAACTGAGCTGGTTTGAGCTGCTCTCATTTTGCATTAGGCCAGATATGCTCAATGCTGTTGTTGTTCCTGTAAAGATCCTGGTTGTGAGACCTACGTGTGCATAACCTATGTGCTCTTTGAAATTTCAAGGATTCAGAGAATTTAATATTCTAGGTCTGCAAGTTCAGAGAATTCAGAAGTGTTGGGTCAATAATACTATCATAAGAGCAGGGTCAAGCAGACCAACTTTGATGTTTCCCTGTCACAACCTTGCTCTTAGCACAAGTAATTTCTTTCTTTTGCTGTAGGTATCTTTTGAATTGTCTGCAGATTTACATGTAGGAAGGAGCTGTACTCTTTGAAGCCAGTATCTGATAGAGACATCTAGCAATAGATTCCTTAACTTACAATCTTCCCCAGGCGCCAGCCTGGATCCAGAAACTTTTTCCCATAGTATGTCTGTGCATCGGTAGAGGATGTCGTGCAACTCCGTATTGATGTTGTCCACTTGATGTGACGTCAGTGGAGTTCATATAAGTCCTATGCTGACACACTGACATCACTTCCTTCTTTTCCCCACTTGCAACACAGATCTGGAGATGGTTGCTATGGCAGTTTTTTCGGCCTCCTGCAACGTTTTCACCGTATTTGAAACAGTGTGCTTCTTATGTCTTTGGGATTTATACCCTGTGGGTCCTGAGGGTGGCAGATGTCGGCTACGGATCCCTATTCAGTGTGAGCACTATGATGCTGAGGACTGCACTCCTGTCAGTGACTTCGGCCAAAGGCTCTACGCGAGCGTAGGATGAAGCTTATAGCTGTTCGGTTGGCGGAGCCTCGTTTTTACTTTTGCATGAAGTCTCCTTCTCAGTCTAACGTCCGTTCGCGGGTCTGTTTGAGGAGTCGCTCTCGTGGATGTCTATCCCCATTGGAATCCAAAGATAAGTTGCACAGAGGGTCGAGGCCTCACCCCATTTGACCTCCTGTCATTTCTCTGCTGAAAAAACAAGGGCAGGTTCTGCCCTGCATCTTCCTCCGTTTCCGGGAGATGCGGTGATTCAAGACCAGATTTGTTCATATTATTCTTCCCTGCACGCTATTGTTGGTCCAGCCACCTCCCTCTGGAGTGCCTGTTGATCCCAAGGAGGTGCCCAGTGCCTTGATTGTGCCCACGCCGGCGGTTTCGCTCTCAGCTTCAGTTAGGCCTTCAGCGTTCTTTGACGTGACTACTGCAACACCAGTGCACAGCCATTCAGGGTGCCCACCTTTGGTGCCGATACACAATCAGCCGACTGGCGATTTCGCTGGTGGCGCTGATCTAAGTCGACTCCTCTTCTCTCTGAGGTCTACGTTGATGCATCGCTTTGTCGACAATGGGAACGGCGCCGGTCCTTCCTCCATAAGACTCCACTCCTGTTGTTCCTGCTGCAGGAGATGGTGGAGAGGCATTACTGAAGTTGGGGCCTCCTTGAGGGGACAACTGATTGTCTGATATGGCTACGGCTAGTGGCTTAGAGTTTTCTCCGGCCTGAGGCCTCTTTTCGCTTTCTGGACTTGCTACGGAAGCAAGTTTCTCCTTTGCAGATATGCTCAAATAGGTTGTGGAGATGTTGGGTCTCACCCTTCCTTTAATGGAATTGGCTTCAGGTCCCCTGATTGATATACTCCATCAGAGCCAAACAGGAACTGAGCCAGTATTTGCTTGCAGGGAAGCACTGCATGATGCCTTGGGTTAAGCCTGAGACGGGGACCCCTGTTGACCAGCTTATATAGCACAGGCACCGATCAGCCCCTGGTGACCCACCTTGTTTGATCATGCATCCTACTCATCACAGTTTGGTGGCACAGGCTGCTTTGGCTTGCCCTGAAAAAGAGTCCCTCCCATATGTTCCACCTGATAGAAAGTCCGGGAGTCTAGATGTCTGCGGTAGGCATATTTTTTCCTCCACCAGTTCAGCTCTGTGTTCTGTAAACACGTCCTGTGTTCTTGGACATTTCTCTCATTTCTTGTGGGACTCTTTAGCAAATATTTTACCTTGGTTTCTGGCTGATGTCAGGAGCACTCTTACTCCTTTCATTCAGGACAGGCAGAATGCAGCTAAATTAATCAATCATGCATGGATTCCACTGTCTGTGGGTCACGCTATGGCTTCCTCAGTTTTGCTTTGCTGCCGTGCCTGGTTGGGTTCTTAAGGGTTTTCAGAGCCAGTCCAATCTTCTTTACTGGAGATGTCATTTGATGGCACCCATTTGTTTGGCACACAGGCTGACTCAGCCCTGCGTTGTTTTCGAAACAGTAGGGATGGAGCAATGAGTTAACTTTGTTTCTCTCCTTAGCCTTTGGGCTGTCCATCATTCTTGTGTTGTTACTCTGCTGTGGCTTGTTCTTCAGTACTTCCACACATGAGTCTGGATTTTGCAGGACTGTGAGGCTTTCAATTATACTGCTGTATTTACTTTGAAATGCCCAGTAGGTGTTCATGCTTGCCAGGTGTTAGTTTCCTGGACTTATTCTTAAAATAATGTGGACAACCATTTGCAACTTTTGATACCTGACATTCAAGGCTTCTTTCTTTATCTTCATTACTTAATGTAAATCAATGACTTCTGCTTTACGTTCTCACTTTTGTCCGCTTAGAAGGTTATTCCTCTATAGTACATCTGCAGTAAGATGATCTTGTCTGCTTCACTCTGAATGCAAGCTTATGCTTAAGAGTTTTTACCTCTTTGGCATATATCACACTCTAAGTGTACAATTAATGGCATATTTTATACTAACACTCATTATATATTCTGCTATTTGACTTCTATTTTACTAGCATCCTTTTTAGGGACCTGGGGATTTTACCAGCTTCTGGGTGTTCTTTGACTCTGTGAGTGTTCTTTCATATGTCTTCTTGTACTGTCCCCTCATGTGGCCTTTGTGCTTCACTCTTTGAGGGGTATGTTTATTTTTTCCTGTGATAGGACTGTCTTACAGGACTTTCATGCCTTCCTTGTTTTGGTCTTATAAGATTTCTGTTACGTATTTCTTGCAGTCCACATAATTTCTACACTTTGCTATGGACTTTATAAGTCCTTTGTCCGTTTTTCTTTACTTTTTCTGACTTAGGTCAGTTCATGATTCGTCTTCATAGAGATGTATCTCTTATGACTTTTGCTTGGTCTGTTGTGCGGACCTATTGTTATTCAAAGCTTGGGAGTTGTTTTACATTTTTGCACTTGCATGCCAGAATTCCTTCCCTTGGAAGGATTTTATCCTTTTCAGGGATACTTTTTTCTTCTTCTCTGTGAAGATATTTTATCTGTAGGAGGCTGGCTCAGTACATGGTGTACACCTATAGGTGAGCCAGCTTGTACTAAGTCCAGGCAACCTTTAGTGATAGCTTAGGCGGCTCTAGATAAGCACAGTTCTCAAAAGGGTAGCTGTGGAGAGCAGCTAAGGCTTATATAGGAGGGTGTAAAACGGTTGCAAATACCACACAGGTCAGTCATTGAAGGACACACAGGAAAGAACCACACAGGTGTCCGAAAAATATATATTTATTATAACACACACTCTAGAATCCACTTTGGTATATCTCCTAACTGGCGATATGGTCATACAAAAATACATTTAGCAACAGCTATGTAAAGGCACAAAATAACATGGGCCCCTGTTGGGTAATGGGGGCGAGGAGGTCAAGCCATATACTAAAAAAATGGAATGCCAAAACCACACCCAGCCCGCACTACCACCCAAGGACCCTTAGGAGTGTGGAAGTACAAACATTCCACAGGGAAGTAGGTAGGATTCCCCATGTGCCGTGTGCAGAGTAGAAATCTTCGGTTAGTGTCCATAGAATAACATGGGGAAGTCACAGGTGGAGTTTTGCGTGTTTTGGGACCCTTCCCAGAGGACCCTTAGGAAACCCGTTGGGATTCAGGAGGTTGGATTGTGTCCACACCCATGATACCCACAACAGTGGAGTACCTACACCAGGGAGCCCAAATGCACAGGGGTGATGTCATGTCAGAACCTCCTGCTGAAGCCATTAGGGACCTTGGTTGTCCAGCTGCTGTTGCGACCTATGGACCAGTCAGTCAGTCAGTGTGGATTTCAGAAGAAGAGGACCTAAGGAGAGAGGGGACAGAGTCCAGGCCACTTGGAGATGCCCAGGCAGTGCAGGAGGTCAATGCCCACTTTTCTTGGTGATGCTTCCGTCAGGACGGTGGACAAAGCAGTGCAGCCGTTTAGTCCAGGCGATGCAGGAGGATCCCAGGATTCATCCACGAGTTGTCTCATGCCGGTCGTCGGATTGCAGAGGGGTCAATGGTCAGGAGGATTACCAACAAGCCTTGGCAAATACAACAAGGTGCTGTACGGAGTTTGCAGGAGTTTTGGGGACCAGCAAGGTCCAGGCAACCCAACCTTGGCATGTAGGTCAGGGCCAGCCCTCAGCAAGCAGGAGAGACAGCAGGAATCGTTGGAGCCCCCCAGCAGGACCGTCTGGCAGCAGGCACAGGGAGTTCTCAGCAGTCCAGCAAAGAGCGATGCCCAAGTCGCAGGAGTTTCAGGTGGACACCGTTCTTGGAGCTGGAGAGTGCTGGAGCCGGGGCTTCTTGGAGCTAGAAGGTCTTCGGAATGAAGAGCCAACAAGCCTGGGCATTGACAAGCAGACGCAGAATCGACAAGCCAGTCATCATCATTGAGGTGCCTGCAGATGCAGGGGAGCGACTCCTTCACTCCAAGGGAGATTCCTTCTTGCTTTCCTAAGTGCAGGCAGAGTCCCAGTGACCCTGGACGATGCACGGCATGGGGTTGCAGAAAGCAAAGTTGCAGCAGAAGGCCACTTGCTGGTTACAGTCATGCTTCTGGTTCCAGCAAAGAACAGCAGCTGTTCTGGTGTCCGGGTTGCAGAAGTGTCTTGAGGAGACTTGCAGACGGTTCCAGAAGACTTGCAGATGAATCTGTGGTCCCACCCTTGAGGGGAGCACTTAAGTAACCCCGGAAGGGAGTTGTACACTAACTGCAGTGACCGACCTATCCCGGGGGGGGTGGGGGGCTCAGGGACATCTCCCAGCTAGACTAACCGGACAGATGCTCCCTGGGGCCTCTGCTCATCTTATTTCCAAGATGATGCCAGAATCAAGTGGTCACCTGGTAGAGCTCTGTGCACCTCTCTAGGGGAGTAGCTGAACAGGGGAGTGTGGTCACTCAATTGTCTTTTGTGTGGTTTCATGCCAGAGCGGGAACCAGGGGGTTCCTGCACTGGGGCAAACCGGTTTATGCAAGGAAGGCACCAAATGTGCCCTTCAAAGCAGTCTGGTGGCGCTCAGAGGCACCCCCACCCAGCCCAGAGACACCTATTGCTAAAGAAGAGGTGGTCACACCTCTGTCATACAGAAAATCCTTTGTTCTGCCTTCCCCTGCCTGAGTTAGCCTCAACAGCAGGAGGGCAGAACAGTGCTTGAGTTCGGCAGCACGGGCTGGCATGCAGACCCTGCAAGGCTGTACAGACAGACATGGGGGATCCCCTAGGGAACCTCAGAGCACATGGTTTCATGCAGCTAACACTGGAATCCGTGTAGTTGCATGATTCCAACATGCTTGATACCAAACATGACATGACGGTGAAGCCATTATGTAGTTAGACCACTTGTTTTGACCAGTGTCCTCTACATACCTTAAGATGGCTTCTCCAAATTTACAAAGCCCAAAGAATGGAGTCTGGGGTTGGTAGGCATGCCTCTGCTCATGCAGTGGTGCCCTCACCCTTAGAACCATGCACCCTGTCCTTGGGCTAAAGGGCCTACCTTAGGTGTGACTTACAAGGTCAAAGTGCAGTGGCCATAATATAAGGGGAACTTTATATCTGGGGTGAAAGGTGCATGCGCCATTTCACACAGGCTGTAATGGCAAGCCTGCAGTCACAGTTTGCATGGGCCCCCGTGGCTGGCACAATACATGCTGCAGCCAATGGGGGATGCCTGGTGTACCAAACCCTGGGTACCTAAGTATCATATACTAGGAATTTACGTGGGTTCACCAGTATGCCAATTGTCATGTGTAAAAGTTACCTTAAAACTATATTTAGTGAGGGAGCACTGACACTGGCGTCCTGGTTAGCTGGATCCCAGTGTACTACAGTCTAAACACACTGACACCAGGCAAAATGTGGAGGTTAACCATGCCAGAAAGATGCTATTTTCCGACAATATCTCTTATGTTTGCTGAGGTTCACTGTTGATATCTCATATGGGTATGATAATATTAATTTTACATGGAGGTACCAGTGGCCTCATGGTTAAGGTTAGAACCCTCATACTGAACGTTAGGGTTGTACCCCAGGTGTGTCAGTAGTCATTTCCCTTCTTTAGATTCTACTTATTGTAGTTGGATTCACACTTGGAGGTGTGCTTTAATTTGATGTATCCCACTCCGAGAGATGCTTTCTTGTGGATCTTGTCCATTTTATAGTTCTTGTCCTTGCGCCTCTTTCTAGTGCATCCTTGATGTCCCTTATTCCCTATAGAGTCTTCTCTTGCCCTTGGGTTCTCCTACTTACCAGGGTCCTTCCTTGCGTTTAAAAAAAAAAAACACATAAATATATATCATTCATATTTCATTATATTTCGGGGCAACTATATATACATATATGGGTGTGTGTGTGTGTATATATATATATGTGTGTGTGTGTGTGTGTGTGTGCACATATTTTATATGGGAATATATGATTGGTGATGCATAGGTGTTTGTTCTTCACACCTATCTCAAGGGAAATATATTTTGAACACCTTGATGATGTTTTTAGTCTACGTGCAACTTTTACTAGGGGGTACAGTATTTCTAAATGCCCAATGATTGTTGTCCTCAGGGCAACTGCATGTTTTTCTGCACAAGATACTCTTTCTCAGCTTGTCTCTTGATGTAGGTTTGACTTGTGTCTCCCTTTACATAGTGAGATGTTCTGCTCCATTGCCGATTATACTGCTCTGTGTTTCCACAGGGTGGAACTTGCACTTTGGTCTGCATCTAGCACTGGATAGTTTTGTATCCAGTTGCTCAGTTAATGCTGCTATTATGCGCTCTTGGCTGGTCTTTCTTTTCCAAGTTTGTCTTTGTCTTTATGTTCCCCATGCTGTGGTTTGGGGGTATCTCCACAGTCGTGCCGAACTGTTTGTACATGGGTTTTCATTCCATGGAATGAGCGAGTAGCTTAATCTTTGATTATGTTGTTCACCTTGATCACTGATTGCTCATGTTATAATTACTTTTCTTCATTCCATGTTTGTTATGGTTCGTGTCCCCTTACCCGTGTGTTCTCTAAGGAGTCCTTGGTTGTGCAATCTATATTAAGTCTCACATTCCTTCTTAGTTATGCCGGTCTTTTACTTTTCTCTAGACCTCTAGTGTTTCATCACTCACTTTCTTTGTTCGCTCATGGATGGGGTTATACCCCTGTTCTTACGGTTTTATATCCCCTTTTTATTGCAATGTTTTTTGCCAATTTTTATACCTAATGAGGATGTTTTTCTTCTTATGTACTTTTTCGTGTACAAAGTCTATTCTCCAGTACTTATCTGTTTTCTTCTGGATATCAGACTTCACTGTGGTTAAGTCGTTTATGCCACAGAATTTACATGTTTCTGTGGATGGGCTGATTTCTATCCTCTGACATGGGTGAACTTCTTCTGTGCTTGCTTGTTTTCTGGTGTACTTCACCTATAGTTCCTTCTTCAGGTTAGAGGTCGTAGGATATACACTTTTTTTTCTCCTCATTTGTCTTCTTATCTGGTGCTTTTACTCTTGTTTTGACTGGTTTACCACAACTTACACACGTACGAATCTCTGTTTGCAATCCCTCCTTTGGGGTTTCTATGCTTTGGTGTCTGATTCTAAGTTAAGGAATCTGCGGCTAGATGTCTCTAGCAGATGAACAAGTTACTTGCCTTCGATAACAATGTATCTGATAGAGACAGGATCTAGCTACAGATTTCTTAACAATCCTCCCCGCTCTGCAAACTGAGTTCCTCTGTTGTCTCATATGATTTCATGGTGGAAATCTACCACTCATATTAGGCATTTGTTCGAAGTACTACTGTTTGCATTGGCAGTTTCTATATGCGGCACCATGTTCTGAGCGTGGAATATAGTCACAAAAGAAACTGACGTCAGCGCTAAAACGTGGGACTTTTATGGACTCAGTTGACACCACATCCGGCGGATGATATGGAGTCACACAACGTCCTGTATTGACACGCATATGTACTATGGGAAAAAGATTCCAGATCCTGGCTGGCCCCTGGGGGAGATTCTCAGTTGAGGAACCTGCAGGTAGATCCTGTCTTTATCATATACATCATTACTGAAGGTAAGTAACTTGTTCCTTTTGATGACAAAGGAGATAAGCTATTACTGATCTTAAATTGTCAAGATTCTAAGATCCACATGGGCATAACCTTTGCGCTCTTTGAAATTCCCAATGTGCAAAGAATTGAATATCCTTCAGGTGAGGAATGAAGTTTCTTAAAGTTATCATGTCTGCTTTTTTGACTTGTTAAAGAATGCATAATATACAGATGTTGTCTCTTCACAAACGGTCCTCCTGGTTCATCAGTTTGGGCCAGATGTAGGAAACTCCGATTTTGCAAATCGGAAATTGCGAGTCAGTGCGATGTCAA
This sequence comes from Pleurodeles waltl, assembly GCF_031143425.1. Lineage (NCBI taxonomy): Eukaryota > Metazoa > Chordata > Amphibia > Caudata > Salamandridae > Pleurodeles > Pleurodeles waltl. The sequence continues at coordinate 525,083,916 of NC_090436.1, forward strand.
TTTCCAATTCGCAAAATCAGATACAGAACGGTATCAGACACCGTCTGCAAATCTCAATGGGGTCGCAAAGACCCACCTCATTAATATTAATGAGGTGGGTCGCATTTTGCGACCCCATTGAGATTCCATGCACTCACAGGGATGGTGGCCTGCTGGAGACAGCAGACCTCCATGTCTGTGACTGCTTTTTAAAAAAAGCATTTTTTTTTTTTGTAATGCAGCCCGTTTTCCTTAAAGGAAAACGTGTTGCAATACAAAAAAATAAAGAAACCATTTGGTTTCGGTTTTTCAGAGCAGGCAGTGGTCCATTGGACCACTGCCTGCTCTGAAAAAACATTAACGGCAACATTCACAAAGGGGAAGGGGTCCCATGGGGACCCCTTCCCTTTTGCGAATGGGATACCACCAGTGTGACACTGGTGGTAACTGCTAATTGCTTTGCGACCGCGTTCGCGGTCACAAAGCAATTCTGCATTGCGGTGCGAGTCGCAAATAGGAAGGGAACACCCCTTCCTATTTGCGAGTCACATTCCCATTTTGAGTCTCAGTACCGACTCGCAAAATGGGAACGTGCATCGCGATGCGCGTTTTGCATGGCGCAAACTGCGATTTTCGCAGTTTGGCCATGCAAAACGCTTACTACATCTGGCCCTTTGCATCAAAGGTGCCTACATTCTAAACCCAAGTCTGGTTGTGTGTGCAGTTTTCTTTTGACTTCTTTCAGCCTTCGATTAGTTGGAGTCCAAACATTTGTGCAGGAATATGAAGTCAGATTTCTTTGATTTTATCCATGTGAATACTTAAGCCATTGTAGAACCAAACATGCTAATTTTCATATTCATGAAGGAAATGCCCTTAATTATCACATTTAGGGTAACTTCCAACGCCATGTGTGGCTGTTGCCTGTAGCTTGCTTGTCACTGGAAAAGGTCTACGAGAAGGGCAGGTGCCTGTCCAGTGTTCAAGAAGACACTGATAAGAAGAGTGGGAAGAAGGTTCAGGTACAACTCTTTCTCAGGGAATGTAAGGTGCCAGTTATGACACAGCTCACTGCCACCTGCATGTGTGGCAGGGGTCTAGTCAAGGAGGTGCCGTCACCTCAGTGGGTCTGCAGTCTGGATTTTATCATATATCCAGGGGTGATTCAGTGAACCATACAGATATATCCCCAACACCTTATAGGTGTTCCCAATGCACGAGGTCTCAACTGCAGTGGAGACAATCAGGGTAGTTGCCAACATTAGATGCGGTGTCAGGAAGCTTGAAGGAATGCTTGTAGGTCAGTGACAGGCATGTAATTCTGGCATTGTATAGCACAATTGTCTCTTTACTATGTGTGAGTCTGTATGGTCAATGATTTAGTCAAGTGATTGTTGTGTTAGAGTCCCCTTCAAGAGAGTGTTGTTGTGCTCCTAGTGGTTTCAGGGTAGCTGTGTAATTGTTGTGGGAAGGAATTGCTGAACCTACAAATATCTCTACATAATTTGGGCAATAATGATTACAGCAGAGAAGACAAGATTGAGAAAAAGTGGGCTAATGACACTACTTTCACAGACCCAGAGCTTCCCTTTGTGCAGAACATGGGCTTACTTGTCCACAATCCTTATCTAGGCTATGAGTGCTCTCATTGCTTCCTGCCAGCTTCTTTGTGGGCCTGAGGTTGTCTTTCACTTTATGTACTCTGCTAGCACATCAGCTCTGCTTAGCTGCTGCGGAGCGGGCAGTCAGATCATGCAAGTGACCACTGCCCAAGGGTTAGGGCTTCAGAGAATTGATTGCCCTTCGCTGGCAGGTCGCTCTCACTGTTGGTAGCAGCCACCACTTTAGGAGGGAGGCTCTACAGCTGTATTTGTCCTTCAGGCAGGATGTACTGATCACACAAGCAGAACACCTCCCCTCTCTCAGGATTGTGGCACCGTATTACCCAGCTTTCAAGGGTGCTGCAATCAACCCGGTAAGTCCACTCTGCTGGCAGAGGGCGCTCATCTTGCACCGTAATTAGTACCATCTTGTTTCCCCCCCTTCAGATCTCCCTCCTTTAATGTGTTCTTAATTCACCACAGAAAAAAACAAATAGTGAGCACCTTGTTTTAGGAATGTTCAAAAGATCCCTTGTTTGTTTTGGTAAGTATTGCTTTGATAAGGTCTCAGTCTACTTCCTTTTTTTAGCAGTTTAGGAAACTCTATCTGCAGTAACAAATTTGATATAAGCTTCAAAGACAACAGGTAGGAACCCAAACAAAGCAATTTTATGTTGGAAACGTACATGTTCAAGTCCAGATATAGCTCGCGGACTCTCTGTCAAAAATGATGTAATTAATTTGGACAAAAGGGCACCCCTACCAACTCAATAACCCTCTCTGGTTAGGTCAAAACACTGTTCTAATAGAATCTCTCCCATGGTAGCTATTGCAAAAGCAGCAGGCAATATTTAAAAAAAAGTGCATGCTATCTTCAACAGCTTCAATGTAAAGAGCACAATACATTAAAAATCCCAACCCTTCCCTGAAAATATAGAAATATTTAATGACAGAAATACACCACAATCATTAGGCTAAGTTAAGGGGAACAGGGTGCTATGGATTTTTTAAATTTCAAAAGAAAAAGCACCAAGCAAGATGTCAAGCGCTATGGAAAAATAACAGTTTGTGGTGGACCAAGACCTTGGCGCAATTTCAGCTATACTGCGATAGAGCGGAAGGTGGATACACCAAGTCGGTTGTCCCAGTCAAAGGTTTTATCTTCTGGCTTAGGGCCTGATTTCAATATTGGCGGACGGCTTACTCGGTCACAACGGTGATGTATATCTTGTCCACTGAAATCTAAATCCCATTATTTCTTACGGGATTTAGATCTCAGCGGATGGGATATCCAACGCCGTTGTGACGGAGTAACCTGTCTGACAATATCTAAATCAGATCTTTAGTCTACAGCTAATGGGAAAGCTTCTTCTGGTTAGTCTGGCAGACCCTGGTGCCTCAGACAGATTTATGGGCACAAAGTCTCTTTCGAGGCAGGTGCCATGCAGAGTCTAGCCCTCTTCAATCAGCTGGAGTCAGGAGTCCTTCTGCCTTTTGTGTCCCCAAAGCAGGTAAACAGAAGGCCAACCACTTGCCCCTGGAGAACAGTTTGAGTTCCTGGTTGCAAGCAGGATTCATGGGGCCTTTAGTTCTGCTGAAAGATTTCTTGCAGCAGGAGCCAGAAGTCAGGATGTGTCTGCCACCACAGCCTTCTTTTTCAGATTGAGTTTTCCTAGGTCTAGGACTGTTCTGAGGTGATGGTGGAGGTGTCAGATTTATCCTGTGCACTATCCAGTGAATGGAGGAAATCTACCACCCAATTGTAACAATTTTTTTCTGAGTCCCGCACCTCCCTTTGCAGCACTTTCTCTTTGCCTTACTGTAAAATTAGTGTGACCCATCTGCCACCAGGTAGACATGTCCTCAGCTTCTTGGCCACACCCCTCCCTGATAGATTCAGAACTAATTACCCTCCTATTGTGGCTGGCGCCTATCTGTTTTGGAAGGTCCTGAGGATGAATAGAAACAGCTTTCACCAAGTCTGAGGAGTTAATGCTAATGATGCCTATTTTTCTGCCATCTGTTCCTATCCACTCCCAAATAACTAATCCCTGCTAAGTTGTCAGCAGTTAACACTCATTACCCTTTCCTCAGCACAGAGGACAGCCATTGTTTTCTGAGCCAGGTTTGTTATCTCCACCCAAAGATTTGCATTCCAGCTCTGGAAGTGTGATAGTTGGCAGAACAAGTAGACTTGTAGACGAGCTACCTTAGAGGGTCCTGGGATTGAATAGGAGAAGTCCTGCCTGGCGTCTCCAAATCAAATGAGTTAATGTTGAGTTAAGGTTGCTTTTTGTTGTGCCAACTGTTCCTGTCGACCCAGGGGCAGCTCCTCTCTTAGGGCGGAGGATCGTCCCCCCCTCCCCTCTACCCCACCCACACCAGCAGTATCAGGAGCTGCAAACCTTTAGAAACAAAACGACAACAAAGTGGTGGGGCCATGGGGATGACGAGCATGGAGGGAAGTGCACAGAGCACTCCCCTCAGTGTGCAAGGGCTCTCTCCAACCTGTCACTGTGTAGCCGAGTTGGTGAGAGCTGGCACAGGCTCCCAGTTTGCGTTGTTCTGAGCAGGGTCATGATTGGTGCAGGGCTGGCTGGGAGCCTGTGTCTGGACTGTAACAGTAGTGACGCGGCAGCAGCTCGGCGGCGAGGTAAGTAGATTTTTGTGTGTTTATATATATGTGTGTGTGTGTATATATATATATATATATATTTGTATTCTTGTTTTGCCTCCCCCGTCCCGCCACTATGCCACTATGCCAAGTCGCCAACCGCAACTATATCCAGTCCCAGAAACATAATCCCTGCTAAGTGGTCAGCCGTTTACACCAATTGACTTTTCCTGTGCCCAAAGACAGGCCATTGTCCTCTGAGCCACAGTTGTTAATACTCCCTGCCAAAGACATATTAGAGCTCTGGAGGTGTGATGAGTGGCTGAAATTGTTTTAATCCACTTCTGGCTCAGGCACCCTGAAGCATATTTTTCTAAAGTTAATTTTCAGCTAAAGTTATCAAAAATATGAGATTTGTGAGATTTTGAAAACTAAGCAGGAAATGACCGTGAAGCATTTTTCCAACTCTTTCCTAAGTAGGCGTGGCAAACAAAGATTTTCTTAAGCCTTTAAAGAAGCGTGTAGCCAGGCCTATAGGGTGATATAGCCGTTGCCTTTTGTTTCTCTGTGAGGGCACGCTAACTCCAGTATGTGGTGTGCCCTATTTCTGTATATTAGCATCCTGCCCCTGTGCATTTATAGGACACACTGTGAGTAAATTATGAATATTAAAATTATGCATTTTCTGCCTTGCAAAGGCAGATTTCCCTGCCATGGGTCAATACAGTGCATTTAAACTGCACTCTAGCCAGAGCACAGTGGTGCTCCTTGCAGAAATATGTTTTAATATACAGTGCAGTCCACGCATAACATTAAACTTGCCATGCCATAGAAGATCTTTGGGCACTATTTACAATGGAATTCTGGGAAGTTAAATTGATCAAATAGGGAGTTTAAATTGACAGCACGTGTTTTAAAGGAGAAGCACAGGCACTTTATTATTGGTTAGCAGTGGTGATGTGCAGAGTTTAAAAGGGAGCGAAAATAAGGTTAAAAAAAGGTGACAAATCTAAGATGACCATACAGAAAAGGCAAATATTTGACCATAGGCGCAGGTATTTAATGATTAAAAAATGTCATATTAATTTTCAGAGTAAAATACTTAAAAGAACGTTTTTAATTATGAGATGTGCAGAGGGCAGCACTTTTTACTTTCTTTAAGAACTTCCGAATTAGTAACCGTTTGTTTTCTTTTTTTTCTTTGCCTACCAGGTCTGTTCCTATCTGCCAGCTTTAAGCCAAATGGGTACATGCGAGGGGCGCCGAGAACAGATAGGGAGGAAACCAGGGCAGCGGCCTAGCCAGGGGCCTCAAAGGGCATTAATGATTCTAAATGATGATAAGCGGAGCCACGCCGAAGTACTGCCTGATCTCCCGTAAGTGATAACTGTAACATCACCAGTTTTATTCCGCTTTGGGGGCAGCTTCTGACCTGACACTTTTCTTGAACTTTACCTGACCTGCGTTGTCACTAGATTACTGACTGCCTGAAAGCTTTGCGTTTTACCCCTACTTGAGGCATATTTTCCCCACCAGGTTTTACAACAGTGCACCTCGTGTTTTCACTGTCGGTACTTCTTTTTGAATTCTAATCGTTATACTTGCTTAAATATATATTAAAATTAGTAACAGTTTGTTTTCTTGGCGGTGTACCAGTGTTGTGCTACATAGCGGTGTATGGGTTGTTAGTAAATAGTGGCTGTAGTCAGTAGGGTTGGTGCATTTTTGTTCCGTTAACTCAAAAATCTAACGTCACTCACAAGCGGGATCTTAGCTTTAAAAGGCAACAGCGAAACTCAAACATAATGTTTAGATATAAATTAGTATGTGAAAACACCCATGACATTTTCTGTCTTTATAGAGTTAAGTTCGTCAAAGTCAGCACTACAGATAACCCCACTGCATCTCTCTCCATCTTCACTCTTTTAACTCAGGAGCAAACGGAATTGCGTCTTTCTAATATAACGTCAGGTTCTCCTTTTGAACGTGTCCTCCAAGCAGCTTGCAATGGGCAACCACAACCATTGACCCCGTTTCAACAACAACTCTTAACAAAGCTATTTCGGCAGGATGCTTTTCACAATTATGTAAAACAAGCATTTGTAATGCACTTGGGTCTCGCATTTCTCCGAGTTACAGCTACTAGCAGTTGTAAACTCCTAACCGGATTTTACTTTCCACATTGAAAGAAAAAAAAGCGCGATCGCGCTGCTACAGTTCACTCGTAATGAAACCTATCGGCAAAAGTGTAATTAACTTTAACGGCACTTTTGCCGATAGGTTTCATACAGGGTCGATGTTATGCAAAGCGCTCGACTTCTGCCAAGCGAGATCGCGCTGCAAACAAAAGATAAAAAGTAGTTCACAAACCTGACGGGAAACAGCGAGCCTCGCATGTTTCCAGTACTTGGTCGCTGTGCTCGAGGAGGGCTAACCACGGAAAAGGCATGACGTATGCGTGCCTTCTACTAATGAAAGCAAGCAGATTTTAACAGGCAAGCCCACGAACCAATAAAAGACAACTGATGTGGCGTCAACGGGGCTCCGAGACCTTTTCTAATTCCTAAAGCATCTCGCTAGCGAAACGCATGCGCAAGCGCATGAGACGCAGACTCGATCCTAAAAAAAAAAAGTGCTGTCAAGCCGCTACTCAAACAAGCATTGGCATAGCCAATAGGTCTCGCGTTTGCAACCTTAGGAAGTATTAGGCATGCAGCACCTTAAACATTTATCAGAAATAAACTGTTTGTGCATCCCTTCATAAACTTGGCATTAGACTAATGGTCAGAACATCCTCTAGAGGACACCACAATAAAAATTAGTATTTGAAAGAAACATGGTCATGTAACTATATAGTCAGCCCCTAGAGGGCATAGCCACATGAAAAGAGAAATGCAGAGAGCTTTGCAGTGTAACCATGTAATCAGCCCCTAGAGGGTGCTAGCGGGTCAGACCTTAATAATTAAACTTACAAGAGGACGCAAGTAGGTTGATTAACCTTTTGACTCACATTTAAGATGTTCCCACCATAGATCCAGTACATTCAAATCAATAATTAATCATTAATATCAATAATCAATAGGAGTCAGTAATTATCACACACCATGACCTTTCAGTCATGAAAAATTGCACCTTTTAGTAAAAGTTAAAATATTTATTTTCCTATATTAACAATGCTAATGTCACGTAAGATAAATCAAATGATAGACATACAGAAACATCACTGGCTGTCCAAAGCGGCAAAAGAAACATAATCTAATCAAAGCTTTAACAATTACACTTTCGAAGGTTACAGTGCAAATTAATTAACAAGAACAATTGCGCAAACAATATCACATACATTTAGATTCAGCAAAGGAAAGACATCGAATGATACTCCATATAGCAAACTTTCATTAGTGAGGATCCTTATCTAACACCAGATTAGCATTGGCATGTTGGGCTTCATGCAAAACAATTTAGTCAACACAAATTTAGAAAACATCTAACTATGGTTCTATCAAAATAGCGCGGTTGGTACCTAGAAAGAAAAGGCAAATAGACATAGCAAACACAAGAATGACAATATCCCTCACCTCAACTGGATTGGCAAGCTAAGATAGTCTTCGTCATTAGGACATCAGTTTGGTCAGCAAAGCATCAGGATTCAGCATCAAAGTTCAGGAAACGCAAAGTCTTTAAGCATTAAAGTTAAGCACGTCTCTAGACGCTCAGTAAAGTAATGGCCTTTCGGCGAGAAAGAAAATGGGAAAGTGCGTTAGGTGAAAGGCAAATGCACAATGACAGCTTCTTCTCAGTGTAGTCCGGCTAAGTTAGATTTCCTAAAACTATTTCCGATGTCCCTATTGGTCAAGGGATCCCATGTTCACACTTTGTCCAATAAAACTGAAACTTTAAATCTACAGTTTCTACTAGTGCACGGTTTACATGTCGCTGATTGGTTTCTCTTGTAATGTCCTCACCATCGGCTTGTCAGGTAACAATATTGTTGCAGCTTATACTCCAGTCAGTGTCTCTATTGTTCTCTCCTGAGAAAGTCAGTCTTACACACATTACACTTATAATGTTACATTTAGCAAGAACAGCATCTTCTAGCAAACGTTTCTCATGAGAAAGACTTTTAGCTGCGAGCACATTTGGTCAGCACAGTGGAATATCACAATTTAATTCTTTAAGCAAACATTTTATTAATCGGTTCAGAAATACAGCTTAACATGAGGCCGTGCGACTAGGCCACGACCTCAGCTAAGTTAAGGCCTACAATTAATAAAGCTCATATATAATGCATAACCCTCAATATGATGTATTACTACATTAATCAAACAAAAGCTCAACATTTTATTTTAATAACCCATTAATAAATATACTTCGGGAGCTTTGGCAGTCACTCACATGGACACATTTTCAAATGCATGCATTATTTATCTCTATGTTAATACATTTTCTACGCAAATCCATTACCGAGAATACATGAACGTTCATTAATATTTTTATTAAAACACCTGCTCTAGCAATCCCTCCTCTGATGACTAGATGTGTCATCACACTAAACTATCACTGTCATTTCAATCCCTTCAGATCTATGTTCCCTTTTTGATTTTTTTCCTGAACAATTTTCCCATTTTCTTTTCTTCCCTCCTCTGATTATTCTTTGACTTCTTTAATTTAATCCTTTTACACAATATACATATTCCCCATATTCCAATTAGGCTAACCATGAGAATTAATATCCCCTGTATAATTTTCAATAAGGGGCCTTTCCCAATGTTGCTGAGCCAATTTCCCACTGAAGCAAAACATTTGCTAACCTTTTCCCAAACACCTGTTTTTTTCAATTCTTACAAATCAACAATTTCATTATTCAGATTAGTAAATACACTCCTAATTTCTTTACTGTTATCAGGACTGAATGAGCAACAATGCCTAGAATTATGCATTCTACAAACTCCGCAATCCTTCCCTAAAAGAATGTCTAAAGCAAGGCGATTTTGAAGAGTCATAGCTCTTTTAGCAGCTAATTCAGTATCTATCAGGAGTATGGCTCCTGAAAAGTTTGTCAGCATGTTAGCCACAATAGTAGACAACTTTCAAATCTTTATGGAATTCAGAACAACTCCCACTGAAGGAATTATTGCTCCAAATAAATCTCCCACTATACCAGTAGGAGACACTCTCCTCAGTCTCATATAATGTAATTCAGTCATTTTTAGAAACTTCTTTAAGTCATCCATTTGAAAGATCTTTGGGAAAACTATTCCCAAATAACATGTCCCATACCATCCTATTAGAAGACGGTAATAAACGTTAGGACCAGATATGTAATATATCCCAGGAATCGCTGGATCCTGTCTGTTCAACATAAATGTCCATTTACTCTGAAACAAAAACATATGTCTACATTCACTCGTTCCCACAAATAAAGCGTGAGTGCGTGATTTAGGCCTATATATACACAAAGCTTCCCTACATGTTGCGCATCTAGAGCTAATTTCCCTTGTGTTTTAATTGCACAATAAGCATAGCCATTCTTGTAAGTCCTTTTTTCTAAGCCTTTTTCTAACTTCTCCCTCAATGCCTTTCTCCTGTCATCTGTGTTGTCTAAGAAGTTCTTCTCTAAAGGTGTAAGCAAGCATGTCAAATTGTTGCCGTGTGCATAAGCCGTGCCAAATGTTAATGTAGGTTCAAAGAAACCTCTAACTAATACTATGTCATTATCTTTAGCTACTCTACTCAAACACCTAATTAAACGAAAATACCAAGTTGTGGTTCGAGTAAAAGTATTGGATGTACTCTTGGTTATAGATTCTTGTTAGTAAGAGACTACGACTTATCCCATAAGTGAGAGGCAAACTGTGATAAGTAACTCCTTCTTTGACTGATGAAGGAATCAGCGTACACAAATAACAATTCTTCGTATCCATTGTCTCAACATACTCACTCAATAAGCGATAGAAGACATTAGAAAAAAGTTCTTCTTGTGCATTAGTACCCTTGTGCAAATACTTTTCATCTAACCTAAACCTCTCTATTGCTGTTAAAGCAGTAGTTATCTCAAAAGCAGAAGTATAGTTGGCTTTGCTCTTATCAAGAACAGTCATTCCCACAATCAATACCACAAACAATATCCCACATACAATCGCCAAACTAATACTCATGTATTTACAGCACCTACTTTTCCTACCCTGCTGGCTAGTGTTACTAATGATCTGCAAAGAATCAGAAAGCAGAAGAGAAATTTAGAAAAACTGCAACAAAAATCAAAAACAAAAATCTTCATTCAGCAGTTATTTACAACTCTCAGTCTTTCTTCCAGGATCCCTTGTCAAATGTCAGTAAGCAGTTTGTTAAAATCAGGTTTCAAAAAGTCCAATCAGGTAATCAAAGTCTTTTCTGGTTACCTTCAGCAATCTCTTTTTAAAAAAAAAACATTTCAGATTGTTTCAATATTTCAGTTCATCAGCTTCCTTCAAGTAGCTGTCTGGCTACTTGCTCCCAGATCACTAATGCCTCAAACTGTGCTGGTCTCGGAAGGGGCTTTGATTCATATAGCACCATCCTTAAATGCTCTAAACCCCTCAAGTTGAATGTTCCATTTGTAGGAAATGCTAAGTTCCCATCCTTTTCTGCCACTTTGAACCATTGCTTTAGCCAAAGACATGGCGCGACACCCTTCTCTTCCATTACAATGTAAGGTGGTGTACCTTCTGGGGGTGTAGCCTCGCCTATACTCATAATGTACGTATCGTCCCCTAAAGCACTTTTAAAGCTTTTAAAAATGTCATCTTTTCGACCTTTATGTGATTCAAAATAAGAGCAGAAAGTGACTTTTAATCCCAGAATTCTCTTCACCCACCTTCTCAACTAATTGCGCCTCATGGACGGCTTCCAATCTGTGCCGACGCTTCTCACTAACCAACCTATCCCAGCGCGGCGCCAATGACGTCATACTCACGTACTGCGGCTGACAAAGTCTTGCAGCTTGTCATCCCAAACTTCGATTCACACGAAACTATTGCAAAATATTGTGAGCACCAACCAAAATCAATTCCAAATTTGCCGGTTTACTATAGGTAAGAGAGCACAGTCGCTTCCCTTTACGGATTTTTCACTGACGGCGTTTCACTCTTGCATCTACTCCTTCTTTATTGGTCTCCCTAATTCGCAAGCAAAATTCGACCCGCAAATTTTACTCTCAACTGATCAGTGGGTCTGTCCTGGTGCACATAGGACTCGCCAGATCTCAGTCGAAATTTCCTTTCATTCACTTTGACTCACACTCTGACTTCTCGACCGTGCCTGATCGACCTACTAAACCAGACAAATTACAACATAAACCAAGTGTCTCATAAACTTTTCAATATACTCTGGAGTCTTAGACCACGCAGGGTCCGTACATCAACAACCACGTGGACAATTTTCTAGCACAAAGCTTCACACACGTACATTTTGACGACTTCCCTACTCTCACACTGGTAGTACGCACACTCCTTCTACAACTTCATTTGGAGTACGTAAACTCCCTAACCCCTCACAAACATCACAACTCACCTGCGAATTGCATAAGCTGTGCGAGCGCCAAACCGTACTTCAGTCACACTGTCACTAGAACACGGAGAACATCCTCAAACAACCATTAGCGGGCTCCAAGATTCTGGGAAAGTCATCTTAAAGACCTAGAGGTACACTTCCTTTCCAATTTGTATCATTGAAAAATAAAATCCAAATCTCAGTAATAATGAACTCTCAAAAGACAAGACCATCATACTACCACCATCTCTGGGAACACCTGTTATTTCTCAGCACCATGTACCAGAGTTCTACGATAGGCTCTTAAGGAGGCTAACCATCAGTCTGCTGCCACGTCTGTTAGCGCGTCAGACCTTAATAAGTAAATTTACAAGGGGACGCAAATAAGTCGATGAACCTTTTGACTTGCATTTAAGATGTTCCCACCATAGATCCAGTACATGCAAATCAATAAAATCAGTAATCAATAGGAGTCAGTAATTATCACACACCATGATCTTTCAGTCATGATTAACCACACCTTTTAATAAAAGTTAAAATATTTATTTTCCTATATTAATAATGCTAATGTTGTGGAAGATAATCTCAAAATCAAATTATAGACATACAGAAACATCACTGTCTGTCCAAAGCGGTGAAAGAAACGTAATTGAATCAAAGCTTGAACAATTACACAATCTAAGGTTACGGTGCAAATTAATAACAAGAACATTTGCTCAACCGATATCACATACATTTAGATTCAGCAAAGGAAAGACATTGAATGTTACTCCATATTGCGAACTTTCATTAGTGAGGATCCTTATCTAACACCATATTAGCATTAGCATGTTGGACTTCATGCAAAACAATTTAGTCAACACAAATTTAGAAAACATCTAACTATGGCTCTATCAAAATAGCGCAGTTGGTACCTAGAAAGAAAAAGCAAATAGGCATAGCAAAACACATGTGTAACAGTATACCTCTCCTCAAATGGATTGGCAAACTAAGATAGTCTTCGTCATCAGAACATCAGTTTGGTCAGCAAGGCATCAGGATTCAGCATCAAAGTTCAGGAAACGCATTAAAGTTAAGCACGTCTCTAGACACTCAGTAAAGTAATGGCCTTTCGTCAAGAAAGGAAATGGGCAAATGCGTTAGGCGAAAGGCAAATGCACAATGATAGCTTCTTCTCAGTGTAGTCTGGCTAAGTTAGATTTCCTAAAACTACTTCCCAAGTCCCTATTGGTCAAGGGATCGCATGTTCACACTTTACCCAAAAAAACTAAAATATAAAATCTACGGTTCACCTGTCGCTGATTGGCATCTCTTGTAATGTCCTCATCATCCAGCTCGTCAAGTCAAGTAACAATATTGTTGCAGCTTATACTCCAGTCAGTGTCTATATTGTTCTGTCCTGAGACAGTCACTCTTACACACATTACACTTATTATGTTACATTTAGCAAGAACAGCATCTTCTAGTAAGGGTTTCTCATGAGAAAGACTTTTAGCTACGAGCACATTTGATCAGCACAGTGGAATATCACAATTTAGTTCTTCAAGCAAACATTTTATTAATTGGTTCATGAATACAGCTTGACATGAGGCCGTGCAACTAGGCCAAGCCCTCCGCTAAGTTAAGGCCTACAATTAATAAAGCTAATACATAGTGCATAACCCTCAATATGAAGTATTACTACATTAATCAAACATAAGCTCAATATTTCATTTTAATAAGCTATTAATAAGTATTCTTCGTACGTAGTGCTTTATACATTTTCAAGTGTAGCAGGCCTGCTAGAACATTATTGCAAACCAGGCCCTTAGAAAACAAACTACTCCCAGCTGTAAAGCAAAAGCTCAAGCCATGAAAGAGCTTAAAAAGACATTGAATGGTGGTAAAGGTTATGATTTTGGCCTGCCCCCCCCCACCCCCAACTTAATTTGAGGATCTAGAAGATATGCCAGACAGAAAGAGCACATCGTGCTGAATATTTTGGTGGTGGTCTGATTGTCCTAGGACCAGCACAGGCTGAGTTATTGGCAAAAATGTGTTGTAAAGGGAATGCCCCACAAAGCATTATGGGTCGAGTTTTCCGAGTGCAGTGAATATTGCGGAATATTGTGGTATCGTCTCTCCTGCTCTGCCAGGGAGAGCCACGTTGAGGGTTTCCCTTGTGTTTTTTCTATTTAAAAAGCGCCAGTTTGTATTTTTTTAACTGCTAAACTTCTGAAGAATTTACGAATGGGGCTTCAAATTTAATCGGTGCTCATGTAAAGCACTCCAATCTTTCGATCATGTATCATGCTGTATAAATAAATAAAAAAGAATCCCCCTCCAGCTTGGAACCTTTGTCTCAAAGAAACAGCGAGATGCCAGAGGAAGAAACAACATACCGCCACCAGTCTCCAAGGCGGTAACAAAACAGCCTCAAGGTGGGACAAACCTAAAGCACTTACATAACAAACCAAAGGAGTTGTGAAAGGCAGGCTAAGGAATGAATGAATGAAAGTGATGGGCTTGTGATGGGCATGGTGAAAGCCACAGAAGTAGATTACAGCATTTTGAGAGAAAAACACATGCGCGCTGCCCAGGCTCGACCTAAGAACCCAATTTGGACCCCATGGATTTAAAGAATTATCACCTGATATCTCTGCTGCCCATTCCTTTGAAAATTCTTGAAAGCATGTGAATTTCCAGTTGATTTCATATATAGAGCAATATGAACTCCTGGATCCTTCACAGTTCGGGTTTAGAACTAACCAGGGGACCAAAACAGCACTTGTTTCAGCAGTTAACAACATGCGCCCCCCTGGCTGATGCAGGTCAGGCTGCGGCACTGATCCTTTTGGATCTGTCCGTAGCCTTTGATCCCATCTCACCGCAGCCCTGATCTCTGGTCGACTAATGCTTCTAACATCGTTTCTCTGTGAAAGATCTCAGAGGGTTATTCTGGATCATTTCTGTTCCAAGCCTATCACTTTGCCGTGTGGGTTACCTCAGGGCTCCTAGAGTCCAACTTTATTCAGCTTTTATGTTTCACCACTAGCTTAGCTTTTAAGATCTTTCGGACTACAGGTCCTCTCGTATGCGGACAACATGCAAATCATTGTGTCAATCTCTAGAGAAACTGAGGACATCACCAATAACTTCAGGAGTTGCATGCAGGAAGTGTCTAGCTGGATGGGTAAAAACTATCTCATCCTAAATGGAGATAAGACAGGTCCTTATCTTTGGTGGCTCACCATCCACTTGGAACAATTCGTAGTGGCCAGAAAAGTTGGGCACCTTACCCACACCTGTGGAGTCTGCAAAAAACATGGGAGTGCTCTTGGACACCAAGTTATCATTTGACCATCAGGTCAATGGGACAGTCTCTACCTCCTTCTGAACTATCAGAACTCTCAGGAAGGTATTTCCTTACATTTTTATTCCAGCGAGTAAGCAAGTCGTGCTAGCATTATTGTCCTCCAGACTGACCTACTGCAATATGCTTTATTTAGGGATAAATAGGACCTCAGTAGCCAAGTTGCAACTGAACCAAAATACGGCAGCCAGGCTGATCCTTGATTTTCCTAAATATCAATCAATCTTGGAGAGAATATCAGAGCTTTACTGGCTCAAGGTTAACAAGCGTATCGTTTTTAAGCCCTATCCATTGTTCTCAAGGCACTGCATAATATGGGCTCTACTAGACTTAGGTCCATGTTTCAACAGTATACCCCCTCCAGACAGCTATGATCTTCTTGCTCTGATCTTGTGATTGTCCCTAGTTTTCGGAAGGCAAGATGGGGAGGCAGAGCCTTTTCAGTTTTGGCAGCCAGACATTGGAATTCACTTCTTTGTTGCATTACAAGCCTCCACTTCCCCGTTGCATTACAAGCCTCCTGGACTATTCTTCTTTTCGCAAGGCCATAAAAACTTGGCTCTTTAGTATGTAATGGATGTTTTTTAGGCCACTTATTTTGTTTCTTGCCAAGGGCTTATCCTCCATTAGGTCTAACCGTTTTCAGCATCTAAACTCCTTCAGGTATTTGTTTGTGCTTTTACAAATTGTTCTCATTTCATTTCATTTGTACCATACAGCTACCACTTTAACTATTTATACTGTGATTGGTAAACTCATTTGGTTCCTGTGGAAGCACATATTCCACTGGTTGTTAATGTTGTACTTGTGTATTATTTACTAGTAAGCCCCCTCTTCATTTCTCTGAGTGGAAAACCCTCCCTTATTGTGGTGGAAAACCCTCCCTTATTGTGGAAGAGGCCAGGGTGCACTGTAGTAGAAGTTTTGAAGCACGAGCAGTTGTGGTCATGGCTACCCTTACGCCACATCCAACAACACTGACATGCCTGTTTTTTCCCTTTACTCTCTTGTTAAGTTACGTTAAATATTTTATTAAAAGTAAGCAATCATCACCCAAGTGGACCACACAGCAAAGACCACTAACCGATCAGCATCTTACGTGTAGAAATGTCTTAACGGCGTAGCGCTGCATATTCTGACATGAGTCTATGTAAGTGTTATTTGCACAGTCAAGACTTTATAGAACCATTGTCATTAAGTTGCACCAGGTACAGAAATACCTTTTTGGCCGCTGTATAGTTCTTGAATGGAGAGCTGCAGGGATGCGCCTGCACGGTCTTCTAGGTCGCTACTGCACCTGCTTCCCTTAGAATATGTGCATTCCACAAGTGGTCAATCTGCCATTTATTCTTCAACTTCCAGGGTTATTTTGTCTTGCCTGCTTATCTTCATAGCAGCTCCACACTAATACCTACCAAATTATGTTTGCAACTCATGCAGTGTGGGTGTTCTTGTATTGTATTTGTAGTTTACAGAATCTGATATCATAAGTTCAGAGAAATAGGGTCCTTAATAAGGATGATGGTGGCATAGATCACCATCTAAGATTGATGTGCAAACCTCAGAGTATTTGAGTCTGTTACTCCTAATCTTCTCTCAACCTCATCCACCTGTGATTGATCTGGTGTCTTCTTTTCCCACTCATTCTCGACCACTGTCTTCTTCCTTGACCCTAAATGAGATCTGAGGCTGGTGACATGACCCATTTGGACTACCCATTAGCTCAATCCAGTACCCTTTCTTTGTGTGCTGTCTGGTACCTGAATGGAGATCTTTGTGTGGATGCTGATCATTGGACAAAGGGCGGCTATACCAGATACTAATCATTCTCCAAGATTGTTTTAGGTTATCCACTTTGAACCATCACCACTTTACTGCCTAGTTGTTTTCCAAAATATGCAGTGTGGAGTTTGATGTAGCGTCTTCCCTTTTAGGGCCAGGAAAGAGAGTTGTGTCTGTACAACTGTCCATATCTCAACCACTTTTGTCCTGTTCGATAAACTTTCTTCCCATTATCCATTACCCTCGTAAGATAACCAGAGGATCAGAGATTGATGCCTATACTAAGTGCTATTACCAACTAACACCAAATTATGTACATTGTATTATTATGATAACTGAGTGGACTCCTAAACCCAGCTACTACACCATCTCTAAAATTGAAGGGAGGTACCAGCAAGCATAGTTGCATCTAGGCAAGGCTTCTCCAACGAGTAGCTTGTGAGCTACTGGTAGCTCTCCTGCTACCTGTAAGTAGCTGTCCTGTGTGCAGCTATTCCTAATACATTAAAAGCTCTTGCTTGGTTGAATTAATATACATACACAAAAGTGAGAGAGTATATTATACATGAAAATTTGTTCATTTTCAGAACTCATAAGCTGATATATCTAGGAAAATGAATTTTCAAAATATATTTTAAGCTGACATTTGAGTGAATCATGTTGCACTGTGGAGACTTTTTACAAATTTTGAATACGTTCATACCAGAGGCATTACAGCTAGGGCTGTTATGCCTTACTCAAGTAGAGGTATTACATATAGTCAAAGTCCTTTTTAAATTACTACTGGCAGCCATAGTAGTAATCTTGCACACAGTGTCCACTAAAGTTATTTTTTGATATGATCACTATTACAATGCTAATAACTGTGTCGCTCTAAATGAGTTTTATAGAACAAAAGTAGCTCTTATTGCAGAACAATTGGAGGCCCCTGGTTCAGTCTTACTGTTGGTGCAGTGCCTCTTGCTTATACGCAGTGAGGTACACCTTACCATGTCCAGTGCACTGTTCCGAAGTCATGTGATTTATCAGACACCTCCCAGGTAGGCTAAACTACAACCAAACCCCTTTTTAACATGCTCTCCAAAAGGATGCTCAGTTTGCCAATGCAAATGGGTGTGCTTCACCTTCTCATCTAGGGCATGTCAAGGCTACATTACAAAAGAATACATCTGATAGAGACTTCTAGTTGCAGATTCCTTACCATCGTACCTACAGCGTCGTTGGCGTCGTGGTCGCCGTGATGATGTTGTGGTCGTATATAGGGGCCACCCCGGCGCACTGACGTTAGTTCTTTTCTTTCCACGCCAGCCTACGCGCAGATCTGGAGAAGAGCTACCTCAGTCATTTTTTTGACTACCTGCGACATTTCATCAAATTATTTTTTGACGAGTTTTGGTGCGTTGAGGAATGTCCCATAAGACCAGATTTAAGCACTGCGACTCCTGTCACCGCATGATGTTGGTGACGGATCCGCACCTCGTGTGTCTCTAGTGTTTGGAGCGCGACCACGACCCGAAGTCGTGCTCCGAGTGTCGTTCCAGGTCCCATTTGAGAGGAAGGTCAAGAGTCCGGGCCTCTCTGAATTTCTGGGAGCCAGAGCTACCCCTGCCCAACTTCTATGAGGCCATGCGCCTCATATTTGGGCAGTCCAACCCACCCTTGGTGCCTTTGGGCCCATGGGAGTTGGTGGGGGCCTCCTCTGGTTACTTCGGTCCCAACTCAGGAGGGCACCTCAAGATCCACTTCCGGATCTGTCCCAACCCCGGTTGTGCCAACGCGACCTTCCCTGGCGTCAGGTCAGACGTCGATGCTCCCGCGCCGATTGAGCCCGCAATCGACGTCGACCCTATACTCATTCCCGATGACCCGGAGCCTAAATGATGTTGCTTGACGCCAATTCCGTTTTCCATGGGCCCTGCTGTGCCCAGGGTTGATCCTGAACCCTATTACTATGAGTATGGATACAGGGAGAGTGTAGAAGGGTTGCTGGACCCTTTAGAAGACCAGCTTGAGCCTGAACTGGACTGGGTACAAGATTTGGGTGATGCCAGTGGGTTGGACACCTCCCCTGACACTGGCATGTTTTCTCCCCGTACCGTGGCTACGGAGGAGTGACCGTCTTATTCTATGGTGGTAAGAAGGGCGGCTGAGGTTTTGAACCTTGAGCTTTCTTCTGTGGAGGTCAGGCCTAACCTCCTGACCAAAGTGCTTCAGCCTTGGGGCCTCCACCTTGGAACCCCTTCTTCCCTTCAGTGAAGCACTTACGGATGTCCTACTGGGGACCAGGTCCAAACCCAGCACAGGGGCTCCTGTGAATAGGACGATTGCCCGCCACCATTAGCCTGCGCTGAATGACCCAAATTTCCTTACCCAACACCCTATGCCTGGGAGCCTTGTCATCCAGGCTTCTTCATCCTCTAGCGCATTCCCTACCGCTCCCCTGGACAGGGAATCAAAAAGACTGGACAATTGAGGGAAGAAGATGTTTTCTTCTGTCAGTCTAGTGCTGCAGTCCATGAACACGCAAGCCTTTTGGGCCGCTCTTCCCATACTCTCTGGGATACAGTCGCGCAAGTGCTGCCTCAGGTTCCGTAAGAAGCCCAGAATGTTGCTTCCCAAGCCATGACAGATGGGAGGGACGCAGCCAAGTTCATGATCCTTTGTGGACTGGTTGCGACAGACTCACTAGGCAGATGGGTTGTATCGAAGGTGGCACTGAGACACCACGCCTGGTTGAGGACGTCTGGCTTTTAGGAGGATGTCCAGCAATCTTTTATGGACATGCCCTTTGATGGCACGCGTCTCTTCGGAGACAAGGCGGACTCAGCGCTCGAGTGCTTTAGGGATTCCCGGGCTTTGGCTCGGTCCCTTGACTTTGCAGCCACTTCTCGCCCCCCTCAGTCCACCTCTCGCTCCTTTCGTGGCTATGGAAGGGGCACCTAACCGTGTCCATTTCCACCGGGCCACCGACCCGCGCATGCTGTACAGCCCCTGCTCAGAGGAGCGATCCACCAAGCTCCTGGATCAGGGAGTCAGCGGGCTGCCCAGTCCACCCCGCCCCCTCCTCTGCCTCAAAACCTTCCTAGTCTGTTGGGGCATCCGGGCCCAGTTGGCGGAAGAATTCGCCATCATCTGCCCCATTAGGAATCCATTACCATGGACAGGTGGGTTTTACAGATCGTCCGAAGGGGCAACTCCCTCCCCTTTGAGACTTGTCCTCCAGCCATGCCACCATCATTCGATCACCTGTCGGAGGATAATTTGGCACTTCTCCACGAGGAAGTCAATCCTCTCCTGGCCAAGGGAGCCACAGAGAGGGTCCCTGTGTCAGAAGTAGGTTGTGGTTGCTATTACCGCTATATTCTGGTGCCCAAAATGGACAAGGATCTTCGCCCTATCCTAGACCTATGGTCCCTCAATCTCTTCCTCAAGAAGGAGAAGCTCAAGATGTTAACCCTGTCTCAGGTCCTTTCTACCCTGGAGACTGGATGATTGCGTTGGATGTGCAGGATGCCTATTTCCATATTCCTGCCCTGCCGGCCCACAGACGTTACCTACGATTCATGGTCGGTCACAAGCACTTTCAGTTCACCGTGCTCCCCTTTGGCCTTGCAGCTCATCTGCGCAGGTTAGGGGTCCCAGTCTTCCCCTACCTTGATGACTGGCTGTTGAAGGCGGACACGCACCAGAATGTTGTCTCACAACTCCAGACTACGGCGAACCACCTGCATTGGCTGAGGTTCACTATCAGAGTGCCGAAGTCACACCTGACTCCCTCTCACATGCTCCCTTTCATTTGAGCTGTTCTGGACACAGTGCAGTTTTGGGCTTATCCTCCCAAAAAGCGAGTCCAGGATATTCAGGCTATGATACCGATGTTTCAGCCTCTATCCTGGATTTCGGAGAGAATGACTCAGAGGCTTCTGGGCCTCATAGCCTCCCGCATCCTGTTGGTCCAACATGCCAGATGGCACATGCGGGCTCTGCAGTGTGACCTGAAGTTCCAGTGGGCGCAGCATCAGGGGAATCTCTCCGACATCGTTCAGATCTCAGAGGGAACTGCGAAAGACCTACAATGGTGGTTGTCAAATCTAGATTGGATCAACAGCAGATCCTTCTCCCTTCCCCAACCAGATCTCGCAGTAGTGACAGATGCATCACTCCTGGGATGGGACGGCCAAATGGGAGAGGCGGAGATCAGAGGCCTCTGCTCTCCGGTGGAGTCCGGACTCCACATCAGCCTTTTGGCGCTCTGGGCGATCTGACTTGCATTGAAAGCATTTCTTCCCTCTCTCAAAGGGAAAGTAGTGCAGGTGTTCACCGACAACACCACTTCCATGTGGTAATGCAACAAGCAGGGCGGAGTGGGGTCGTGGACCCTTTGTCAAGAGGCTCTTCGCTTCTGGACATGGCTGGAACACCAGGGCATTTCCCTGGTGGTTCAACATCTGGCGGGCTCTCTGAACGTCAGAACAGACAAACTCAGCCATCGATGCGTAGTCGGTCACAAATGGTGTCTCCATCCGGAGGTGATGCAAGGTCTCTTTCAGCAGTGGGGAGAGCCTTGGTTAGATCTGTTCGCCTCCTCAGAGAACGTGCAATGTCAGCTGTTTTGCGGGTTGGAGTTTCCAAGGCGGCACTCGCTCGGCAATGCTTTTCGTCATGAGTGGAACTAAGGCCTCCTGTATGCCTTCCCGGCAATACCGCTTCTGCCTAGCGTTCTGAAGAAGATAAGCAAGACCGGGCCCAAGTAATCTTGGTGGCTCCAGACTGGGCACAAAGAGTCTGGTATCCTGAGCTGTTGAGAATGGCCATCAATCCTCTGATCAGACTGCCCCTTTGGGAGGATGTTCTGTTGCAGCAGCAGGGGACGGTTATCCACCCAAACCTGTCCAGTCTCCGCCTCCTTGCATGGACGGCTTTTGACCTTCCACCCGAAGTCTGTAATGTCATCTTGGCAGCCACCAAAACGGTATACGCCTGTCCAAAGAAGTTTGTGGCATGGTGTATCAACAAATCTGTTGATCACCTCTCTGCACCTTTCTCAGAGGTTCTCCTCTTTATTCTCTCTCTTGCCCAGCAGGGCTGTGCTCTGGGCATCCTCAAGGGTTATTTGTCAGCCATCTCTGCCTTCTTAAGGCTACCAGACCAACCTTCTCTCTTCAGAGCTCCCATTGTTGGGAGGTTTTTTAAAGGCGTCACTCATATGTTTCATCCCGTCCCATTCATCATGCCCCAGTGGGATTTGAACTTTGTCCTCACATACCTTATGTGTGCCCCTTTCGAGCTGCTTCTCAACCGTCCACCAGGTACTGAAATCGTGCAAACTGTACTTTGACGCCATTCCCTAAATACTGCAAGTATGACAAGCACTGGCAAACTCAACAGGTTTCAACTATGCAAAATCTATTGGCTTTTTCAGTGTTTTTAAAAAAAATTTTTTACCATGTTGCACAGCAGTTGAGCTGCTGTACAACATGGCTTACAATTTTTTTTAAAGTGCTGAGGTACGTGTGTCATAGCGATTTTTTTTCACTTTAAGTTAAATTGCACAGCAGCTCAACTGTTCTGCAATATGTAAAAAAAAAAACATTGACAAAGTCAGTAAAATTTGCATAGGTAAAACCTATTGGCTTTGCCAATACTTGTTATAAATGAGAGAAATTTAAAGTGCTGAAATATGTTCCATATTTTGAACATTATTTCAGAACATTTTTATGCACTTTAAATTTCTCCCATTAAAAAAAAAATTGTTGCATGTCTGTGTTATACATGTAAAGGTGCCATGTACTGCGAAAGGTATGTCCATTGCCACAGGAAGATAAATCACAGGCTTTCAGTCACCCTTACACATATATCCCATTCATACACACACATGTTTATACATCCCCAAACACCATGTTCTCACTGACACACATGGCAGTTCTATCATAGTGCTCCTAATCAAAGTATTTTGTTCAAACTATAGCATCCAGCTTTATGGACATTAGGCTCAAAGTCAATGAAGCGGGATATGGGGATGTCAGGTAACAATGCAAGAGTTGTTTAGCCTTCATTAGCTCACAGTGATTTTCTCTGATCCGGAGGAGCCCTCACTACAGAAAATGTTGGAGACCTCTGCTGTAGAGGAGTTGCATTTATCAGTAGGTGCTTAAACCAGCAAAACAATTTGCTAAAAAGCATAGTAAACAATAATACAGCTACAACTTAACCTTGCTTTTAGGCAGTTCCCTTTCCTTGCATTTTTAGCAGTTTCTCCATGAATCCTGTCTGCACTGGTGCCCATTTTTTTGTTGTGATTGAATATTGGCTAGTAACCTCGGGGTATCCCAAGTCATCAATATTTTGGATGAGCTGAAAATAACAATATGGCTATAATTCAAGCTGAATAATTGATGGTTTGTGCCTACTTTGGGTCTAAACCTGGCCTGTTAAATTGAACGTTTCCCAAATTAAGCCCATTTATCTAAAGCCTCAAGTACGATTTTAGCAAAAATCTGAGATAGGCAGTCTAACAATTAAATTGAACGATAGCCTGATGGATCCTTTGACTGTGATATTATTTTTAAAAATTGGTTAACTGATGATTCCTGTCCAAGTGGTATGCTGTTTTCCTTGTTTTAACTGCATTAAGAAAAACTGGGAGTGAGCTGCGAGTCTGTAGCGAGGGGTTTGCTTTGAAAAACGAATTTGATATTAGGTCTGAGCCTTCCATTTCACTCTGACTACTATTTGCTATAATTTCAATTACTGTTTTGAAAGAAATTTTAGGAATAATTTCATGGCGTGCACCAAATGACTTTCGTAGTCCCTCTGCAACATTTGGTGCTTGACAGTGATGTAAAACATAAAATAACTCCATTATTGTTCTGTATAACCTAAGTGGCTACAAGTTTGCTATTACCAGAGTCCTTTTATAACTTTTTTAAACTTTCTGAACACTGTGGCATTCATGACCGTACCGTCTATTTTTAATTTCCTTTCAAGATCAATGATAAGTTAGATTAGACGTTTAAAGCATTTTAAGTCAGGTACACTTAAGTCCTTTGTCCACCTTAAACCATTTAGAGACTTCTTTCCCTATGTATTCATTTTCTTTTTAGTTGTTTTTCTAACATGCACTGATAATTATAAACTCGGAAATCCTTAACCAATTTGCAGCCCTAATCATTTGTGCGGTTATGGTGGCCTTTGGTGCAAATCCGTCTTGCAAGCATACCTGCTGCATACCAAATGCTTAATATAAGCTGGACAGTTTTGTCAAACTAGAGAATTCTGTATTCCCTTTGCAACTCATTTGAGCCTTTTTATGGCCTGGCTTGACAGCGTAGCTGTCTCCAGGCAATTACGTGAGGCTCACAAGAGAGGGGCTTTGTCTCTGCTCACAAGTTGCAAGCCAGGAGAACATGTTTTGATTGGACAGAAAGAAGCATGGTTCCACAAAAAAAGTTATTGTCCTTCACATATCTGTGATCTTATTTTCATGGGGCAAACGTATGATACTGGAATACTGTCTTAGATAATGAGATAACTTGTGGTGCCTTTCTATGGCAGCAACAGCGATGGGAGGAGGACGGTAATTAACTTTCAAGTCCGGTCTAAGAATCAATTGGAAATTAAACTGTCCCCTGACCTTTTAACTCTAACCAATATTATTCTGCATTTCTTTACTTCCACACAAATACATGTACTTTATCACCTAATTTACTTGTAAAGCTTCACATTACCATAAAACATTCCTTTAAAGCGAGACCTATTGTCATCGCAAATACTTGTTTCACACTGGGGCCATTGTCTATCAAGATAATGTTTTTGTGACATTCTCTTGACAAATATTCTCACAGAGATACCCATGAAGCAAAACAATAGCCTCTTTAAAATGTACTTTGCTTTCATGCTCTCTGTTAAGAATCAGGCCTTGGTACTACGTAAGATGTCTGTGTCTTTTAGCATATGTTATTGTTTTTTATATTTTAAGAGGTACAAGCATAACGTACACAAAGCTTCCAAACAATTAAGCCGTTGCAGGTGATATATTAAATGTAACACATCCCATTGAGGCTAGCCTGTATTTCATATTGTTTGGCAGTAATAATATTGTACATGTTCACTCTAGCATTTTGGCACAAGACCATATCGGGTACATCGGGTCTGTCATCTGGTGAGTAAATCGGTTTGCATTATAGCATTTTCCAAATATCAAAATGTTCTGGTAACTTTTCATCAGTTCTAGTCAGTTTAATTTTTATCTTTTCTGCTAATCTCCATAAAGCAACGTGCAGAATCGAACCGTCTAATTCAGGGGCTCTGCTCCCCAGCCAGTTACTTGCAACATGTCTGTTCTCTAATAGTAGGGTCAGTTGCACACATTTCTTCTTTACCTTAGGTTTTGATTGGATTGCATCTATTCCCAACAGGTACATTTGTTGAAGCAACGGTATTAAGACTGACATACGCTATCTATATCTGGACACCGCTTCGCTCCAGTTGTCTGCCTCCATGGAGCATTTTCCATATCAGATGAAAGTATGTGGCTTCTTTTGCACCACAGTTGAGGCAAAAGCGCCGGCAAACTGGGATTGAGCTTGTGCAGTATCGCAGGACTCACATATGTTCTATGAATGTAATTGAAGTGTAGCAACCAGAACCTTGCTTACATAAGTGTCCCTTTCCTTTGCTTGAATGTAAACTCTAAATTACAGTCTGTTTCCCATTTTGTTACGGTTTTTAAGGGATGTTTATGGGTGTCTTCCCGTACGGTACTGTAAAATATAGTGATAACCCCTCGTCCCAGGGCCACTGATACAAAGATTCTCGGTATTGGATTCCGCCATAGTCAGTGTGGAATATTTAAGATGGCTCAGTATTGTTCGAATTGCTCAGCATCTTTTTGGAACAGCTCCCGGGCTATGTCAAACAAAGACAGGGCATTCTCCTCCCATAGATCGCCTAATGTACCACACTCACCTCTTTTTCCATTTAGACATGTCCAGATTGCAGTCTAGCTGTGTAAACTCTGACAAATGCCATAATGGTAGACCACATGTATATGGCATCTGTCTACCCTATCTTAGTCTATATCTCTTCAATATTAATGACATATTGTGCTCCCGATGAGGAGCATTTCAGAGCGCCTCTGCATGCAGGAACAGTTGTTTTGACAGCTCCTCTTCTCTAACAGTATGGTCTGCAGATATTTATAAGTGATGGCTTCTAGGTCAAACTATCTCACTACAAACGGCAGCTAAGGTGCTAGATAATATTATTCCATATCTGGGACACGTAATTTACTTTTTGTTACGCATTTTTCGAGTTTCAGTCCTGGTGTGTCGAGGGATGTTTTCTAGGAAGACAGGATTCAAGTTCTGTGGGTCCTGTCATTGGGTGATGTCCGTGACAGATCCACACCTCGTATGTCTTGAGTGCGACTATGGCCTAAAGCCGTGCTCCAAATGCCGGGCCATGCATGCTTTAAGGGAACAGACCCTGAGGCTGATGGCGGCCCGGCTCTCGACTTTGCACAGGTCGAGAGGAAGGCCCCAGGGGCAATCAGGTAAGTCGAGGTAGAAGACAAAATCCAAGAAGTCGAAGTTCTTTTTGACTTTTTCTCATCCGTTGACTGATGAGACGAGGGAGCGTCAACGTTCTAGGCCTTGTTCTATAGAACCTGCGCCTGGGCTGACTCTGCGCCTCCCCACGTTTCCAGGAGCGACCCCTGCCCAACTCTGAGAGTTCTATGAGGCCATGCACCTAATGTTTGGGCAACCCAACCCTGCTGGAGTACTTTCGGGCCCCGTGGAGTCAAAGGGGGCCTCTTTAGGTTCTGCGCCGCGGTTTGGGCCTTGGCTCCGAGGGGCTCCCAGATCCGGACCGATGCCGGTCATAACCCCTCATTCTTCCGCATCAATGGTCCCAACGCTTATGCCAATGTCTGCACCTATGGGCAGCATCAATGTCATCTCTGACACGGAGCTGGATGGGCATTGTAAGGCTCCAGTGCCACCAGGAGCTTTGCCTCCTTGTTCGGATCCTGAGCCCTTTTCCGACAGGTGAGGCTTCGGAGATGAATGGGAGGGAGGGGTTGCTGCACTCTTTAGATACCAATCCCACAAATAAATGGACTGGCGTAAATACTTGCGTGAGGCCACCAGACTGGATACTTCTCAAGATACTGGTAAGCTTTCTCTGCCTACTGTGGCTACGGAGGAGGGAGCTCCTTATGCTGTGGTGGTAAGGCGAGCAGCTGAGATCCTGGACCTTCTGCTGCTGTCGGTGACTGTCAAGACTAAACTCTTGACAGAGGTGCTGCAAGCGGAAGCTTCCTCCTCAGAACCCCTGCTCTCGTTCAGTGATGCCCTCACTGATGTCCTACTGGGTACCTGATCCAAACCGAGCACAGGCGCTGCTGTGAACAGGATGATTGCACGCTGCCATCGCCCCATGGGCAGCATCAATGTCATCACTGACACGGAGCTGGATGGGCATTGTAAGGCTCCAGTGCCACCAGGAGCTTTGCCTCCTTGTTCGGATCCTGAGCCCTTTTCCGACAGGTGAGGCTTCGGAGATGAATGGGAGGGAGGGGTTGCTGCACTCTTTAGATACCAATCCCACGAATAAATGGACTGGCGTAAATACTTGCGTGAGGCCACCAGACTGGATACTTCTCAAGATACTGGTAAGCTTTCTCTGCCTACTGTGGCTACGGAGGAGGGAGCTCCTTATGCTGTGGTGGTAAGGCGATCAGCTGAGGTCCTGGACCTTCTGCTGCTGTCGGTGACTGTCAAGACTAAACTCTTGACAGAGGTGCTGCAAGCGGAAGCTTCCTCCTCAGAACCCCTGCTCTCGTTCAGTGATGCCCTCACTGACGTCCTACTGGGTACCTGATCCAAACCGAGCACAGGCGCTGCTGTGAACAGGATGATTGCACGCTGCCATCGCCCCATACCTGTTTGTTTTGTACAAGATTGAGCCCCATTTCTTATGTAATGATTTAGTGAGGAAGGAATTCATGGGTGTAAGAATAGAGTATAGTTTAGAAGCTATGTGACTTCCCTTAGCTAAATTCTTCAATGTATTAAGTAGGTTGGGTGTTCTCTGGGGTTTATGTCTGGAAAGGATGGCTTAAATTTTTAGATAGTGATAGAAGTCTATTTCCTCAAGCTCAAAGTGGATTTAAGGTTTGAGAAAGGTACAGGTTTGGTGGAATATCCCAGGTCCCCTACTAATGAGATGCCTTTCTGAGCTAATTTCTCGAGAAATAGCGTCTTACCCTCTGATTTCAAGTTATCGTAATTGCACAGAAAGGCCATGGGAAAGAACAGTATTTCATTAGGGAGTGTGACATCAATGTTTCGTAGGGCCTGTGCTGGGATGCAGAGAATGATTGAGAAGTGCTCCTTACTTATTTTTTTGGTGATGATGAGTCAAATGAGGGAGAGTGGTCGGGCGAGGTTGTTTTCGATGGGAAGCTGGGTAGGAGAAGTAGTATTAAGTAGGGAGAACCAGAAGAATCCTTTTCTCGCTAGGTTTGATATCTCCAGTAGCCTGGGAGGTTTAAACCTCTGTTTCTCTTTGCAAGTCCCAGTTTTTTAAAGAGTAATTCTAGTTTTTTTGGATTGCCACAGAAACATGGTGAGTATTTGATCTATTCTAGGAAAGAAGGAGTCAGACACATGGACTGGAGACATGCTAATCAGGAAGTTGATGGGGGGTGATCATCATCTTGATGTTTCCTAATCTTGATGTGACTCAGACAAATGTTGAAACTGCAAAATAGAGACCAGAAACCTATAACATGTTACTGGATTGTACCTTTTCCAAAATGTTCTGGTCTGAACTCACAGATCCTACAGATAAACTGGTCCCCTGACCTCGCCTCTGTTGTTCTGGGTATTCCACCCTCCCTTCCACACCCACAGCCCCCGAAGCACATCTTAGGCTGGACAATGAAGGATGTATTTTATGGGATATTCTGGTTTCAATCAGCCTTAAAGCCATTCCATTTGAATGGAAAGACCTCACCAAACGTTCTGTCCATGTCTGGTGGGAATGGCTCCAATTTACCAGGGCAACGGATAACTATCTAAACACTTACTTGAAAACCCCATTAAAGAAAAAACAAAAAATCTGATCAAAACTAGTCTCATACATTGCCAATGAAATAGTACCTGGATGCCAACCTATCTCCACCCACTTCATGACCCCCCCCCCCACTAACTTCCATCCCCCTCCGCCTTACACTATCACCATATTCATCCACCCACCCCTTCCTCCATTGCTTATTCATCTTTCTGTGTCTTTCCTTGCTATCCTCAGATCTCTCTTCTCCTGTTCCTTATCCAATTGTGATACTTCTCTGGAGAAACCTGCCGCTTAACACCCTGGTATTATGCTCATAGCACTTTTCTCATTTTTAGCACCTATGACATAGGGTACTATAAATCAGTGTTGTTATGGTTTATTACAAAATTATTGATCCCTTGATACTGTAACTCTGTAGCAATTCGTGCTATATCCTCTCCCCGTCATCCTACCCCATTAAGCCTTCCCTACTATGTCTATACTCTGTCTATAAAATCACAATAATGATTTTGAAATTCATATCTTGGTGTAGAGATCATCCAAGCTCTCTTCAGCCTGCTATCTCCCATAGCTGAATTCTACAGTCTTCATAGTTCCCTTTCTTTATCCAACAAAGTGATGTCTAGTTTTTTGGATCTCGCAGTACCTCTTATAACAACTTTAACTACATCTCACTCAACACCCCTATTACTAGCAGAGTTCTCATTCAGGGAGAAATGATCAATTATCTCTGCACTGAGTCAGAACTGGAATTTTGTATCTTTTAGGGGTGACAATGGTAGCTTCCATGTGAACATATATGTCATCTATATGCATAATGTGTGTGTTGGAAATGGTGTCTCTATTTGGCAGTGGTTTGCGCCCTTTCAAGTAGGGACCCTCACTCTAGTCAGGGTAAGGCAGTCACAGAGCTAACAATAACCCCAGCTCACCCCCTCAGTAGTTTTGCACCAGCAGTCAGGCTTATCTCATAGGTAATGTGTAAAGTATTTGTGTACACACACAGTAATACAGAGACAACACCACAAATGTACTCCACACCTGTTTAGAAAAATAGCCAATATTTATCTGAGTAAAACAAGACCAAACCGACAAAAATCTAACACAAGTAAAGATATCACTTTTAAAAGATTAAATGTAATTGTATTTCTTTGAAATCAATAAAGCGTTTGACTGAGGCAAAGAACTTGAGATGCATCAAAAACAAAGACAATGCGGGCCACAGGGGAGGTGATGCGTCAAAAGAGCCAGAGATGCGTCGGTTTCTTACTGTCGCAAAGGGGGGTGCTTCTGTTCCTTAGTGCTAGGCAGGGGGGTGATGCTTCCGTTCCTTACTGCCACAGGGGAGCTGATGCGTTGTTTGTGGCCTGAATCATCGGTTCCTTACTGCGAAGTTGATTAAGAAAATGGCACCTAGGGACGATGCGTCAGAAGTGAAGCCGCTAGGCATTGATTTCACAGTGATGAAGCAGGCGCTGTGTCGGAGTCAGGGCAGTGCATCACAGACTTCAGTGATGCAGTGCTCCAAAATCACGCAGCAGTGGATCTTCTGACATGCTGTGAAGGAAAGCTGGGGTCTGTGTGGAAAATCTTGGTCATTGTGTCAAGCGGGGATCACACACCTGTGCAGGAAGTGCCGTGCATCGAATTCTTGCAGCAATGCATCAGTTCAGAATGACACAGTGAGTCGATGCATGGATTTTCTTCTTGAAGCACCAAAAACCTCCTTCAAGGGCCCAGACTGTGTTTGGCACCAATTGACAGGACAAGGCTGTCAGCAGAGGAGCCCAGTTGCTGGCAAATTACACATTTGATGTCCCTGAGACTTCTTAACAGGAGGCAAGCTCAACTCAAACCCTTAGAGAACCCTGGAAAGCAGAATGTAGAAAGCAAAATCCAGTCGTTTCACTCCCAGGACACAAGCAGCAAGCACGCACAACAAAGCAACAGGAAGAGTGGCAGTCCCTCCTACAGCATCCAGCTCTTCTTCCTGGCAGAATGTCCTCAGTCCAGAAGTGTTTCAACTCTGTGGTGTCAGAGGTTCAGTACTTAAACCTATTTCTGTCTTTCAAGTAGGCAAACTTTAATGAGAAGTATTTGTAGTGCACAAGGTCCTGCCTTTCCTGCACTGGCCCCAGACACACTCGAGGGGTTTGGAGACTGCTTTGTGTAAGCGCAGGTACATCCCTATTTAGGTGCAGGTGTCATTTCCTCCTACCACTCTAGCTCAGGAAGGCCCATCAGGATATGCAGCTCCCCTTGTGTGACTGTCTAGAGTGAATTCACAAACAGCCCAACAATCATCCTGACCCAGATGTGAATTCCACAGCTGGGCAGAGGCACAGAATGGTTATGCAAGAAAATGCCCACTTTCTAAAAGTGGCATTTTCAAACTTAAAAATCAAAACCCAACTTCACGAAATATGTATTTTTAAATTGTGAGTTTGGAGACTCCAAACTCCATAGCTCTTTCTGCTGGGAACATGCACTTAAAAGTTATTTCAAGGCAAACCCCATGTTACCCTATGGGAAAGATAGTCCTTGCAATAGTGAAAACTGAATTTAGCAGTATTTCACTATCTGGACATGTATAACAAGTACATGTTCTACCTTTTAAATACCCTGACCTCTGTCCATGGGGCTGCCTTGGGCCAATCTTAGGGGTGATTTACATGCAGTAAAAGGGAGGGTTTGGGCCTGGCAGGTGGGTGCACTTGCCATGTCGAACTGGCAGTTTAATACTGCACACACAGACACTGCAGTGGCAGGTCTGAGACATGTTTATAAGACTACTCAGGTGGGTGGCACAATCAGTGCTGCACGCCCACCAGTAGCATTTGATTTACAGGCCCTTGGCACACATGGTAGACGATATTAGGGACTTACTAGTAAATCAGATATGGCAATCATTGATAAACAAATCACCCATACAATTAATACAGAGAGCACTTGCACTTTATCACTGGTCAGCAGTGCTAAAGTGCCCAAAGTCCTAAAGTCAGCAAAAACTAAATTCGGCAAAGGATCAAAAACAAGTGGGCAGGAGCAAAAGGACAGGGGAAACTACGCCAATAGCTGACAGATCTAACAGTGTGTATACCTTTAGACATGGGCTGCCCTCCTGCATAAATCTGTCAAGCTCAGGTTGTCTGTCACTTGTGTTAATGTTTGCGACATTCTCTGTTTGTATGAGAGGCACAGTGGTGTTTGAGCTAGTACACCATTCAGGGTACAGTTAAAGTCTCTGAGCCAAAGTCCTAGTTAGTCTACCGTCATTCCCAGATAAGAAGCTAACTAATTTCTAAGATTTTGAAAGAAACTGTTGCCATCTATATTTGTGGCATATATTCCCACCATAGTTCTCAGTGTGTGACTTCCCCAGGTGTCAGCCTTATACAGTCACATTAATTCATTTGTTCTACGTAGTGTCCCAGAGAATTGAAATGTTCCTTATTAAAAATAGAACAAGCTGGGTTGCTCCCCTTTTCTAGGCCTTTTACGTGCACCTTGCATGCATAATATTTTAAGGTAAAAACAATGGTAAGTTAGTACTCATTACACATAAACAGGCCTGTATTAGATGTAGCACTAAAAATACATAAAACTCCTGACCTACATGTTTCCCCTGTTTTCCGTGAGGATCGTCATGTTTGGCAATCAGTGGTCCTCGACTTACATGTGTATTAGTATCTTAAGAATTAATTTGATTGTCTATATAGTGTACGTGTCTAGACTACTAAAAGTGCTCAGCATAAGGATATGGCCCCTGGAGCAAATAAAAATTTTCTCAAATGGACTTTCAGCTTTATGTTTACTTAATGTGTCACACCATTACTTGTTGGTGGTGTCTTTCTTCAGTGAATCATTTTAATGTCTTCTTAAATTTCTGCACTGACAACAGTTCTTAGACCAGAAATACTCAGATACTTGAAGTTCTCTTTATAGTACTGGTATTCTTATGAGTTGTTTAAAACCAGCATCTTCATCTTCTGATTCACACTTTGAACACTTTTTCAGGTTACTCAACACCCTCGTTTCTTATAACTAATATCGAACTATTAGAAAGGGAGACAATCCAGATTAAAAAATTATATGTAAAGTACCTTAGTATTTGCAAGGCTGATCTACCATATATTGAAATGCATTTAATATTCCCTTACCAGCAGTGTGAGGCCAATCCTGTTGTGTTTGATGCACGTAAAATATTTCATTAAGTCTCAACAAATGTGGGGCAAATGTGCTTTTTGGGATATTTATGTAATTTGTGTTGTAATATGTGCTACCTGTAAAACATAATAATCATCTACAGATATTAGGATTCTATCCCATTTTATTTATTACAAACGACATCAGCTTGTTAGATAAGGTTTTTGGAAATAAGTTTTTAGTATTTGACCAATAGGGCAATGTAGTTGCTTCCTCTGGCATATGAAGAATTCATATCTACAACACTCAAGACTTCCCCGATCAAATTCAAACTATTCTTTGACATTGTAAGTTGTTAAGCAATTATTTGCTATACCATCAGAGGATATCGTTATACATTTAATATGCAGTGTAATTTGCTTACTGTAATCAAGAAGTGCCCAACAACTAAAAACTAACAGTCTGCCATACTTTGAAATAGATTTTCCTTACAATAGGTAATGTAATGATTACAGGATTTTCCAAAATTAGCGTTCAAGAGCATTTCCCATTTCATTGTACCACCCTATATCTCTTTAAATTAAACAGTCCTTAAACACAAACATTTATCGGTTTTGTAATTAATCCATGAATTAGCAATGGGTTTACATATGGGGTGAGTGGAGCTAGTTCATTTTTTTGTATTGATGCTACATTATAAATTGAGTCCAGTTAAATCAATATTTTTGATGATCATTCATTCTCTTAGGTACAGACATTATGGAGTTGCTGATAAGGTTCCCTGGTGCTCATTGAGATTTTAGCACCTCTAAAGAAGATTGACGTGCAGGGAAGCTTTGTATTGCTGTTTTTCATTTTTTTTTTTTCCAACCAGATTTTATTAAGATGTTCACATAGTCATTTCTCACCTCTACATAGTAGACCCTTCAAAGGTCATTCTCAATAACATCTTATCAGTAGACAAATCTTGTCAAATGTTCTGGTGTATAACTTACTAAATAATCAAATAACATTTAACATTTACCTCCTCCTGGTCCCTCCCCAACCCTCCCCCGGACAACTCTTGTTCAAATGTTGATATTGGTCCTGGAGTAACCCGTGTAATGCTTAAATGTAATTTGGTAGTTTGGGTTAATTGTGACCTATTTCTCCTCATTTTTAATTCTTAGGTCCAAGTTCCGGGCTCTAGTTGATGGTTCAACAGCTATGGGAATTTACGCTATGTATACCCCACAAGTAGTATAAACATCTGTGGAGGCCTCAGGTGTCTGCTCTAAGTGTGTCCATTATTACTTCCCAACCCTCTGCCACTTCGGGAGGTCTAACCCCTCTTCTGGATTCACGCTGGAGGAGTGTTCCCTCAGCGTTTGCCCATTTAAGTAGTTCACTTTTCCATTGAGGTGTTCTAGGTCCCCTAGGATTTTTCCAATTAGATGCGATCTCCCTTTTAGACAGTGATAAGGCCAAGTCCTGGAATCTTTCTGTGACTTTGTGTTTGGCCGAATGAGTAAAAGAGTGTAAGAGGCAGTTAGCCATGGAGCAGGGCACCTCCCTACTCAGAAGACGTGCCAAGGTCCGGCACACCTCCGACCCGAAGGGTTCTAGCATGAGGCACCCCCAGAACATGTGACTGAACTCCGCACTATTCAACCCACATCTCGGGCAGCACTCTGTTACCTTACCAAAGTATTTGTTTATGCGAGCTGGGGTCAGGTAAGCTTGGTGCAGCACGTAAAAATGTATAAGTTTAAATCTAGCATTTCGAGTCGCCTTGGGGAGGCTCCTCAAGACGCGCCCCCATTCCTCCTCTGGGATATCTCGGTTGAGATCTTTCTCCCAAGTTTGTTTAAGGGAGACCAGAGGCGTTATACTGTCCATTCTCATCAGTCCATATAGGGTTGAGACTACTTTAGTTTTGTCATTTGAGGAAGTCAAATAGGTGCAAACCGCCTAGGAGGTGGGTTCCATCTCCTTCTCCCGCCAGTGCTTACGTATGCGGGCCTTTAACCCCTTCGCTGCCAGGCCTTTTCCCCCTCCTGTGCCAGACCTTTTTTTGCCTATTTGGGGCAGTTCGCGCTTAGGCCCGCATAACTTTTTGTCCACATAAGCTAACCAAGCCAAATTTGCGTCCTTTTTTTCCAACATCCTAGGGATTCTGGAGGTACCCAGACTTTGTGGGTTCCCCTGAAAGAGGCCAAGAAATTGGCCAAAATACAGGGAAAATTTTGTTTTTTTCAAAACAATTGGAAAAAGTGGCTGCAGAAGAAGGCTTGTGGTTTTTCCCCTGAAAATGGCATCAACAAAGGGTTTGCGGTGCTAAACTCAGCAGCTTCCCAGCTTTCAGGAACAGGCAGACTTGAATCAGAAAACCCATTTTTTCAACACAATTTTGGCATTTTTCTGGGACATACCCCATTTTTGCAATTTTTTGTGCTTTCAGCCTCCTTCCAGTCAATGACAGAAATGGGCATGAAACTAATGCTGGATCCCAGAAACCTAAACATTTCTGAAACGTAGACAAAATTCTGAATTCAGCAAGGGGTCATTTGTGTAGATCCTACAAGGGTTTCCTACAGAAAATAACAACTGAAAAAGAAAAATATTGAAATTTAGGTGAAAAAAACATAAATGTTTCTCTACGTTTTACTCTGTAACTTTTCCCTGCAATGTCAGATTATCGAAAGCAATATACCGTTACGTCTGCTGGACTCCTCTGGTTGCGGGGATATATAGGGCTTGTAGGTTCATCAAGAACCCGACGAACCCAGAGCCAATAAATGAGCTGCACCCTGACGTGCGTTTTCATTCTATACCGGGTATACAGCAATTCATTTGCTGAAATATAAAGAGTAAAAAATTGCTATCAAGAAAACCTTTGTATTTCCAAAAAGGGCACAAGATAAGGTGTTGAGGAGCAGTGGTTATTTGCACATCTCCGAGTTCCGGGGTGACCATACTAGCATGTGAATTACAGGGCTTTTCTATAATAGATGTCTTTTATACACACTCTCCTATATTTGGAAGGAAAAAATGTAGAGAAAGACAAGGGGCAATAACACTTGTTTTGCTAATCTATGTTCCCCCAAGTCTCCCGATAAAAATGATACCTCACTTGTGTGGGTAGGCCTAGCGCCCGCGACAGGAAACACCCCAAAGCGCAACGTGGACACATCCAAATTTTTGGAAGACAACAGAGGTGATTTTTGCGAAGTGCCTACCTGTAGATTTTGGCCTCTAGCTCAGCCGGCACCTAGGGAAACCTACCAAACCTGTGCATTTCTGAAAACTAGAGACCTAGGGGAATCCAAGGAGGGGTGACTTGCGGGGCTCGGACCAGGTTCTGTTACCCAGAATCCTTTGCAAACCTCAAAATTTGGCTAAAAAAACACATGTTCCTCACATTTCTGTGCCCGAAAGTTCTGGAATCTGAGAGGAGCCACAAATTTCCTTCCACCCAGCGTTCCCCCAAGTCTCCCGATAAAAATGATACCTCACTTGTGTGAGTAGGCCTAGTGCCGGCGACAGGAAACACCCCAAAGCGCAACGTGGACACATCCTAAATTTTGGAAAAAAACAGAGGTGTTTTTTGCGAAGTGCCTACCTGTAGATTTTGGCCTCTAGCTCAGCCGGCACCTAGGGAAACCTACCAAACCTGTGCATTTCTGAAAACTAGAGACCTAGGGGAATCCAAGGAGGGGTGACTTGCGGGGCTCGGACCAGGTTCTGTTACCCAGAATCCTTTGCAAACCTCAAAATATGGCTAAAAAAACACATGTTCCTCACATTTCTGTGCCCGAAAGTTCTGGAATCTGAGAGGAGCCACAAATTTCCTTCCACCCAGCGTTCCCCCAAGTCTCCCGATAAAAATGATACCTCACTTGTGTGGGTAGGCCTAGTGCCGGCGACAGGAAACACCCCAAAGCACAACGTGGACACATCCTAAATTTTGGAAAAAAACAGAGGTGTTTTTTGCGAAGTGCCTACCTGTAGATTTTGGCCTCTAGCTCAGCCGGCACCTAGGGAAACCTACCAAACCTGTGCATTTCTGAAAACTAGAGACCTAGGGGAATCCAAGGAGGGGTGACTTGCGGGGCTCGGACCAGGTTCTGTTACCCAGAATCCTTTGCAAACCTCAAAATTTGGCTAAAAAAACACGTTCCTCACATTTCGGTGACAGAAAGTTCTGGAATCTAAGAGGAGCCACAAATTTCCTTCCACCTAGCGTTCCCCCAAGTCTCCCGATAAAAATGATACCTCACTGGTGTGGGTAGGCCTAGCGCCCACGACAGGAAATGGCCCAAAACACAACGTGGACACATCACATTTTTTCATAGAAAACAGTGCCTACCTGTGGATTTTGGCCTCTAGCTCAGCCGGGCCCAGGGGGGGCAGAAATGGCCTAAAATAAATTTGTCCCCCACCCCCCAATCCCCCTGCCCCCCCGGGAGCGACCCTTGCCTATGGGGTCGCTCCCCTTGCGTGACATTGGTGCCAAAAAAAAAATCCCTGGTGCCTAGTGGTTTCTGCCCCCCTTGGGGGCAGATTGACCTACAATCGGCCAATCGGCCCCCAAGGGGGGCAGAAATGGTCTAAATACAATTTGCCCCCCAGGGGAGCGACCCTTGCCTAATGGGTCGCTCCCCATCTCTACAAAAACAAACAAACAAACAAAAAAAAACCACAAAAAAAAACAATTTGCCCTGGCGCCTAGAGGTTTCTGCCCCCCCGGGGGCAGATTGGCCTAATACCAATAGGCCGATCTGCCCCCAGGGGAGGCAGAAATGGCCTAAAATAAATTTGCCCCCCAAACCCCCCAGGGAGCGACCCTTGCCTGCAAGGTCGCTCCCCTTGCGTGACGGCGCAAAAAAAAGATCCCTGGTGCCTAGTGGTTTCTGCCCCCCTTGGGGGCAGATTGACCTACAATCGGCCAATCTGCCTCCAAGGGGAGCAGAAATGGTCTAAATACAATTTGCCCCCCAGGGGAGCGACCCTTGCCTAAGGGGACGCTCCCCATCTGTAAAACACAACAACAACAAAAATCCCTGGTGCCTAGTGGTTTCTGCCCCCCATGGGGGCAGATCGGCCTAATAAAAATAGGCTGATCTGCCCCCATGGGGGGCAGAAATGGCCTAAAATAAATTTGCCCCCCAAGGGAACAACCCTTGCCTAAGGGGTCGCTCCCCTTACGTGAAAAACAAACAAACAAAAAAAACTCCCTGGTGTCTAGTGGTTTCTGCCCCCCTTGGGGGCAGATTGGCCTCATAAAAATGAGCCAATCTGCCCCCAAAGGGGGCAGAAATGGCCTAAATATAATTTCCCCCTATGGGAGCGACCCTTGCCTAAGGGGTCGCATCCCACACCTAAAAAACAAAAGAAAACAAATAAAAAAACAGAAAAAAAAAAGTATCCCTGGTGTCTAGAGGTTTCTGCCCCCACTGGGGGCCGATCGGCCTAATAATAGGCCGATCTGCCCCAGGGGGGGCAGAAAAGGCCTTAAAAAAAAATGACCCCCTGGGAGCGACCCTTGCCCAAGGGGTCGCTCCCTTCTGTCAATTTCATATAAAAAAAAAAAAATCCCTGGTGTCTAGTGGGGTTTCAAAAGCCGGATTGCAAGCAATCCAGCTTTTGAAACCCTCGGAGAGACTTCAAAGGGAAGGAAATACATTTCCTTCCCTTTGAAGCCCCTCCGGGCCTCCCCCACGTGATCGAAAGAGAAATGCTGAGCGCGATGGGGGAGGTTGTGTGATTGTCAGCGCGCGCTTGCGCGCTGACGTCACAGGGGGGGTGGGGGGGTCGGGGGTTGAAGGGGAAGGGATTCCCCTGTCAGCCCTGACCTAGGGGGGTGGGGGGGCGGCCCTCGGGAGGAGCGCTAGCGCTTCTCCCGAGGGCAGTATTCAGGACGTAATGGTTACGTCCATGGCGCCACACGGGCGCTGCCATGGACGTAACCATTACGTCCGTGGCGGGGAAGGGGTTAATGCCCCATATATTAAAAAGTGTCCCGCTGGCAGGCCAAATTCCGTCCTAAGGGTCTTGAAGGGCATCAATTTGCTATCTCTAAATAGGGTGCCCACTGTGTTGATCCCAGCTTCCATCCAGTCCCCAAGATCAATCTGAGTCCCCCCCTGCGGTATAGCCTGTAAAGATAGAAGGGGAAGCTCTGTGGAATAGGGTGTCTCCACTTTGGTCCTACGCAGAAAGGTCTTTCAACACTGAATCAGGATCTTTATTTCGAGAGGATCCTGTTTCCTGTCACCTGGGGTTCTCAAAATTATCTCAAACAGTCTACTTTCCTATGGGGTGGACGCCCTCGCATTCGTTTTTGCATTTAATC
The DNA here is from genome assembly GCF_031143425.1 of Pleurodeles waltl. Lineage (NCBI taxonomy): Eukaryota > Metazoa > Chordata > Amphibia > Caudata > Salamandridae > Pleurodeles > Pleurodeles waltl. The sequence goes on from NC_090436.1 coordinate 525,123,332, forward strand.
TATCTGATCACCAATGCGCCAACCACTGAAGTTGTGCCGCTAAGTAGTAGGTCTTGAAGTCAAGGACCGCCATGCCACCATCTGTGGGCTGTCGGAGTTTAGCCAGAGCCACCCTCCTCCGCCCCCGTTCCCATATGAATGAAATTACCATGGTATCTAGTTCTTTAAAGATGGCCCTAGGAATCCAAATCGGCAGCACTAAGAAATGGTATAATAATCTCGGCAGTGCAATCATTTTGAGGATCGCTATCCGCCCAGCCACTGATAGTAGCAGTGTTTGCCAGAATGCTATACAGGTTTTTATTGAGCGTATAGTACTCCCAATATTACCCTCAAGGATATCTAGGGAGTCGTGGTAAAATTTCCCACCCAAAAAGGGGAGTCCATTCGACACCCACCTGACCAATCCCAGGTTCAGAGGTGGTGTCCGCTGTCCCTTCAATGGGAACAGGCCAGTTTTATCCCAATTCACTTTTAAGCCTGAATGGCCCTCAAATCAGGAAAGCATTTGCTGCTCTAGGGGTAAATCTCTCTGAGTGTCTTCCAGGAATATTAAAAGATCGTCTGCAGAGAGGGCTATACGATATCTTTTGCCTCCTGCCAATATACCTGCCCCCCCCCCCCCCCCCCCCTCTTCCTACCCTGGCTGCAGCAGCTAATGGTTCCATTGCCAAGGCGAATAGGAGAGGAGACAATGGGCAACCCTGCCTCGTTCCGCATTCAACCCCATAGCTATTGGATATTGTGCATCCTGTGCGCACTCTGGCTGTGGGTTTGGTGTACAGTAATTTTACCCAAGAGATGTATTCGGGTCCAATTCCGAGTTTGGACATTACTGTATATAAGAATTCCCAATCTAGGCTATCAAAAGCTTTCTCTATGTCTACTGCTAAGACTCCCGAAGATGTGGCAGTGGGGATCTGGTCTCTCATGATGGCTATTAGTCTACGGATGTTTCCAGCTGTGTTTCGCCCAGGTATAAACCCTGTCTGGTCTGGATGTATTAAGGAGGACATCAGCGGAGGAGTCTGGTTGCCAGGATCTTACTGAGGATTTTATAATCGAGGTTCAGCATGGATAGAGGTCTTTAAGCCCCCACCTTTGTTGGGTCTTTGCCCGGTTTGAGAAGAGGAACTATGACTGCCTCGCGGGTGGATTCCGGTAATATGCCCTGTTCCTTGGAGATTTTATATATATTTTCTAACCTCGGGGAAAGTATGTCTGTGAAGGTAGCATAAAATTTGATGGGGAACCCATCTGTACCAGGCGATTTCTCCCTAGCCAGACCTTTCATGACCTTCCCAATTTCGGCTAGTGTGATGCTCCCCTCTAATGGCTCCGTAAGCTCAGACACCAATGGTTTCAAATGTAATTCAGTTAAGTAGTCTTCAGCGGATTCTCCAATGTAATTGGGTCTTTTTTTGTATAAATCCTCATAGAATGACATAAAATGAGAGTTAATCTGTTATAGTTCGTATAAGTGGATCCCTTGGTCCGTGGTTAAGTCCATAATTGGGGGGGATCTAATGGATTGCAAAACCACCCAAGCGAGTAATCAGCCTGCTTTATCCCTCTCTCCATGCACCCGGGTGGGGTAACTTTTATAATTAAAGCACTGAAGGCGTTCAATGCAGTGAGTCACCTCTGTCCTAAGGTCTTGCACCGTGTTTTGTAATTGAGGATCCCCAGGTCTGTTTTTCTCAGCCTCCCGTAACTTGTCCTCAGCCCGTTCCTGTCTCCCAACAGGGTCCTACGCACACCCACCGTCCCCGCCATACATCTCCCGCGCATCACCACCTTGAAGGCATCCCATTCCCCCAAGGGGCTAGCGGTGGATGCGTCATTGTCCTCAAAGTACTGCACTACGCTTTACAGAAGGGGGCATCTTCTAGAAGTTTGGGTTTGAGCCTCCAGGTGGGGACACGAGGAACCGTGGACCCCCATTTCAAGGTCATCTAAAGAGGGTTGTGGTCTGAAATTGTGCGGGACAGGTATTCCGCGTCGGGTATTTGTGATTATACATCTGTTGAGCAGAGGAATGCGTCCAATCTAACGTGTAGTTCATGTAGGTGGGAGAAAAAAAGAGTAATCCCTGACAGTGGGGTGCAATCTACGCCAGGCATCGACTAGGCCACAATTTGTTTGCCATGCAGTGAATTGTCGAGCTGCTCTCATAAAGGGGGAATTATGTAGTGGTGGATGTGATCTTTCCATATTAGGGTCCCCCACACAGTTGAAGTCACCTCCCAGTACCACTGAAGATTGTAGATAAGGGGCTAGTAAGTTAGTTATTTGTGTAAAAAAACTCTCCCTGGTCAGTGTTGGGTATGTATATATTAATCAATGCTAAATCTCTGCCCTCTAATCTGCCCCTGATTGCTATGAATTGACCCTCAGGGTCTATAAAGTTGTCCACCATCTGGAAAGGGACTCCAGCTCGGATCCAAATCAGGGCGCCTCTCGAGTATGCGGAATAGGAGGTAAAATATGCCTGGCCTCTCCATCTTTTCTGAAGAGCCTTACCCACTGTCTGCGTTAAATGGGTTTCTTGGAGCATAGCTATCTGAATTCCCCTTCTCTGTAGGTAAGAAAAATCCTTATATCTTTTAACCATCGAGTGCTTGCCCCGGATGTTCCACGTGAGGAACTTGTAGGATTTTAGCATTGTCATGTTGGAAATTTTCCCCTCCGGTTTCGGGTAAGCCCCGGAAGGTAGAAGCTCTCATATCTTCCCATCATGTTAATAGTATCAAGGGGTAACTCCTTTTTCTCAGTAAGGGTTCTCTGGAACTTAATTAAACCCATATCAAACACCCAACCTGTAATTACCCAACTCCCCAACCCCAGGACAAAAGTAGTAACCTCTCTCGCCCAAACTAGTAATAAAACTTTAACCAGTCCATCAATGTAGGGGGTGCTCTGAGGTGGATCCGAGAGCATATCGTGGCACCATCTCCCCGTCACTCGGTTATCCATCACACAGGGATTTCATAGCCCCAAATCAGTCATATACTCAGTCGGATTCAAGATGTTGGGTTATACCGCAGAGCTGTCACCGTTCATTGACGTGGCTGTGGGCATGGCAGGTCTCCCTCCCCGGGCTCCCCTGCTCCCACGGGTGTAACTATCTGATATTCCATCAGATGATGTTGTCCGAAGTACCCGGTGTCACATCCGGACCCTGTTTGTCAGATGAGTGCGAAAATTCTGATTCTTGTTCTGACTCAGAATGTTCTAGATCTTCTTGGGATTGTTTGGTGAATCCATGATCTGAGCCGCTCAGGGAGGCAGCCGCCTCCATTGCTTTTTGTCTGTCTTTCAAAATTTCCAGCGGGTACGGGCTGGCCAATCTACTGGTTTTATTCTGTCTGTTTTTCCCTTTTCGATCTGGATGAGGATTTTCAGGACTGCATTCTCTGTCCCCTGTCGTCTGTGCATCGATCCAACGCCAGGTCTCCTCTGTGTGCCAAAGAATTGTGTGCCAGATTTGGTCACTACTCTTAACCTGGCCGGGAACATCATCCCGTACTGGACCCCCATCTTGCGAAGTTTTTGTTTGGCATCCCTAAAGGAAACTCTCTGCTTCTGCACTTCTTTAGAGAAATCGGGGAATATACAGATCACGTGGTTGTTAAGCATGCAGTCTCCTTTCTTCCTACTTTGGCTTAGTAGGTAGTCCCTGTCTCTATAATGAAGCAGTCTGGCTATTACTGGTCTGGGGGGCTCCTGCTGGGGGGGGAGTGAGTCAGGACCCTGTGGGCTCTTTCGATACCAAAGAATGGAGACAGGCCGTCATCCACTACGTTCTCTTTTAGCCAACTTTCAAGAAATTCCACCAGGTTGGATCTTTCAGTTCGTTCCGGTAGACCTATAACGTGGATATTATTTCGCCGCTATCTATTTTCGGCGTCTTCAGCTTGTAGTTCTAGTTCTTTGATCCGCTTCTCCATTTGGTGTGTTATCTTAGTATTGTCTTTTATTTCGGGCCGCAGTTCCTCTAAGTGCTTGTCTGTGGTGTTCACTTTTTCTGCTAGCCGACGATGGTCATCCCTGAGCACCGTTAAGTCAGTAGCCAGTGCATCTATTTTCCCTTCCAGGGCTATTCGGGAGGCTGTTATAGCCAGCAGCACATCTTGGAGGGTGGGATCTTCTTTTTCTCTACCCCCCCCCCACCCCCACCCCACCCCCCCCAGAGTAGGTTTCGTCGTCTTCATCTCTCGCTTTGGTCCTGATACCCCCCCCCTATCAGTGCAGGATCTTGGGAATGGTACCTACTGGGATCGGGTCCAATTCATCTCCCCTTGTTGAGTCTCAGGGCTGGGGGTGTTTGTTTATTGTCCCAGGGGCTTTCACCTTAATGCTGTGTTTGTTCAATCGTTTCTTCAGATGTCCCCGGAGGCTCTCTGTCTATTCTCCGGGTGGGGATCTCCAGGGCCAGTTTTCCAGGGGCCCCAGGTCGCGGGGCCTTACCAATTTTGTTCCCGGTCTCTTGACCAGGTCGCCGGTACTCCGATTTCCTTCCCCCTGCGGTCTCAGGGGGGTCAGAGGTGAGCACGGCTCTCTTCAGTGCGGCGGGGTCAGCCGAGTCGGGTTCTCTCCAGAGACTCGTTTGTCCTACGGGCTTCGTAGCCCCTGGGTGTCGGCCCCGGCACAGGAGACTGGGGATGCACCGGGGATCCAGCACTGTGCGCGGTCTGGGCAGCTCTGTCACTCCACTCTATGCGGGCGTTGGTCTCGAACGCAAGATGGCGGCTGCCATCTTGCGCTTCTCCGCAGAACCGCTTCTCACCGATTTGGGGGCTATTTTGGCACTATCATCCTGAGGACAGGGAGATTAGAGCGGGAGCCTCACGAAGAGGCTGCAACCGCCATGGCGTCAGGCCACGCCCCTCCTTGTACTGCTGTTTTTCATGTTTATAGTTTTCCAAAGTATCTTTCACAAGCTAATAGCAGACGCCATTTCTAAAGTAGAATACATTCAACATTCCCAAGTCTCTGGCCATTATTTTGATTGTGCCTCCAAGATTTTTGACTTACATTTCCCTATGACTCGTGACTGCTGCTTCTTCTGAAATGGCTGATTTTTTAATTAATGCTGCTGTTATCCATGGAAATAAATCTATTTTTTTACTTACGTTTTGTTGAGGTCCGCCACGGAAAACATTCACATTCATTTGTTCATTAAATTATTGAATGAGTTCTGTTATCAGAGCGAAGGGATATATTTAAGACCATAATGGACATAGTTTATTAATAGTATACATGCTGGCATTGGCTTTATCCTCCCTGAAACCCTAACCTGTTTGCTATTGGTACAACTCCTTTAGCAAATCTTTGATGACGTTTATTTCTATGCCCTTTCCAAGCACATATTCTTTTATGTTCAAATGTTACTTTCTTAAAAATACGAATTGTAATCAAAGTAGTAATTTCATATTTTTTACAATGTTTTTGGAAAGTGTGAACAACACAATCTACGAACTATGGGAAATGGAACTAACAGTTTTCTAGTTTCCCAAAAACAAAGCACGTGGGCTGTTGGATTTTATCATTCAGGAAAGCAAAATTCTTTAGATAATAACATGCAGTTTACAACTCCTCAGTTCCACACACCTCGGTTAAAAAAATGTTTAATTGCACAGTAGGAACCCCTTCTGTACCTAGAGGCTAAACATGAAGGTTAATAAATCATTATATCTATCTAAGAAAAAATAAAAACACAAGTTAGGCTTGTATAGTTTGTTTGGAAACATAAGTGTCAGAGTCAAACTGATGTGTTCATGGTCGTTTGAAGTAAGGGAACGTTGCTAAAAATTCAGGTTTACTCTGCCACTTCAGGACAACTCGGTGTACCACTGACTGTAGGGAAACGCCATCCCATTAGCATTTTAATTGCCTTAAAAAACAAGCAGCATGCCGATTGTAGCATTATAAGTCCTTATGGTTATCAGTAATGAGATGAGGGTCGGCATCATACATTTGAGTGTAGAATTGTGGAGCAGCAAGCAAATTATTTATTTTTTAGGTTGAGCTTTCCAGCGACGTGTTAGTATCTATTTGGGCTTTTAACAACTCCCACAGCACGCCCACCACTATCACTCGTTCATGGGCTTGTCTTTCAAAAAGTCTTTCTTATATTTGGTCATTGCTCTGTGTTTGTCCCTCCTTGGGGCAGTTTTGTTACCTCGTGGCCATCGACTCTGTTACATGGATAATTGCACTTTTGCTGATATATTCTTCTTCCTTTTGTGTCTCTCCTTTGCACTCACACTCCTGGCGGCCGTGGCGCTTTGAACCGGCTCGCTTATATCAACTGTTTTACTTTTCATTTTCAATTTATGTAGCAAGAAGAGTCCAGTTAAAAATTTGCACCGCTAATAGCTCTAACTCGAGCAAACGCGAGACCCATTGCATTGTAAATGCTTGTTTTTCATCCCTGTCCCTGGCTAAGTGCTACGGTGATAACATCTTATCTAGGTTCAGTCGAAACGTGTGCAACACTTGTACCATTTCTGCTCGTCCTAGGATCGGATAACCTCTGTCTTCCAAATAGACATGATCTTGCAGCGGGGTGGCCGTTATCTTGACTGTAACCTCATCCAACACACTCCTATTGATAGAGTGTAATTAATTTTGCTTCCTTGTATAGTTTCATCATAACTGAATTTGGATTCTCGGTTTTGAGAATATAGTTGCCATGCAACATTCGAATAAAAAACACCAGAATTGCCAGTCAAATTACAAATGAAATCCGCTTCAAAGCTACCCAAACATAAGTCCAGGAATATTTAGCGTCAGTCCTCTTTGCATGCCTCAACTCCTCTCATCTACCTTTCCAATGTTGATGCGAGGTATTCATGATAGACATTTCAGATCTATATCTTTGTTTATCAATGACTGCTTAAGTAATGAATGGTTCGCTTTCATACAGTTCAGGGTTAATATCTGGTGGGTTTCTGTCGCTTGCATTCAGCTGGGGTTTACTGCAGTCTGAGACAGGTTTAAGTAGTGTATGGCTGCTGTTATAACCGCGTTGTCACGACCTGGTTGCTTTACAGCAGGAGAGTATTTTGACTGCAATACGCTCTACAATAGTTTTACCATTTGCTTAGTGCTTGATATTTCTGTCTGATACACTGGCTGCCTGTGCCCTATGGGCCACATGGTACAGCTTTACCAAGTCAATAGACATTTGTCTCTTCTTTTTTTCCATGCTGAAATAATAATACTCCCATTCTTGTTCCTTTTGTTGTTGTCACTAAAACAGGCTCTCTGTAGGCAGGACCGAACTTTTAACTTTCCCAATTTCTCAGCCTTCTTCTGTGTTTCCCAGACTTAATGGGTGAGCTGCAAATCTTGTATTAGATCAAGGTGCGATCTCATAAGATCACGTTCCCAAGCAATATCTCAAAAAGTTAAGGTAGCAAAAAGTGTCTTGACACATAATTTAGAGCTCTTTGTGCACTTTGCAGGATGTTTAGCCAGGTGCACCATTACTTCAGATCCTTTCAGTCAAAACTTGATTAAGCATAACGTTAGCTCTCTTAACTAACTTGAAAGACAGTGGTCAGATGACAAGCTATGTCTTCTGACGAACTGCTGCCTTTTCTTTTAACTTGAAGTTGGTACTTACTTTTCATTCTCTGACTGCGAAGACACATGGAGTGTGAAAGAAAAGGTCGTAGGATGACATTTTTTTAAAACAACAACATTTAAATACCTGGAAATGACTTGCACACATAATTCAGACCATATCAGCAGTCATGAAAGTAAAAATGAAGCACATTTTTCATACTTCTGCAGTGTGATGGAAAAAATATTTTAAGAGAATCAAAATAAATAAACATTTGTACTTCGTGATGCACCAGGGCTCTCCAACCTTTTCTATATTGAGTTCTACTTCTGATCAATTAAAATAGTCCCTAGCTACTACTGACTTTGATCATTGTTATAGGAGTGACCACATCAGAGCAACCACAGTAGTGACCACACCTTGCAGGATCATAGTAGAGACCACCTAGGTGTATATCACAACGTATTATACTTACGTGTATATACCTTCTTTCACAGTGCTGTGGTTGTCAATATTATGAGTGCCTGAATATAATATAATAGAACACCAGCCACCTCAAAGCATAAGACAGAGTTACTAACAGCAATGTTGGGAAAAACGTTATCAATATGAGAACATCCACATGGCTAATGAACTAACAGCCACAGCAACAGTGCCCACTGGCACAAAAGAAATACTAACAGCTCTAAATCTCCCAAACACACATGAATTATCATTCAAAGAACTGTTTTAAATTTAAAGACGTTTTTGACTTTCATTCTTTTTTTTTTTCAAACATCAACATACCACTTTCTCAAATTACACAATTTTCTATCAAATATACCCTTTTCATTTTAAATAAAACACTCCAAGAACATCTTGTGTTTTTCACATGCTGTATGACTGATAGAGTGGGGCTTGCAAAATCACAAATCTCCATGTGAGTTTGAAAATAGAGTGAGGTAATTATATGTTAAATCCTGCAGGTTGTGACAGTCTGGAGATGTATTCTGCTGCCTTCTTTAATGTGACGAGGCCCTCTGAATTACATAGTATGCTGGGCTGCACATCAGGGAGCTACTTCCAGGGTACTGGCGAGCTACTAGTAGCTCTCAAGCTACCCTTTGGAGTTCCCGTTCTAGAATTTGGAATGCTTGTTTAAGTAACTACCTTCATTGAAGATATGTGCATCACAGTAATTCTTTTTTTATCCTTATGCACAGGGCACTAACATTTTGTGCTCTTCCTCTGATTCTCTTAACATCTACATCTAGGTACTGCAATGCAGTAAGAAATTGTATAGAAGAAAACGTCTGATGCCAAGCTCTTTGTACTATCTGTTGCCAAATGATATCAGCAAGCTGCTGTCTTCTTTTACAACAAGGCTTGCCCATACTTGTGTTTGAAGCCTCCCTACATCACGTAGAGTGGCTGTTAGACCAGTGAATTCCTCTATAAATCCTATAAGCCTAGGCTTTATATCTGCCATCTCTAGATGAGTGCTTCCTAAACTTTTTAAAGAACAACAACTTTGTGACCCACCTAGCTTTAATGAATATCAGTCAAGCACTTTTTTAATGTGACTAAAGTGCCATGTGGTAGCGCACTGTCAATTACAGACAACATATTTTCCATTAAAATGGCCACTAGAATTACATAAACATACAGTTTTACTGGAAAACTATATCTCATGCCAATGATAATGCATGGAAATTGGGTTTCAGTGAATTGTGCATCACCAAGTTATGTGTCTATATTTGTTTTGATCCTATTAAAATCTCTGTTTCTATCACACTTCAGAATTACATGAATATGTGCTTCATTTTGTTTTCCTAACTGCTGAATGAGTACAGTTAGTTTACAGGTATTTACATTTTGTTGTGTGTTGAAAACATATGACAACCTACAGCCTTTCCTTTCACACTCCCTATAACTGTGCAAGATTGTCATGCATTTCACTTTACTTTTCTTTCCCTGGCTGCAAAGTGACAGGAGTTTGAAAACACCAATCTCCACGTTAAAAAAAAAAAAAAAAGAGCAGCAGTTTGTCATAAGACTTAGCCAGACATTTGACGTCTATCTTTATAGCTCCGCAAATATGATAATATAAGTACTGAATGTAAAGGCATTTCTATTTATTGCATGGACTTTTGCGACCCAACAAAAATCGACTTGTGATCCACAGTTTGGAAATCATTGCCCTAGATACTTAAAGAGGGCCGGACAGATAGACTCCTCTTTCTGAAGCAAAAGGGGTGGCATACCCAGTCCCATTCAAGAATGGAGAATTCTTAGGTTGATAGTAGTGGATGTAACATAGGTAATTTTGTCTACTGATGCCATGAGATCATTCAGCGAGTCCTCTAGAGAATATCAACTATCATCCTCTTCTCGTAGTGGCAGAATTCTGTTTTCTGCAGCCAGACAGTCACAAAACTGAAGAGCATTGTGGCCCAGGGTAGCAGATACCAGCACTGTCTAGTTCCAGAAGCACAAGCATGATCTGACAAATAGGGAATAGTATATTCGGAAGCTAAAGGTTGCAGGCCATTTATGCAAAGTCTATGGTTTGTGAAATGTGGTAAGACCCAACAGAGGCATATGAAGTAGGTCTTGGGTCACAAATAGAAACACGCTGTATATCTGAAACAAAAGTGGCATACTGATGAGAATTATTCCAAGATGTATTCTTCCCAACACATACCCTTAACATACATCTTATCAAAATAAAGCTAAGAAAGGTTCTTAATGTCACTATAACAGGAAGGTTGGGAAGGTCGAACAACCTGATAACAAATTACAAGTGTGATGAGAAACCTTATAACAGGACTTAATAGAGCAGAAGGACAAGGGCTTGAATTTGGACAAGAGAGGATGGAACAAGATGTAAAACACAGTCTTGCATGAGGACGGATGAGGCAAGAAAGAAGCAAACTCTTGCACCAGGGTGAGTCTGCACGACAAAGAAAAAGTCACAGAATGGATGCAAAGTCTTGCAAAAAGCTGCAATTGGATTGAGAAGAAAATCCATGGAATGCCCTACATCTGGGGTTAAGAGGTGGATTATACAGTACCATTTATAGAAACTTCTTCTGTCTGAAAGTTCTTAATGAAGCTATATGTCATGTGGAAATTGCTGGTCAGTAGACACATGGCTGCGTGGAAACCAAAATCAACCCTGGCAAAAATGTTAAAACCAGTTCCACAGTGCATGAGGCTGTGCCTAGAATAGGGCTATAGGAGGGTAATGTTTTGTCCATGGCTGCCCATCCCTCTCTAGAAGCAGCCCCCCTTAAGCCACACAAGTCAGATATCACTTGTCACTATGTTGTCCGCAAAGCCCTTGAGTCAGCTACATTTTGCAGAATCAGTGTGGGTGCGCACCTCTTTAGCATCTGTGGACACAACACAGAACTTTACCTACTAAACCAAAAAATAGGTACAAAATTGAGTGCCGTTGAGGCACAAATTACAGAACCGTCCTCTGAAGTCAAATCATTGAGAAAAGATATAGCTTTGTTTAATAGATCAGAAGTGGTGGAGAAGAAAACTGAAGATTTAAAGTCTCACATGAATACATCCATGGATAGGGCCCAGACGTCTGTCATCTGGGGAAAATAGATCATGCTGAGACAATGTATGCTTTGATGGTGAAACAAATGAAACTTGAGAGAGAGAATATGGCAGAGGTTTTAGGCAAAAATGCTTCCTTATCTATAGAATGTGACCTTTGAATGCCACTACAAATACCCCAAAGAATATGCACTAGATGCAAGAGACACACTCACACTTACTATATCCAATTTTTACACCATAAACAGGAGTGAGAAGTCATACAAATAGCACAAAACAATGGCCTTTAAATGCTAGATGACCATACAATTCAAATTTCAGGTGATTTCTACTTGGAGGCCAAAATAAAGAGGAAACATTAAAGTCTCTGAGACCCAGATCTCTTAAGTGGGCCATAAAGTATAGACTTTTAGAACCTTCTACAGTGTGGATTAACCTGGATGGAAAGTCCACATACTACTCACAACCGGATGGATTTAAGAGATTAGACTCATAAAAAGCCCCATAAATTCCTCACCACTTACATTGACATACACCGACACAACCATGGACTATATCACAGATGCTCTAGGGGAAGGACCCATTGTAAACAGTCTGACAAAGAATGTTTGATACGAGTCAGGGAGGAACAGCCACCGACAGAGGGAAGTCTAGATCATTGCTGAAGCACTTCCCTGGGACTTATAATGCATCAAATGAGCCACTAGCCTATAGTCTTGATAGGTCATCTACATCTACCCAGGATCTAACACACTAACCACTGACTATTATACAGACAAGTCAACCAAAAACATTCCTATCTAAATTTCACTATACTCTTTTAAAATAATCCAAATGATCACTCCCAATAAATAAACACTTGGATGATACTGAACAATGCAGTCATCCTATTCCAAATCAAACATACTTCTAACTCCACAATGAATTCTCACCTCTGTAATCAATCCATGTTATATGTGTGCTCTAACAGCCTCTGCATACCTTGCCAGTCTAGCAGACTCTGCACACACACACTACCTATTTTCTTCTCACCTTACCCCTTTTCCTTGCCCACATGATGTCTTATTCTTTACCTATTTCTTGTATCAAATTCTACATTCTCCCCTGATAGTGATACAGGTCTAATAGCTACTTTTGGAACTCGAAAACATAATGATTAGCCTTTACAAAAATGGGTCTTTAACGCAAGGCTTGAAACTCAGCGGCAACTGGAAATTCAGCCCACCAAGTTTCCTTCCCTTCTCTTTCCATGTTCATTGCTTGGCTATCGCAGCCCTTTCTTAGCTCTCCAACACCTAGTTTATAATCATGACAGAAATATAAGACATCTTTTAATAGATACGCTTACCACTTCGATCAGATTCATCTACTGGTCAAAGGTGTAAAAACTGTATTTTTCATGCGTACTGGAAGACACAGGAAGTCAGCGGCCACAAACAGGCAAAATGAGCCCAGTACCCTTTACTGCCATCTCTTCCAGTGTGAACGGCCTGTCCAATTTCGTGAACAAAAAGATAGTGTCCTATCCTGCCTAAAACACAATGGCCTTGCACGTCTTCAAGAAACACATCTGAAAAAATAGAGCCTCTGTAGGAAAGGTTATTTTCTTATTTGCAGATAATTCACAATTGATGACTGAGGCATCGAAGAAAACTGCACATATCAGCATCCCATCATGTCATGGAAAGATAAGATAAATGCACAAATTGAATTGCACAAGTACAGGATATACCAGTCACCAAATACTCCCTAACCAGAAATAGATTCAGGATTTCAAAAGTCCGTATGTTATTACTCAGCACTTCAGTCAATCAAATATATCCCAAATCTGTAGCAATCATCTCAATCAGGAGAAAAGAGTAGTAAATGAAATCCAGTTGTTATCTTTTTGTGGGAAAGACACGAAATAGTCCAAAATATAAATCACAATCCATTCTTTATTTTTCAGTCTTCTCTTTAGAATTTCTAAATCCAGTTGTAGCCAAGGCTATTGTGTTTCGTCTACTCAGGATGCGTGAGTCATCGTTTGGCATGGTGCTGCTTGCCTCCCTTAGAAACGCCTGCCACTTTACAGTGCCATATCTAAAATGAGTGACATAGCCACTTTGATAAAAAAACACTGCCATGTATAATGAAATGTGGTCTGTGTGAACCATCCATAAGTACCACAAACATTGTCATCTGGTCAATCTACTGACTCTGGTAAGCTATCCTTTTTATCCCGTTGTCTTAAGTACTCCCAGAGTATAGCACAACACAAACACTTGTTGGTAAAGACTAGAATTTAACCACAGATCAAAGCATTTACAGAACTGGACTTGTAGATGTACACAATGCACTGACAGGGCTGTGATTGGAGTTGTAAAGAGAGATCACAACCTGATCAATATATATTGAGACTCACTTTACCACTAAAAAGAGAATACAGCTTCCTCTCGTGGTTATGATACCCGATCAAGAGTAGCCTACTTTCTCTCTTCACCCACCTTAGCTGCATGTGTCCTCGAAAGCAAGATACTTGAAGAGTCCCTTTAAACCATGCCTCATTGACACTGAAACTAGAATGGAACCTCACACTGGCATCTTGTAAACCAGGCGATTAATTATTGCTAAAAACTGTAAAACTGGTACTATACACAACTACTATAGTGCAAAAATAGTGGTGGATCCCCTCTGCTTGAGATGTAAAGAGGCCAATGCACAAGTCTTCTTCTGAACAAATTATCTATAGATTGTGAGATCAGATAACCACATTCTTTGACACTTTCAAATCAAGCCTCATTGACATTGATACTAGAATGTAGCCTCACACTGGCATCTTGTAAAACACATGATCAGATCTCGATGAAAACTATGAAACTGGAACTGGACTCCACAAAAATTCTAAAGCCAAAATAGCAATGGATTACCTCTGCTAGAGATGTAAATAGCCAGACTGTGACTTAACCTGTCTACTGTGGATTTGCTCAAGCCTTGATCAATACTGGAAAGATGTATGGGATACTCTGACAATATCTACTGACATATGTATAATAACTTCTAGCGGACTGGCCCTGTGATCAATCAGGGGTGTGGAATTTATTAAAATATCTACTTGTCCAGGGGACAGGTTGCTTCTCAAATCTACTTGTCCTGTAAAAAGATCTACTTGTCCCTTTGGTGCCATGTAGTGTGGCGCCAAATTATGGCAGCAATCTCATTATGTAAGAGCTCTGATAATAGCCTCTCTGATTATGCCTGGGCTACTACCATAGTAGGGCTTGAATACTTGCAGTTTCAATCCCTACTGTAGCAATTTCCTTATTTTGCCACCTTTTTGCAGATCTGCATACTGGGGCTGGAGGAAGCAGTAAGCAATAGTTCCAGTGCTGGAATGCCTTTGAGTCTGCAAACCTACTAACCTGTATGTTTTAAAGATTTTCACCAGCTTCTCTCTAATATTTTCCCATAATAAGAAAGGTTGGACATTTACTCCTGACAATGGCAGAATTAGAACTTCTTCCAGTATTGGGAAGAAAGTGGCTGGAGGGAAAATGAACTTGCAAATGCTCAATAGATTTTCACATGAGCAAATCTACACATGGTATTTACCCATGCTAAAATACAGTTCACAAATATTTTATAGGGGTACGACATATACCATGTGTGCACTTTTGTGACTTTCTTTAAGAATTTGGGGCCACATGTAGGTAGGTTCAGATTTGCGAGCCGCAAATCCGAATGTAGGATGGTGTCCCTGACACCATCTGTGATTCGCAAGGGCTTCGCAAATGCCCACCTCATGAATAATCATGAGGTGGGTCGCAATTTGCGACCCCGTTGCGAATGGCGGCCCTCACAGGGATGGTGGCCTGCTGGAGACAGCAGACCATCATGTCTGGGACTGCTTTTCAATAAAGCATTTTTTTTTTTTTTTGTAATGCAGACCACTGCCTGCTCTGAAAAAATGTTTACAGTGACATTCACAATGGGGAAAGGGTCCCATGGGGACACATTCCCTTTTACGAAAGTGTTAGCAACCATTTGAAATGGGTGCAAACTGCGATTGTTTTGCGCCCGCGTTCGCAAAACAATCCTACATTGCACTGCGAGTCGCAATTAGGGAGGGAACACCCCTTCCTAACTGCGAGTCGCAAGCCCGTTTTGCGATTCGGTAACTAGGTTACCGAATCGCAAAACTGGGTTTGTACATCGCAATGTGCTTTTTGCACGTCGCAAACAGCGAAAGTCGCTGTTTGCGACATGCAAAAAGCTACCTACATGTGGGTCTTGGTCCCTAATTAGGTCTGGTGTTAACAAAGACATTTTGTTTTTATTAAACCTCTATTTCTCTCTCTTTCGGCTGGCTTTACTGTGAGTGATCGCATTCTGCTCTTCCACAAGGAGCATATTGGCACACAAAGTAGTTTTGTTCAGTGTCAGGAACTACAGTGACAATCAGTGACGTAACGAAACTGGAGGGTGCCCCTTTGCAAAGAACATGGAGGAGCCCCCTCTCCAGACTCACTCAGGGCAGGTGCTGTGCTCAAGGGGCCCCCTTGAGGGCGGCTGCGGGGCCTTTGTTATGCCACTAGTGGCAACGTGTGCTTTAGAGTTCAAAAACGTTTTTTTTTTTTTTTTGCCAGTGTTTGTTACAATGTTGAGGGCCTGGTAACTCCCACAACAATAAAGTGTTACAAAAGCCATGTCAAAACAAGACACGCATTGATGAAACTAAAAGACTTATAAAAAATATGTCAGATCAATTGGCTTTGTCAGTGTTTGTTTATTTTCATGCTTCCCATAATCGTGTTGAAAATGGTTACACTGATTTTCCATTAGAAATATTTTTGGGAAATACTAGCATACATCAAAACATTTTATTAAATGACACTTAATTTGCATCTAATCAGAGAGCATTCTGGGAGCATTATACTTAGCCTCATAGCCTAAACTTTACAAACATGTGTATACACGTTTTTGTTTTTTTTGTACTGGAACCAACGTCAGTAGTGAAGTGTGACCTTAAAACATTTATTTACAGCACTCACCCTAATAATGAAGGCTTTCAAATAATGAACCATAAATACAAGTTCGAACAGCATTATCTTTTGAAAACACATTACCTCAACTGCAGAGAGTTCCACTCTTTGTAAACACGCAGCCAAAGGGTTTGTGCTGCAGAGGGTTGGGCCTACTTGTCCCAAGGACAAAGTAAACATAAAAACTTGTTGCCCTTGACCCCAAACAAGATGTCCCGGGGGCGATAGGAATTCCACATCCCTGGATCAATACTGGGATGTTGTATAGGATACACTGTCAGTCTGTACTGACATAATTATAATAACTTCTAGCGGCCTGGCCATGATGCATCAGACATTCTGAACATTTCCTCACATCAAAGTTGATGTTTATCCCTTGCCCTTGCCACATCTAAGGTGTTTATATTGAGTTTCTGGCATTCACCCAACTCACCACAGCATGGTCAATGGCTAATCCACAAGTCCTCTTCTGAAAATATTATCTATAGATTACAACATCAGAGGACCACATTCCTCAACATATGCCCACCTTTTCTGGGACGCCAGAAGAGGAATAGATCTATCCATAGAAATGTTGTATTAGGAAATGTCTTCACCCCCACTTGTTTGTGACAAAAATTTACTGTCTACCACATCACCTCTTCTGTGATCGACTTTAGGATTAGTTGATATATTTACTGAGGGGGCATTGACACCTTGTAATATTTCTGTGGATACAGTCTTGCACCAAACCTTTAAGACTCTGTGCAGTTTTCTTTCTTATGTCATAAGTTTTTTTTTATCCTGTGTTATTTGTCCTACCTGTCTCTGAAATTCCTGTAAACGGGAATCACTTCTCCCCAGCTCTACTGATTATTTCTCAATTCCACTCACAGTATAGCATAGTAAGGAAGGAGGATTGTAACAGTAGTGATAACAAGACAGATATTTTGGTGAACATAAATTGGTGATAATGTGTGGAACCACGTGAGTAAGAAAAGGGATATGGGGACTCTGGTCGAGGTTAAACTGATGCAGGCAGTTCTGAAGGATATTCCACTAAACTCCTTTGCTAAGCATCCTCACCTTGCAAACAGGAGAATTTAACCCACAATTCTTTCCCAAATCACAAAGGCACTAAAGTCAGTACAAAAGGATTAGAGACATATCCCAGAGATGCCCTGGAGGCACCATCCAGCACCTTAAGCAAAGGAGGCAATACAGTGTGAAATCGTATCTTGTATCCTTACGGATCCCATGCGGTACCAGAGGTCATGTGATTAAAGGCTGGCAAAATCTCCAAGATCAGTAATCCTAATAGCAATGTCTTTTTAAGCAGAGGTCATATCATTTCTCATATCATTTCTCTGCTTAGATTAGCCTTGTCCCTAGAAATGTAATATAGAAGTAGCAGAAGGAGTTTGGAGGTAGACATGAAGGCATAAATGGATAGAATAGGAGACATTGCCTCTAATCAGGAAAATTGACAGAAGCAATCGAAAATGGCATGTATTCTGTGGCCCATTTTGTTACCCAGCCCTCCTGAAAAGTGCCGCATCTCTGAACATGACAATTAATTCTACAGCAATGAATACTCAAAGCCAAGGGAGCCAGTCAAACCAGAGCGTAGCCCAGGTAGGGCTTGTATATCCTCCTCTGGCACAAAGCAGTTGCAGGATCGAAACCCAATGGCACGCTTTAATGGAAGAGAGGAGTCGAGAGAGGATCAAGCAAGACACACATTTGTCACAAGGCTGACTAGGGATATGTAAGGACTAGGATGGAAAAAATGCAAGGCCTGGGTAGTAGCAGTATAGAGGGCTCCTGAAGTCTCAGAAGTCATTCATACCACATTGTGAACTGATAGTCATAGAGAGGAACCTTAGAGATCTTGCTAACCCAAGCTCATTTATGGTATTAAGTGTAGTGTATCAAGACCTGCACCACAGATCACATGCTTGCTCTCTGAAATCCAAATCAGCCAGTGACTCCTCAGATAAAATATATTCTGTAACTGAAGATCTCTTGGGGCAGGCACACACAGGCTTACCTTTGGCCCCGCATTCAAAGCTAAGGGTTCAGCATTAAAAGGTCCCAAGTACTCTGCACATACTATGCCTGCCAAGTGACTAGAGTGCTGACCCACTCCTCCTACTAAGATTGCAGACAAGCGTTCAGTACATTGGTGAAAGGTAGCTTCACCATGCTTCATAGCCCTAATGGGAGGAATGAAGAGATAAGCAGTGAGTAGTATCAATGGCAGGAGATATAATTCCTGGAAAACTCAAAAGTCTCCAACACAAGAGAATAATAAACACAGGACAACAGTGAGAAGTATGGATGCTACAATCTCCACTGCTCAGTCAAGACAGAAGGGGTCCTATCTAAAAAGCAGTCCCAACAGCAGGGCCATTTGAGCTTTAGTGATTTTCATAATCAAGGAAATCAGGTGATCACTCATTAGACCTAATTCCGATTTTAGTAGCTCCTGATACTAGCAGGAACTCATAAACAGGGTTAGTCTTCTTAAATGTTCCCTGGAGTGTGTGTAGCATTGTACACCCTCTTTAAATCATTTAACCGCACATGTTTTCTTAAACAAGTTCCCTTTAGTGGCAGTTAGCACCTAATGAAATTCAAACCTTGTGGAAGTTCCTTCAGATATATTTTTCCTGGCTTCTCCATCTGTATTCCCCATAATGCCTTCCTGATGGATATAACCTTAGCTTTCAAACAAAAAAGCTTTTGCCTTTATCTGCTGACTAGCCTTTCACTCTTTTGTGAGCATAAGGAATGTGGTACTTAGGACCAAGCTGGGCTTTGCCGTAAGTAGGACATACCCAATCTCAACTACTTTTGTCCAGTCCAAGAGTTCATTGTGATAACCCTGGCTCAGTTGCTGGAAGCTGTGCGTGCCAATGACTGGCGGTGCTTATACTTTCATGATCCCATGTAGAAAGCTCACTGATGGCTCTTCAAGGTCACCATGTGGAATTATCCCTTCAGATACAAAATGCTACTCTGCCCATCTATCCTATGTTTCTCACTCTTGTATCATCATTTTTGAGGCTGAAGAAGGTCAACTGCTAATCAAATCTAGATGACTGATATACGATTCGGTTACACTTGGTATTGCAAATACTTTGATATACTGTTTAGAGTCTCTTGCAATTTTGTGTTCATGGTACACTATCAATCATTGTATCCAGCTCTACTCAGGGCTCAATGCATCTAGACTACTTTTTGCACAGACCTGGAAAAGGAACCTGTTGTTACGGATATAATGGCCTCCATCTAGGGACAGTCTCCTCTTGCAGACCATAGTATTTTTTAATAACCAAATTGTACTGCTTTTTAAATAAACCATATAAACACATACAGTGTAAAGATAGTATACACTTTAACCCTCTGCAACATATATAATTCCTTATAAACATTGTTCTAATCTATAGTAAGCCCACCACCTTATGTTTCTGATGGCATGCCCTTGCCACAGAGCCTCCTCGTGCTTTGTACAGCAATACATTGCTGAATTCCATTAATCCAGTGAATGAGGCTCAAGGAGTTCCAAATCATGGCAATGTTACTTTTAGCAATCATTGTTGCAATCCCAACTAGGGTATTCTTCTTCACTGCAATGCCCCTTCGCCCCAAGACTTCCATAGTGCCTAAGCCACAACACCTTTTAACAGCCTGGTAGTTTAAGTGGTTGACTTCATGCATCCTGCTTTGTAGTCATCCTCTGTGCCAAGATACGCAGAGTCCCTCGCACCGCCTATTGGCAAAGTGCAGGACCAGCTTCTGAATAGCTTGTTAAATCCACCCCAGTTCACTCTTGTCATCTTCCAATATACAGACAGTGTGCCTCAACTTGTTAGCGGAGTGCCCCTTCTATCTGCCATGTCCTCAAGTCGTGGTCAGAGTAGGCCGGGGATAGAGGCTTTGTTGAGACTTATTTTCAGTGCCCTTTGACATATTTCTATGCACATAAAAGTGTTAAAAGGGAATCTTTTTGGCCTCACAAATCTTCCTCCCTTTTTCCATTTCCAAGGTTGATATGGTAATAACCAATACCACTACAGCCCTATCTATATCAAGGGATATTCTGTAAAAATCTGAAATTTGACAGGAGACCTGTCACATATTGAAGGTGTTTTGTATGCAAGAAGAGAAAGGCTAAGTAGGGTCTGAACTGTCAAAGGGGAGCTCAGCTAAGCCGTTTTTAATTCTTTTATCAGTCCCTGGGAGTGCTTGACAGTATATATCTTCAGGTTACATAGATGCCGAGTTAATGAAATTAAATCACACTTACTTACCTATACTTACTTTTACAATGCAGTGGTAGTCCAGCAACCTGCACTCTGTTGCAGGTCAATATTTTGGCACGTGATATTGTGAAATACAGCCCTCTAAAACTGATTAGATTAAACTTTTTGATGTTCTTTTTTGTTCTTAACTGCTGCTCAAAAAACGAAGCTTTGAATAAGTAAATACCCAGTGGTGGACTGCCTCTATATTTCTTTTGCAAGCAACAATCGGCGTGTGGCTAACACCAAATGCTCTCTGTCTGATTTCAGCCGGTTTCTTCTTAACATCTTGAATGTTTTATACTGCTTTGCAGTCCAGTTTGAGGTTTACAGTCCCCAGGAACACATGGTAACGAAAGACCTTTTTATGATCAGCATTCATTCTCATAGTGCAGTTCAACTGTCCACTTTTTTTTGCTATATCTTCCTGCTGTTAGGGCACATACTAGGTTTGACCACATTAGCGTTATGCTTGCTCAAAGCAGTATGTTTTGTTATTGATGTTGTTGGAGTAAATCATGTACTATAATTCTTTTCCGTACTTGGAAGTCTTTCCTCAAGAGGGATTTCATTGCATTACCAATGATCTGTCTATGTTTAACACAGTCAAAGGACGGTTAGGCCGCAGTTTGAAACTATTGGTTGTGGACTTTTCATCTGGCTAGCAAAAGAGTTTTGCGTTTTGTGACTGAACGGATTACCATTTTATCAACTAATTACATTCGCAAAGAATCCTGTTCAATTGTCACTTTTCATCTGTGGCATCGGTACACGGTCAATTTTCCAAAGGATCTAGAATTCATATCATCTCCAGTGGACAAGAGGAGCTGGAAGGATTATATGCTTGATCCTGCACTAGATAAAACATAAGCTTGAACATCAGGTTACGAACTGAAGGACACTACTGATCTTAACATAGTAACTAGGTTAGTTGACTTAAACTCATTTGCTCATGACATGGCTGGATAAATTTAGTAGCACAGGAAGCAGTGACTTCTCATTTTGTTTGGTTTATCACAAACACTGAGTTTATTTTCACCTTGCATTCATACATAAGGGTAAATGACCTAGCATGTATACAATTGTATATCTTTTACAAATGGCATTTTTTAATTATACACTCTAAACATGGATCACAAATGCAAGGAGTATGTTTGTGCTAATAAGTTAATCCTCAATTTGATTTTAGTGACTTAAGCTTTGATACTCCACTACCAAAGAAACTGAGAAGGAAATTAGAGAATGCTTTTGTTCCTAAAGAGAATTTCCGAAATATAGAGCGATTGATGTTATCGTGCAAACAAAACTATAAAGGTATGTGGATTTCTTTTTGCTAATTACTTTGTATGATTGTAAATAACATTTTCTAGGTGAAGCACCTGGTGATTATGGTTTAAATGTGTCTTATTGCAGATAATACTTGAACATGTACTCTTGCCTACATCCACTAGTTAACAAGGTGCTTCAAGTTTCCTAAGAACAGTAACCTCAATCCTTTCCCTCCCCTACAATGACACCATTCTTGTATGTATTATTATATTATTACCCATTTGCAACTTTCTACACTTTTCTGTTTCAACATAAGGGACCATTGTTGTTCATAGCTTTCCACTGTACCTACCATGTTGTCAGCTATTTTTTCTAATTCCAGGATATACCAGAATTTATACAGCTATTATCTGCATTTGCTGCATTTTTATCTGAAGTTCTCTCCACTAACACACTGGTAATACTTGGTTTGCTGCACATTTTTAATGTTTTGCTGCACATTTTTTGAATATCCTTGGTTTCGTCCATGATTTTGTCTGAAAACGAGAGGTGGACTCTCTTTTACATTTTTAGCTTCTAAGGTCTGAACTGAGCTACCTGTGGCATTGCGGCATCCAGAAACTAAACTGAAAACCTGGCTTTTCGACAATTACTAATTTCCATTCTTGTCTTTGATTCCAGATTTGCGCCAGGATGCGTGTTGGTAGCTGTGTGCTCTAAAAAAGTTTTTTAAGTGATTGAGTTTTTTTTAACATAAGTTAAGGGACATTAGTTTACCAGTTTTTTTCATGTAACGTATGTTTGAGTGTTTGCAGAGTTTATAAGTATATGTGCAAGAAGACTAGGAATGTTAGCTTGAAACATGGCGTCTATTGCATCCAGAATCTATTTTAAATCAGTGGCAATTTGGAACATTGTTATTGTATGCAGAATAAAGTGCCATTACGGGTATAACATCATCAGCACTTCCTTGGGTGCTGCTTATTCCACTTTTCTGTGGTATATGATAACAATAGGTCATTACTTGATACATCGTTTCTTTTGTAATAGCTGTCCTTGCTGTGATATGTGTCTTAGTAAAAGCCTTCCTCCATTTTTTTTCTTTCCCCCAATTTCTGCATGTGTGTCCTGTGGTTTTCATTTCCCTGCTTGTTTGGTAAGCAATAGATATGCAAAGTAAATTTTTATCGTTTTCTCTTGATAAAAGCTGTTGTTCAAATATGGGCAGAGGTCTGCTAGCCATTGGTCTTAATGTTGGGTGTAAGACCCAATGCCTAATTCAGCAACCTTTCTGCTTCTGCAACATTATATAAAGATGGTACATTGAAGCCATATCCAAGTTCTGTTCCTTTAAACATGTCCCATTTTCCGTCAAGCCTCTCTGCCTCCAAATTTCAAAATGACAGTCTTTTTGGGTTGGATCAAATTATGGGTGTTGTAGAATTGGGTCAGCAGGGATAGGAATGTAGTAAGCCTTTCTTTATCTGCAAGGTCTTCCCATATTTCAAGAGTTGCCCTTGTAACTGGGATAGACTATAGATAGCACTTTGCTTAGTGATACCTGCTGTTGACTGGTCCAAGACGCACCAGAGTTTTCGGATTCTGATTGTCCCTATTTTGACATGTGCTTTAATAGGAAGGCTTGAAAGCATCTTGTGATGTTTGGTAGCCTCGCTCTTCCTTCCCTGTTGAGTCTCTGTTCTTTATTTTTTCCCTTTCTTAGAGAAGCACTTATGAGAGTGGTCGTCTTTATTGTGGTCATGTGACTCATCCAGAACGATCATATAATGTGTCCAGATTGCAAATCATGACTGGATTATTCAGAATAATGTGCTATAGTTTGTTTTAACTATGTGATCAAACATTCGCTTTACTTGTGAACCTATGTACAGGACAGTGAACTTTCACTCATAGAAACATGAATTATTTCTTAGGTTCTGACTCCTAGTTTCAAGGTAGTGTAAGGTTCAGTGCTTGAGATTTAGTGAAGTTCACTTTGAAACCTGATTATTTGGTATATCTCACAAGCATGTCCATTAAGCCCAAGGTAGAGATCTCTGGCTGCATTATTGTTACCATGATATTGTCATCATAACTTGCACACTTGTAATTAAATTTCCCCATTTAGGTTCATTGGATGTCCTGTCTCTGTCTGATCCATTCTGCCAATGATTCTAGTATAAAATGTTATAACAGGGGAGAGAAAGGGCATTCTTGTCTTGTACATCTTCCTATATTAAACTAGTTTGACATGCATCTGTTGACTCATATTATCAGTGAAGACTTTTTATAACAATTTTCCACCCATCCTCTAAACTGAGGGCCTACTTCCCGAATGTTCTTCAGGAATTTTCATAAGATTCTGTCACATGCTTTTTTTGCAGCAAGTAAAAGTAGACAGGTTTCCTTTCTAGACCTATGTACATTATCTATGAGATGTAGCAAAGTTTTGATTTTATTATGGCTTCCTGAAACAAAATCTGCCCATTCATGTTAAATAATCCTGACAAACTTTTCTCCAGTCTGCTTGCAAGGTTTTCTATAAAAAGTCTGATATCTGGTTTAGCAAGGATATTGTTCTATATAAAAATCAAAATAATTGTCTTCCGATTTTGGAATCACTGATATTTCTGCTTGGGTAATTGTGCCTGTAGTTCCACTATTTCATTCAAAGTGTTGGGGTGCGTTGCTGTGCAAACATTTTGTAGCACAGTTGTATAAATCCAACTATCCCAAAGGCTCTGTTAGTTTTTAGTTACCGAAAGCCTAAATGACCTTTTTGAACTTCATGGGTTCCTCCAGGTTTTCTTCATTGATGCCTGGTGAAGCGTTGACGTAGGGGGTTGGAGACCTTTGTTTATGTAGTATATCTTAAAGTTCCTTCTCTATGACACCTGCAATGGGTTTATGGCCTGATCTTTCTCTTTAGTTTGAAACTTTCCTCCAGCTGTTTGTCTCTTGAGTGGACGTTCTGGAAACCTACCCCTTCAGTTTGTTCATCCAAAATGTGGAGCATCTTTTTGACTTGCTCTAGCAATGAGATCAGTGGTATGTTTTTATATCATTTAAAGATGTGGCAGAATAAATACCCCTCTTGTAGGTAATCTGTTTTGCACACAGAAAGTTAAGAACAATGCAAAATTATCATCTTTTCTGTAGTGTTCCAAGGAGAGGTCCTAGAAAAAGGGAATTGGGTTTACATTATGAGTGAGGTTTATCTTTATGCAAACAGCCATCCTTATTTCTTCTAGTCGTGTATGAATGGTTGGGGTCACAATCGCAGGTCTGGAGGTTGTGGTGAGGTTGCTGGCTGGTTTATCCAGTAAGACTTTGAAAAGGTTTTGGACGAAAGCACATTATTCTTTTCCTCAGTGCAGCTGGTAACCTCCTCTGATCCTGACGTTATTCCTGTGAGACTTGTTTTCCAGGTTCTCCAGGTGTGATTGTAGTGCAGTGTTCTATTCTTCAAGCTCTAGCACATTTTGATGAAGGAATACGTTTTTTTCTTCTTCTTCCTAATTGATGTAATACATTTCCTCCAGTGAGAGGACTGTCTGTCCCATGTCATTCATGTTCTGCTTGACTTCTTTGAGTTCTCTTGTTATGCTATTTTGCAGTGTCAAAATGTCTTTCGAAAGCTCAGCGAGAATTTGCCTTGTGATATGGCATTCATATTCATCCATGTTGTCTGTAAGGCACGTGGGGGCATCGGGTTAATGTACCTTGAATCAGATTGGTAGACTTCAGAAACAGGTTGTTTGCCATTTGACCCATCCTGCTTTTAGCTGATGTGAGTTGCTATCACTGTCTTCCAGGCACCTTATTGACAATTCACCGTGGGAGTGCCTTTCCTTTTTCAGTCAAAATATGGAAGACCCAGAAAATAAGTTTTTAGTGCCAACCAAACCCTTAGCTTCAATTCTTCCACCTAGAACCATTGGGATAATTCTTCCAGATACTTTATATTTGAGGTGGTTCTAGTCCTCATACAAGTGTATTGAGACTGCTTTATCATTGTTGTTCTTTCACCACCCGCAGTGGTTGAAGTTACCATAGAGTCTATAAGAATCTTTAGTAAGTTCCTCCCAGTGTGGTTTTAGGCAGCTCACTATCATTCATTCTTGGGAGCTTCTGGTAGGGTGTTAGCTCCTTGCAGCTCCTTAGAACTCAGGTTTACACAGAGTGAGTTTTGCCCTTTGAGTTGACTTCCTAAGGAGATATATGTAAGAATCTCTTTCATTTAAGACTTGTGGATTTTCCTCAAATATTTTTTATTGGCCCTAAGTATTTCAAGTAGGCCCTGTGGAAGTAGTCTACTTGTGTGTGCACGCACCAGTGTGTACTGGGTATTTGGTCATTCACAACTCAGCCAAATTTGCTGCTGGTGAGATTGCCTCAGACCTCCACTACTCTTTGGTGGTTCTCAGTGCACCCACAACCATAACACCATCAGAATGAGGACTAAGAAGAGTAATGAAGTAAAAAACAAGGCAGCAGACCCTTTCCATCTATGAACCTAGGATCTGAAACAACATCACTGTATGCGTCAGGACTGCCCGAACACTGCTCCAATTTAGAAAAGAGATGAAGACTCACCTCTTTAAAGAATACTATATCACAGTGCATTAGCAAACCACAAACTAGCTAAACTAGCCACCTTTCCTATCACTCTTCGACTTGTGCCCATGTGCTAGGTTTGTGCTATAGAAATACTATACACTGAGGCAAAAAGCTTTACTTCAAAAAATCTCTGGCACTTCTTTTGCCAAGTCAGAACTCGTTATTTTATATTCCTTACTCTTGTTTCAGTTTGGTTAAATATCTTTACAGTTGAACTGTTAACCTGTCAAGGATGTCATCTCTCTCTAATTTGGTAAGAAAACTGAGGAGGGAACAGCATAATATTGTATAATAATATTATGAACTAACTAGCATAAAGTTTTGTTATGTGTTTACAATATATTGGTGTGTGTGAAGGATACAAAGATAATGAGCTCATTGAAATTAAATGAATGACTGAGACATTCTTTTACTAGGGGGTTTAGATCATGCATAGTCTAAATAACGCTCAGACTCACAGAAATAAAATGATAGCAAGCCTCTGAAAATCAGAGGTATTCTAGGTAATGTTGACTTTATTAGCAGTCGGAAGAGTTTCAGTAGCAAAATCGTTGTGTTAGTGGAATGTCTATACCTTTTTCAGATTGACATGCATTCATATCCTCGTTTGATCTTTAAGAAATTTGATAGAATGCTCAGTCCCCTGATGCAGGAGGGCAAAAAGTCAAAATAGCTCTAAACACACTTAATCCAACAGCAAAAGGTAATAGGTGGAATACTTAAAATAATCTCAGTTAATTTCTCTGGCTACATTCCAGACCATTATTTTTGTCCACTGTACGGCTTAAATGGTTATGTTTAAGAAAAGAGAAATATTGGGCACAAATAGCAGGGAGAGTCAGGCATAACCCTTTTCTTTACCTTAAGTCAGCCACTTGACTTTCGGAGCTCTGTAAAGAACACTGAAACCCAGTGCTTTATTGTGTTTTTGCATTCCTGCAAAACCGCATTGTTGGAAAACAACTATGTCTTCTTCAGAAGAGGGAAGAGACCCTGAACCACTTCAAGATACCGAAGATAATATGCTACCTCCCAAAAAGGTGCCTGAGGTATGGAAATATTTTTCAATTCTGTCCCGTGGAAAAAAGGTGGTGGCTAAAATCTTCAGTGTAACATTTGCAGGGAAATAATTTGTGGTTTGGAACAAGGGAAATGTATTCCCATCAAACGTCATCCATGTGAAAGCAATATCTCATCGCTCATATGATAGAATGACGAGAGAAACGACAGGAGATGGAGCAGCACCAGGAGCATCTGTGCAACCATCAGCACCTCAGGATATGATTACTATCCCTGGATTTTCTCAAAAATGTTCTGAGATGGTGACTCATTGCAGAAAATGTCACATGCCTGTGGAACTCCATATGCCTTCTGTGGCTGAGTACATGGATGCTGTTGCCAGTGGCTTCCTCCAAGTTCCTTCCCTTACCTATTTTACTACCCTGGTTATTTGTGTTCCCAAAAAAAAAAAAAAAGAATATATATATATATATATATATATATATAACTGTTTCTGAAAATCTATACAAAAAAGGGACCGCTTTATCTTGTCAAAGAAAGCACTAGCATTGTTTTATGTTTTAATGCAATTGTGTGTTTAAGCGCTTGCAAGTTTTTCTATGTATTCATATATCATACCCACATAAGTTAAATTCAAGTAGTACATCTGACTACTTCAGCAATCACCAAGGGTAATAAACCTATGAGGTATTAAAGAAGACACTGGTAAATGTTTTGCAGTGTCACTTAGAATACTAAAATGGAAATGGATGTGTAAGTGACTATGAGTGTCTTATTGGTTGTATCATTGGTTGTATGATTGCATCAGCTCTCATGTAAGTGGCTTTCTGGTTATGTGATTAGCTGTATTGGTCTGTGAGTGGGTGTGTAAGTGGTTGTGTGAATGAGTGCAAGTTTCTGTATGGATGTATGAGTATGTGAGTAGGTGTACACATGTAAATGGGTGAGTGTATGGGAGTGTAAATTGGCATGAAAGTGTCTGTGTGGCTTTGTCACTGTGAGTGAGAGTATGGGTGTGTTATGGGGCATGTAGAAGTATATGTGGGTGTGTCACTGTGTGTGTGACTAGTTGTGTGGGTTTGTGAGTGGCTGTCTTGCTGACTATGGGAGTGTGAATGGGTGTGTGAGTGGCTGCCTGGGCGTGTGAGCAGATACAGTAGTGGTTTTCTGGGTGTGTGAGTGTATAGATGGGTGTGGCAGTGGGTGTGTGTGTGTTTGAGCGAATAGGTCTGAGTGGGTATATATGTATGAGAATAGTTGTATGTGTTGGTGTGTGTGTGAGTGGTTTTGTGGGTCTGTGAGTGGGTGCCCGAGTGGTTGTGTGGGTCTGTGACCGGGTGTGTGAGTTTCTGTGTGAGTCTGAGTGGTTGTGTGAATGTTTGTATGGGTCTGCAAGTAGGTATGTGAGTGGTTTTGTGGGCTGTAAGTGGGTTTCTCAGTGGCTGTGTGGGTGTGTGTGGTACTGTGATTGGTTGTATGAGTGTGCAAATGGGTGTGTGAGTGGTTTTGTGGGTCTGTGAGCTGGTGATTAGCTGTGTGAGTGTGACAGGCTGTGTGAGTGGTTGTATGGATCTGGGAGTGGTTCTGTGGGTCTGTAAATGGGTGTGTGAGTGGCTGTTTGGGTGTGTGAGTGGGTGTGTCATTCTGTGAATGAGTGTGCAAGTGATTTTGTTTGTCTGTGAGTAGCTTTATGATGACTTTGAGTGTGTGAGTGGTTGTGTGTGTCTGTGAGTGGGTGTGCAAGTAGGTCTTTGAATGACTGGACGTGTGAGAAGTGAGTGTCTGTATAGGTGTCTTTAGTGGGTGTATATGTGGCTATATGGGAGTGTAAGTGGGTGTCTGTGTAAGTAGTTGTAAATTTTTTTAATTGTAGTCTTGAACACCCTCACAATCTAAACTAGTACAACAACACTATAAACTGCATTACTCCATTGAATGGTGCCATTTATCGATATAAAAAGAAAACAAACAAATCAAAATTAATATTGCAATTTATAAAATGATAGAATAAATTTAGAATTGATTACAGTGTATAACTTCAAAATAGCAACATATCACTACACCTTTACCATTCTGTAATCCTCGCTTATAATAACAAGTACACATTTCATTTTCCTCTTTTAGACTTGTACAACCTGTATAAAGAGTAATCCTTGAACAGTAGTGGAAAGACATATACTTGTATAACATAAATGATGTACTGTATAAAGAATCATCCTATGGGGGGGTAAAGCAAATGTACAAATTGAATTTAAAGAAACCTAAAACTGTACAGTGTGTCACTACAAAATGGCAACATTACAGTCACTACAATTCTTTAAATGATCATTTCATCTAAACTTGCTCTACCAATCCAAAGAAACATATGCTGGAAATAAGAACTTCATAATTAGAGGTACTACTAGATACATAAGGCTCACCCACATAGGCAAAACCTTATAAAGACATCACCCTTAGTGGGCCTCATGATGTCATAAATCCTTATAATGCTTCTAGAGTATCTAGACTGTTCCACTCACTACAATTCTTTAAACAATAATTTCATCTAAACTTGCTCTACCAATCCAAAGAAACATATGCTGGAAATAAGAACTTTATCATTATAGTTACTACTAGATATATAAGGTTCACCCACATAGGCAAAACATTATAAAGACATCACCCTTAGAGGGCCGCATGATGTCATGAATCCTGATAATGCTTCTAGAGTAACTAGACTATTCCACTTTTACAACTGTGACCCTCCTTAGAATTCTGGTCACAAAAACAAAAGATAGGAATTTGGTAACTTCTAAGGCAATCTTGGTCTGAATTTAGGTTACTAGCATTACTTGTACTTTTTAAATAGACAGTACAGTGGCCAGAATTAATACTTAGTCCTTCATGAAAAAACATAGTGACAGTAAAGTATGTTTTACAAGAAATAGATATTTGTCCTGTGTTAAAGTTAGTAATCTCAGTATGTAATTTACTACCATCTGCTCTGCATTATTGTAGATTTAACATAACATACTACCCACTTCTTGCTACATATAAAGTTGACAGAACATCTGTTCGATAATTTGGACATACATTATTTTGTCTAGGTTTAATCTGTCAAAAGTCACACTTTTGGAATCTGATAACATTAAATAAACATAACATTGCAATTTTATTTGTGTAGTTGATGTGTATGAGCAATCTTCACAGTCATGGTGCCACAAGTAACTAAGTCCAAATAAGTCAGCTACAGGTACCTCTTCTTCAATAATACTAAAGATCATCTTTAAAAACTCCTATGCATCCTCTTGAGTGTTTTAAGTAAAATTTACTGATCCACTACACAGATCTACAGTGTCTCAAATTACTGATGCAGAACGTATTTTTGTTCTTTCAGTACGCAGTCGATTCAACAAACTACACAGTGCAGAACACATGACCTTATGATGTTTCTCTTGAATTACATCTGCAAAACTAGGTAATGCAAACAAAACATTTACCGCAACATTCACACCAGAGGGGTTTGACAATTGATGACTCAAAATATCTCCATCATTTTCAGTTTTTTGTTTCTTAACAATATCCCCCTTCTCTTTCATTTCATTCTTTGCAACACCATCAATACACTGCTTTGAAAGTTTCCGCTTTTGACAGATGGAACATTTTTCATAAAGTGGATACTGTCTTAAATGAGGAACATAAAGACTTCTCAATCAGTTGTATTCGGTAATACATCTTAAGTCTGCATTTAATTTGCTCTTATCATGCGCAACTAGATACAAACCAGACAACATCCTAACTCGACACAAAGCTGCATATGGCATACCTTCCTGAAACACAGTACTACCAATATTAATAAATGCTGCATCCAATCTTAAACCTTGTGACTTGGGACAAGTAACAGAATATGCTAGAGAAATTGGAAACTGTTTCTGTCAAATATATAAATCTTTCACAAGCAAAAACATGCATTAGACTGTCCAGTCTGCTTTGTGTTGTCAATTTGATCAAATGTAATCACAAGCTATTCCACCTAATTCCTTTTAAGAAATATAATAAAATCAACAACTTTATCCATAACATCATTAACCAAACCTTCCTCTGAATTTACTTTTCGACTCAAAATCACCCTACAGTATTTGCAAAACTTGCACATTTCTCCAATCCTGCAGTTCGTGAAACAGATTTTTTTTATAGAATCCAGTTTTGAAACTTTTAGTTTAGCAGTACAGTCACACCCTGGTGTTCCATTTCATCTATTGCCTTCATTAGCAAAATGTCTTCTTTCGCGAATTCCAGTAATTTCTTGAATGTACAAAGGCTATCATGAAGTTTGAGACAATGCTCACCTCATCGATGATTAAAAGTTTTAACTTTTTCAACACGCTTTACACTTCATGACAAGCTTCACCGGATAACGTTTGGCATTGCAGTTTGTTGTCATGTTTCACAGGCAGAATCCAAGTCGATGTAAAATAATACCTTTGATATTGTGTGCATCTAATCCAGTAGCAGGTATAACCACACATGATAAATTACATTCTGTAGTCTTCTGTAGGAAAGCAGTAAGAACTTGTATTAAGAAACTTTTTCTAGTACCAGTTTGGCCACTGACATATAACAGTGTAGGCTTAAATGTTGAGCATCCACACTCTTTCTTGTCATGAAGCAATCCATGCTCAACTGTGGCGTTCACTTCCATATATACTTCCATTTGCTCATCATTTAGTTTTCCAACTAAATCTACCAAAGCAATTATTTCCTGTCTTGCTTGCTCCAATACAGCCTCCACCTCATTCATTGCACTAACA
This sequence comes from Pleurodeles waltl, assembly GCF_031143425.1. Lineage (NCBI taxonomy): Eukaryota > Metazoa > Chordata > Amphibia > Caudata > Salamandridae > Pleurodeles > Pleurodeles waltl. The sequence continues at coordinate 525,155,463 of NC_090436.1, forward strand.
ACTTCAATTTCAATTATTGGCTGTCCAAGTGGGCCCTGACTTTGAGGACCTGAACTTTGGCTGTTTTGTGTACTCTCCTTAACTACCTCAGCAGCAATTGTACATTCCTGTTCAATTTCATCATTCACTGTTTTCAAATAGTTAGAGAATATTGAGCACTAAGATCCCCTCCTCTGCAGCAGTGCAGCAGTGAAAGAGTCTTCATAGCTGTCAAACTCTCCTAGTAATTCTGATTCAGAACGCCAGGGCTTAAACAGCTGGAAAAGTGCCAAATAAAAAAGTCTATTTTTTCAGCAGTCTTGCAACTCAGTTTTCTATGGTTAACTAGACTGCCTTTGCTATGACGCACCTACCTCTACATTTTCTGTCACATTATTTCCATATGTGAAGTACTGGAGTACTTTAAAGAGAAAAACATTTTCAAGGTGCTCACTCCTTTTTGGATAGTAAGTGTCCAAAATGTTCGTTTTTACAGTGTCTGTACTATATGACACTAGTCAGGCCTAAACTCACCCAAATAGTTCCTCTTGATTTAGAATAAAAAGTAGCTGAACTCAACCAAACATAGCATTCATTGGATTCAATTTGTCTCTGTGAAAGCATCTTCAAACTGAAGTTATTTAATTTTTTGTTAGAGATTTTTCAACAGAAATCTCTTCCCACACATCTTTCAACTCCATCTTCTCAGATTTCATTATAAGTAAATTAACATAACAAGCAACAGCGATAGTTGTCTGCCTCAATATTCATGTTAGCATTCCACATTTTCAAAATGATAGGATTGTAGTCATAAAGATATTTCCAAGCCTCTGTTCCCCTGAGGTTGTAGGCATTTTTTGTGATTTCCCAGTAAGTGTATGTCTAACTACATACATAACAGAATTCATTCTTCCTTTTGAAATAACAGGTCTTGCAAATCCACAACGAAATGTGTAAAATTGTCCTTTTGCTCTGTATTTCCACCATCAGTACTGTCCACATCTATGAGATTAGAAACACAGTACTTGCTGCTTTAAGCTTCTTCCTCAGGGCCCTTTCGGATAATACATGTAATATACTGTTCTGTGAAAAAGTACAGACTCTTCTGTGTCTATTCCAAATTTCGGTGCATCACAACAGCAAAAGAAATCAGTAACTTCTCTAAGAGGTGGATTTTTTTGTTAGCAGAAGAAGGACAACAGAGTTTGAAATCTGTGGTTAAAATATCTGCAAACATTTGCAGGTTCCAAAAAACAACGTTTTCCTGGTGCCTTCTGTTCAGTACTGTTAATGTTAAAGTTTGCTTCTCTCAAAAACTTATGTAAAGCATCCCAGGCATACTCTGCACAAGTCAATGTTAGAAACCAAGTTGGTTCCCCTTAAATTTCACATCATACAGCTGAGCTCCCTATGACAACCATACCAGTATTCATTGGTAACACATTGGCGTACCATCACATTTTTCAAATTGTACTCCAGCTTCTCATCTTTTCCATGAACTTTTTCAACTGAGTCTTTTTGGGAAATATATTGTAGATTGAACCGCGTCTTAAGGATATGTTTAACAGCGTATGACAGTCCAGACAAATCAATTTCAGATAAGAGATTAAATACATATAGAATACTTTGTCAAAATCTAGGTTTCTTCAAATATAATGTTGTTGATCTCAGCTGCAGGTATTTGCACAGGGTGATCACCGTACTGCTTGCCTACTCTAGTTGGACATTGTTGAGGAAAACATCAAGTTTCAAATGTTTTTTCCTAAGCACTCTTTTAAACTGCTGTAGCTTGCTTCATCTGATTCTGGCCTTGTTAGCATAGGGGCGGGTTGGTGGGATTAAGGATAAGATCAGTGTAGTGGTTATGACTTGACTGAAGGTACTCTGGTGTGTGCGCCCTCGGGCTTCATTATGTATCGAAGACATCTTGCTTTGCTGTAACCTGCACTTTATTATATGTTAATGTTGGTCTGCAGTTTTTCAAACTAAATAAAAACAGATTTTTTTTTAAAAGAACTTTTTACAAAGTAAAGTCTTCCATCTAAAGTTTCCATTTTTGAATGATGAACAGCCAACATTCTAAAATGATGAAAAGTACCTGTGCACACTTTCCTGGATAGACACATCAGTGAGCGTCCTTGCAAATTTGAATATTTCCTGACTTTGGGCGGGGTCTAAAGCTTGCAACATTGCAATTTTCCACTTTTATCTGAAAAGTGACGTAGGAAAAGTCTTAATATATCAATTGATTCCTGGAGAACACTGCAATTACTACCACAGTCCCATTTATACACAGGGGCATGTCTCCTTGTACCTCTTCAGCTCTTTTCCTCTACATTGCTAGGAACCATCTCCTCTTTTGAATGGGAGTACCATCTTTTACCCCATAGCATAAGCCAGTTGTTTCAACTGCATACACTAGTGTGTTCTCTTGTAAGTAGCTTTCTTCATTTAGGAATTCCTCAGTACTAGATGTGTGCTTCCATTCTACTTTGAATAACTTGCATAAATTACAATATTAATAAGCCTTTTTTGACTTCTTTTCCTTTTCCACCTTGCTTTCACTAATACCTCTGTTCCTGCAAATCACAGGCTTCCTTTCATCTCTTATTTTTGTTATACCACTTCTAAATGGTCACTATTTTCATCCCTTTCTAAGACTTCTCGAAATAACCCCAATTTGGTGGTGTTTTTTTGTGCAGATCTGCTGAGGCGCTCATCACGCCGCAGAGGATCCGCAAATCCACAGAAATATAGAAATGCTCTTCCAGTCTCAGTTCAAAAGTATCAATATAAGACTACCCTTCCCACTGTGCTTTCACTAATACTTCTGTTCCTGCAAATCACAGGCTTCCTTTCATATCTTACGTTTGTTATACCACTTCTAAATAGTCACTATTTTCATCCCTTTCCAAGACTTCTCGAAAGAACCCCAATTTGGTAGTTTTTTGTATCTGCTGAGGCACTCATCACGCGCTCTGTGTAAATCTGCAGAGGATCCGCAAAACCGCATGGAAGCCCTTACAAACATTTAACAATATTATGTTAATCCTTTGATTTTTATATTTTACTTTGTAAAAAAAAAAAAAATTGCAAGTGAAACACTCCCTGATGAGCAATATTTGTACACCACTCTGCTTTTGAGTTTGACATTGCAGTCTCTTTTGCTACCTTCCCCTTCACTCTTTTAGTTTTGTTTCCATAGTAACCATGTTTGTAACGCTCTGTGGCTAGCAGTAGGTCAAAAGTTTACATGACTTTCTCTGAGGAGCTAACTAGATTCAAATTAAACTGTAGCAGGTGTGGGTGACCATTTGTAATTCCAAGCATATTCCAAACAACATACATATTTTTTTAAAGCCAATCACAGTGTTAGTTATTTTTTTTTCTTAAAATCCCTACCTAATTTTAGTTCCCTGTGCATTTTCACCATCCAGTCCAATATGTTCTTTTATATTTTAGGTGCTGTCTTCCATTTCAACTGCCTTTCCTCTTCGAATCTGCCTCATTCTGCTGCAGCCTTTTGCTGTGTGCTACTCCTGCTTGTCTCCAATATGGTCACAGTGTGGATTTTGGGTCATAAATTTATGTTTTGGGCCAGAGGGAGTGCGAGAAAGAGTAGCATTGACAAGGACCTTGGCTTGTCTAATGTTGACATTGCTTAGGTTGGCAAAGAAGGTTAAAGTGGCATCCATTCCTGCCTTTGGTTGAAAGCATTGTGGATTGCCAACATCCAGACCTCATGATTCTGCACTGTGGTAGCAATGACCTGAGCACAAATACATGGATAGGACTGGAGATTCTAACAAATGATACCTTTGGTAAATTAATTATACTTTTCCTACATACTGCCTTTGTGTTCTACAACATTTGCCAAAGACAGAAGTGGCCGTGGTTAGTTGAATTTTGTCCGGGGATAGAGAAATCCAGGTAACATGTCAATAAAACTGTTTCTGCATTCGTCAGACACCGCAACATGGGCTCCATATACTACAGCAACTGATAGAGAATTCTAGTTGCAGATTCCTTACCTTAGAATTTCCCTGAGTCGTCAGACTGGATCCGGAGATTTTTTATTGAGTAGTACCCTTGGTCTTGGTTGACTCCATGTGTGTTATTGGAGTAGTGGCCGCCGTGATGACATCGTGGTCGTATATAGGCGCCACCATGGTGCACGGACGTCAGTTCTTTTCTTTCTGCGCCATGCGCAGATCTGGAGGAAAGATATCCATAGTACATTTTTTTACTAGCTTTGACCTTTTTATCGTTATTTTTTACTTTTTAGTGCGTCAAGGCAAGTCACAGAAGATCAGGTTCAAACCGTGTGGCTCCTGTCACCGATTGATGTCAGTGACAGATCCGCACCTTGTGTGTTTCTGGTGTCTGGAGTGCAACCATGACCCAAAGTTGTGGTCCGATTGCCAGGCCATGGCCCCCAATTATTTGGGGGAGCGGTCCCTGAAGCACAGGGCAGCCCGGCGCGTAACTCCTCTTTGCTCCCGGTCTCGTTCAAGAGGAATATCACGAGATTGCTCCTGGAGTGATCACGTTCTTCGTCATCCCATTCTAAATCTTCTGGACACTCGGGTTATAAGAAGAAGAAGTTGAAAAGGCTAAGCATTTTTTGAATTTGCCATGTTGCTCTGCTGAAGCAACGCGGAAAGAGCGTGGACACTCTAGGCCTCTGTCCGCGGAGCTTACTTCTGGGTCCGCTCCATGCCTCCCCGACTTCCCGGGAGCTGGAGACATCCCTGCCCAAATTAATGAGTTTTACGAGGCCATGCCCCTCATCTTTGGGCAGACCCCCCCCATGCCAGAGGGACCGGATAGGGGCCCTTCGGGTTCAGTACCAGCAGTTTCGGCTCCAGCCACTAGGTCTCCTCCAGGTCCGTTGTTAGATCCATGCCAACGCCGGTTGTGCCAACACAACCTACTCCAGTACCAGCAAAGACGTCGACGCTCCCGATGCCGGCTGGGCCCACAATCAACATCGACCCAATCCTCATCCCTGACGACCCGGAGCTGGAATGGCATCGCTCAATGCCAGATCTGGCTTCAATAGAGTCTTCTCAACCCAGGTTGGATTCTGACCCTTTTTTTATTAAGGGTACGAATATGGAGAAGGATTGGAGGGGAAGCTGGACCCTTTGGAATACCAGCTAGACAACCCTGACTTGGATTGGGCACAAGATGTGGGCGAGGCTAGTGGTCTGAATACTTTTCCAGAAGCTGGCATGTTTTCTCCTCCTACCGTGGCTACGACGGAGGAAGCTTCTTACTCCATGGTGGTCACTAGTGTGGCTGAGGTCTTTGGCCTTTAGCTTCCTTCTGTTCCAGTCAGGACTAGCTTGCTGACAGAGGTGCTTCTGCCTGGGGCCTCTCCTTCCATTTAATGAAGCCCTCGCCGATTTCCTTCTGAGTACTTGGTACAGACCTAGCACAGGGGCTCCTGTGAATAGGACACTCGTCCGCCGCCAACAGGCCCACCCCGAACGACCCTAAATTCCTGTCCCAACACCCCACTCCTGAGAGCCTTGTCATCTAGGCTTCTTCTTCCTCTGGTGCATTCCCCTGTGCTCCCCCGGATCAGGAATCAAAAAGACTGGATCAACTTGGGAATAAAATGTTTTCTTCCTGCAGTCTGGCATTGCGGTCCGTGAACATTGCATGGCTTTTGAGCCGCTACATCCATTCATTGTGGGATACGGTTGTGCAGGTATTTTCACTGGTCCTAGAGGAGGCCTGGGCCATCATCTCCCTAGCCGTTGCTGACGGGAGGAATGCGGCTAAGTTCACTATTCATTGTGGACTGTACACAAATCGACTCACTGGGCAGATCAGTTGCAGCGATGGTGGACTTGAGGCTCCACACCTGGTTGAGGACGTCTGTTTTTTTGTGGGATGTCCAACAGTCTCTCATAGACCTGCCCTTTGATAGCACCTGTCTCTTCGGAGACAAAACGGACATGGCCCTGAGAGGGTCACAGAGTCCCAGGCTATGGCTCAGACCCCTGGCCTCGCGGCTGTCCCTCGCCCAACACAGTCCGCTTTTCGCCCCTTTGGTGGTCATGGAAGGGGCTCTCTGTCACGTCCTTTCCAGCCACTCAGCCACTGAGCTACTGGGGACGTGGAATCCCCAGTTATGCCCAGACAGGGAACCAAAGTTATGCCCAGTCCATCTCCGCCCCTGGTGCAGCCTCCAAACCCTCCAAGTCCATTCCACCATCTCTGACCAGTTGGGGCAGGATCCACCATCACCTTCCTTACTGGGAATCCATCACAACAGATGGGTTTTGCAAATAGTCTGAAGGAGCTACTCCCTCTCCTTCTTGACTGCCTCTCTGGCCCTGCCTTCATCTTACGGCTGCTTACCGGGGGATCAACTGCCACTTCTCTTCAACAAATTGCATCTCTCTTAGCCAAGGGAACCATAGAGAAGGTTGTGGTTATTACTTCAGCTACTTTCTGGTGCCCAAAAAGGACATGGGCCTGCGTCCCATCCTAGACCTTCGGGCCCTCAATCCCTTCCTCAAGAAGGAGAAGTTCAAAATGCTCACTCTGGCTCTGTCTGCCTTGGACCCAGGAGACTGGATGGTAGTTTTAGACTTGGAGGACGCTTACTTCCATATACCCTTCTTGCCTGCCCACAGGTGCTACTTGTGATTTGTGGCAAGTCACAAGCAGTTTCAATTTACAGTGCTCCTTTTCGGCCTTACCGGTGCCCCTCCTCTGTTCACAAAAGTGATGATGGTGGTTACAGCTCAACTGCACAGGTTAGGGATTTTCAGTCTTCCCCTACCTCGATGACTGGCTGTTAAAAGCGAACACGCCCCAGAAAGTCTTTTTCCACCCTCAGACTATGATAAACCTTCTGCACTTCCTGGGGTTCACAATAAACATGCCGAAGTCACACCTGACTCCTTCTCAGACGCTCCCTTTTATCGAGGCTGTTCTGGACATAGTGCCGTTTCAGGCCTATACTCCCGAAAAGTGAGTCCAGGATATTCAGGCTATGATTCCGATGTTTCAGCCTCTATCCTGGATTTCGGTGAGAATGACTTTGAGGCTGCTGGGCCTCATGGGCTTCTTTATCATGCTGGTGACAGATCCCATATGGCATATGTTAGCTCTGCAGTGGGACCTGAAGTTCTAGTGGGTGCCACATCAGGGGAATCTCTCCTACATAGTCCAGATCTGGGAGGTAACTGCGAAAGCCCTCCAGTGGTGGCTTTCAAATCGCGATTGGGTCAGATCCCTCTCCCTTCCCCAACCAGAGTCCGGACCCCACATCAGTGTTTTGGAGCTCCCGGCCGTCAGGCTTGCATTGAAAGCATTCCTTCCCTCTCTAAAAGGGAGATTGGTGCAAGTGTTCACGGACAACACTACCACCATGTGGTACTGTAGCAAGCAGGGCGGACTGGGGTCGTGTACTCTTTGTCAAGAGGCTCTGTGCCTCTGGACGTGGCTGGAACATCCGGCATAATCCTGGTGGTTCAGCATCTGGCAGGCTCCCTGAACGCCAGAGCACATGAACTCAGCCGTCGATGCATAGTTGATCACTAATGGCATCTCGATCTGGAGGTAGTGCAAGGCCTCTTTCAGCAGTGGGGAAAGCCTTGGTTAGATCTGTTCGCCTCCACAGAAAAAGCACAATTTCAACTGCTTTGTACTTTGAAGCGTCCAAGGTGGCACTCGCTCGGCAACGCTTTTAGTCTTGAGTGAAACTCAGGCCTCCTTTATGTTTTCCCGCCTATACCACTTCTGTCCAGTTCTGAAGAAGATCAAGAGCGACCAGACCCAAGTAATCCTTGTGGCTCTGGACTGGGCATGAAGAGTATGGTATCCAGAGCTACTAAGCATGGCTAAGAATCCTCCGCTCAGAGTGCCCCTTCGGGAGGTTCATCTGTTTCAGCAGCAGGGGACGATTTTCCACCCGAACAGTCCTTCTTGCGTGGAGATTGAGCGGCATCAGTCGACAGCTTTCAACCTTCCACCTGAATTCTGTAATGTTATTCTGGCAGCCAGGTGGCCCTCCACTAAATTGATATACGCCTGTTGTTGGCATAAATTTGTAGCATGGTGCACCAAGTCTGTAGATCCCCCTTTCTGCACCTCACTCTGAGGTTCTTTTGTTCATTCTTTCTTTGGCCCAGCAGGGCTCAGCTTTGGGCACCCTTAAAGGTTACTTATCAGCCATTTCGGCCTTTCTTAGATTGCCAGGTCAACCTTTCTTATTCAAGTCTCCCATTGTTGGAAGGTTCTTTAAGGGACTTATCCGTTTGTTTCCTCCAACCCCATTCATTATGCCCCAGTGGGACTTGAACCTGGCCCTAACTTACCTTATTTGTGCCCCTTTTGAGCCGCTGCACAATTGTCCTCTGCGGCTCCTAGTATTCAAGACTGCTTTTCTTATTGCCATCACCTCTGCTCGCAGAGTAAGTGAGCTTCAAGCCCTTTCTTCCAAGCCACAATTTTTGTCTGTCTACCCTGACAAACTGGTGCTCCGTACAAGGGCCTCCCTCCTTCCTAAGGTTATTATGCCTTTTCACGTAGGCCAATTGTAGGAAAGTTCCCTTGTTGGCATGGTTACCTCACCTACTTTTTGCCTGATATTGATGCCAACTTGACTGAAAGTGTGCTGGAATCCTGTTAACTAGGCCTCAGCACCAGTGTTTTCATTACTATATGTTAATCCAGCCACTACTGTGGCGGTAGTTCTCCACAGAGCCTGGCCTGTGGCCTGGCCCTGCAGCCAACCCCTATAGCCACACAGCACTGCGCTACGCACGGCCTTCAGCCATGTGCAGTGGGCATTGGCCACAGGGGCTGGCCTGCGACCAGTCCCTGGAGAAACTCCTATAACAATCTAACCCCGCACGGCCCCCCTCCCGACCACTTCCCCTGGGACCTAGCCTAAATATTTTAAAAAACATTTGGGAGGGGGCACACAGCCCCTCTGCCCAATCTCCATCCTGGGGACCCCATGCCCCAGGGCCAGGCCTAAATAATAATTTTTTGGGGGGCAGGGAGATGGCCGCATAGCTCCCCTCCCTATGCCAATCTTGGGTCTGGGGATCCCATCCTTTGGCCCCGCCTATACATTATTTTTGAGGGGGTGCAGAACATGGCCACCCTTCTGCAGGCTGATCTCAGCACTAGAGACCCCATCCCCTGGGGCCCACCCTAAATATTTAAATTTTTTTGGTTGGGGGCTGTGTGGCCCCCTTCCCCAGGCCAATCTTGGTCCCGGGGACCCCATCCCCTGGGGTGCGGCCTAATGATTTATTTTTTGGAGGTAGGGAACTGTGTGGTGCTTAACAGGTCTACCTTCATTGAAACAGAGAGTTTGCTGTGCCTTGGTGACAGTTTGAAAGCTGCCACTAAGTCACAGCAAAAACCTATGTCCCGGGGGTGGGCACCCTGGGAGATAGCAGGAGCTGGCCCTAGGGGGCAGGGGGGTATGGGATGACTGTCTTCATGGCCATCAGTGGCTCCTCGAGGAGGGCCGCATGGCCCCACTCCAACATGCAAAGCCCCGGCAGGGTAGTGGTCCCCGAGGCTCTAGTTGGTCTGAAACGGCCCCCCTTTCTATTTTTTACACTTAGCCCTGGGGAGGTGGTGGTCCCAAGGGCTGCGTGTGGCTTCGTGGTCCCCGCTCATCATTAAAGGAATGCCCCGTAGATGGTGGTAGTCTCTGGGGCTGCGGGGGCACGCTGCCCCAGGCATAATATTTCCATTATGACCTGGGAAGGTGGTGGTCCCCGGAGGGGTGGGGGCACACTGCCCCCCTCATAGTTTTTCAGTTATGCCCCGGATAAGTGGTAGTCCCTTGGGCTACAGAGGAGCCATGCTCTCCCCTGAATAGAATTAAATTATAGCCCTGGGGCGGAGGGTGGGCTAGGAGGCCCCTTCATGTAAAAAAAAAAAAAAAACACAAAAAAAAAATGCTCCCCCAGGACCTGGACCACCCGGAGGCTTATTCAAAAAGCAAGCACAGGAGTCTGCATTTAAAAAAAATATTTCCCACAAATTTGCAACTATGTCACGGTTCCGCAGCAACAATTATTTAAAAAAAAATGCTTGTTTTGCTCTGGCGGGAGATCTCTCTGGAACCCCAGAGCTAAGATGTCAAAGTGTTTGTACCCTGGACCCTTTTTTACACTTTTTTAATAGGGCTTGGCGCAGGACGAGTCCCAAGATGGTTGCCAACACGTCCGGGTTCGAAGTGTTGGCAGCCAATCAAAGCTGTGCATTTTCCTGCACGAGCTCATCATTATTCGCGAATCATCGCGAAGGATCCATGGTCCTATAAATACAAATTTATTTTCCCTTTACTTTCTCAAAAAACTACTGAACAGATTTCCACCAAATAAGCGAAAGCGTGATCTGCGTACTAGAGGCTAGCTTTCAGCCTCTCTCTCTTGCTCTCTCTCTCTTGTTACATTTTTTCGCCTTTGACTGCACCATTTTGGTTCACCACACTGGTATTGGTGGTACACAATCCTGTTACGGTCTCTCTTGTTGTAAACAAACTAAGAAGGTTTACTTGGGACTACACGCTCTCTCTTTACCTTTTATCCTGTAACTGCACTTTCCATGTATAGTCATGAATAGTTTTGCCCGCCTGCAAGGAAACCAAAGCACTTTTTCCAATATGTCTTCTTAAGTGTTGATGTTCGCCTTTATTCAGGAAGGCCTGCATAGTCACTTAAGAATGTCATTATGCAGCCTAAAGGATTGAACTACAGTGGCCAAAGTTCTTCATCTTATTGATACAAAAGGGAAATAGGCCCAGGAGACATGCACTCAAATGCATGAATATATAGTAAAATAACAGAAACAATCTTTCACAAACCCTTTTGTAATGTGAGATAAGGATAAAGGAGTGTAGGGCAGTGTAGCCCATAGTCTGCCATTATAAAGGAAGAAAAAGAAGACTGTCTTTAAGAACACCTGGACCTCCAGTATCCCATCATGCCTGTTAAGAGACACTTACCCCAGTTCTTTTTTCCGGCTCCTGCTGACAGGACCCTGGAACATTGAGCTTGACCTTTTTAGTTTTTTTTTCCCAAAATTGATCAAAAATATCAGTGACAACAGCCCCACTCTATATCTTTTATCTTTCACTGTCGGTTTTTGTCTTTGTCTGACAGGAACTAAGGCATTTTTGCTTGAAATAAAATGCCTTCTCTTTTTTACAAATGCTCACACTGTGGCAGAAAAAAGGCCAAAACAGACTCCCATGACGTGTGTATCTTCTGCCTGCCTTCTTCCAACCTTCCTGCATTCTGTAACATCTGTAAGACTTTTTCCAGGTTTACCCTGCATGACAGGGAGAAGATTCGCCTTCATGGGAGAGCAGAGAGACAACACCAGCAAGAAGCCAGTGGGACCTCTGAGCGAGGGTAAGATCAGTCTTCCACTACAGCTCTTCCCTCAGCCTCCAGTGGATTTGGGAGGTCTGAGAGGCGTTTTTCTTCATGAAAGCACTTTCTGTCCTGTTCCACGCCGAGAGGAGGTACGGCACCGACATATTCGTTGTCAAAGACTTGCTCGATGTTGTACAAGCTTCGCCGCTCGACGTCAAGACATCGCACAACGTCAAGATGTTCCGCTCATCGGCGCATGCTGTCAAGGAGTGCATCAACACCGATGGACTCGCTGTCGTGGCGAAGGAAACACAGACGTGACAGCTCAACATCGAGGAGCCGATCAGCGGTGATGCCTAGACGTCAGAGAGAGAGGTTGATGTTGAAGAGTCCCTCGATGTCAAGGAGGAAAAAATCTTCAAAGCAAAGAAGGATTTATTCTACGTCAGAGTCACAGCATTCCAGAGCTGTTTCTCTTTCACTGGTGCTCCTCATCTCCTTCTCCTCCGGCCACCTCTCCCCGGCCAGCTGCAATACCTCCTACTCATCCTCCACCTCAAGTTCTGCCTCCGGTGCTACCGGCTTCTTCAGCCCTTCCTGCATCTGTACATCCACCTCCTCCAGTGCCACATTTGCCAAGCACTGTTCCAGCTGCCAGACCACGCTCACGCCATGATTCCCAACATGGCCATCATACATCTGGCCACCCTTCTACAAGATCGAGACACTCTTGCCACAGATTGCGACATAGGTCAAGATTGCGATCTCACCAATGCTGTCACAGAGATAAGTCAGCGTCCACGGTGAAGTTCTTGTTCAGGGTGCAGCTAATCTCAACATTCCTATGGCGGATCCAGTGCCATCCACCATATTTAAAACACTCCAGCAACGTACAGCCTCAAGGCCTTTGCTCCCGCTAGTGCTGGGCCTTCTTGAACCCACCATGTAAGTTTTCCTTACTCTAGCTGTGGCTAAGTCGGTGCCTTCCACGCTCCAGAAAAAGTATCGCCCTTCGGAACAAGATCCTTTGTTTATGCATTCCATTCCACCACCTAACTCTGTAGTAATCCTGGCTGCCCACAAGTCTCATGCCACATTTCCTTCTGTTACTTCTCCTGACAAAGAGAGTACAAAGTTTGATTTGACAGGCCGCAAAGTCTGTAATTCAGTGACTACGTCTGTGAAAGCAGCCAGTGCAGATATGATAGAGCCTTGTGGGTCTCCATCCTTCATTTTGCGGACCACCTCCTGAGAGTGCTGAGGGAGGATTTTTTGGAGCTCGTCCAAGATGGTGCCATGGTCTCCAATCAAATCATTAGCACCACAGCAGATTCATCCTTGCTCTCCGTACATGCTTACTGCCATGGAGTGACCTTGAGAAGGCATACTTGGCTTCAGCTATCATCACTAAAACTGGACGCTCAGTAACATATTCAGAACTTGCCATTTTCGGGATCCACACTTTTTGGCTCTCATGCTGATGATGAAATGGCAAGGATGAAGACCGAGGTAGACACTTTGAAAGCCGTAGTTCTTGAAAGATCCAAAGATCAACACAGATTCTTATGACCTTTCCAACGTTGTGTTCCCTCTCATAGGATTCAAACCCCTCATTGACTGCCTGGAAGAGCTCAGCGGCAGAATCAAAGGCACTACCAACCTCAGCATAAACAGCAAAGAGGATGAGCAGCACACCAGCCCAATCAGGGTACTCAACCGCTTCTAGCCTCAAAACCCTAAATGCTTTTTTCTCCCTCTTCCGTTACCCACTCCTGTGGGGAGAAGCATCACCAATTACCTGACAGAGTGGCAACACATTACAACAGACGCCTGGGTCTTGAACATTGTGAAGAGTGGGTATTGTTTTAGGTTTTCTACTCCACCATCGTCTATTCGACCAAGGTCATGCATTTCTCACCTCGACCTTCTAATGGTGGAAGCCACCATCCTGTTGGAAAAGAAGACAGTTGAACCTGTTCCCTTCAACCAATGGGGAAAAGGCATTTTCTCAAGGTACTTCCTCGTGCCAAAAAATGGACAAGAGCTTAGACCCATTCTTGATCTCAAACTCTTCAACAAATGGATTTCAGAGGAAAAGTTCAGGATACTGGCCTTACACCAAATATACCCCTAGGTTTGCCAAGGAAACTGGCTTTGCTCCTACAACCTGCACAATGCTGACTTTCATATTCCCATCGCAAAAAAGCATCGGAAGTTCCTAAGGTTTGTTGTGGGATAGGACCACTACCAATACACCATCCTACCATTTGGTCTCAAGTCAGCACCCAGAACTTTCTCCAAGTGCATGTCTGCGGTGGCTGCACATCTTTGAAAATACTGAATGTTTGTCTACCCATATCAGGACGACTGGCTGATCAAGGCATCCACTTTTCCAGAACCCCAATCACACTTCAAATGGACCTGTGATCTCCTTTATGGTTTGGGCGTCAACTTTCTCAAGTTTCGATGAGAACCACGATTCGGTACGGAATGAGGTTGTCATTCAAAATATCTTCAGCTTGTGGTGCTTACCTTCTATCAACCTCTTCATCACAGCAGAATACAAAAAATGCTGCATTTTTGGCGCCAAGTTTTACCATCCAGAATCTTTGGGGAATGCCCTATGGATCGACTGGTCCAAATATTTTCTTTACACTTTTCCACCAATTCCCTGATTCCAGCATTCCTACTCAGCCTCTCGACAACTACAGCCAGGATGATTCTCATCGCACCATAGTGGCTGAGACAATGGTGGTTCCTGGACCTTCTTCACCGGTTGCTCCGGCCACATCTCAGGCTGTCATGCAGGCAACACCTCCTGACGAAATTCAGTGGATAGGTGGGACACACCAACTTCTCCTCCTTGAATTTGGCAGCATTGCTCTTGAGCTGGTACAGTATAGTCACCTTAACCTACCACAAGACTGTATGTAGGTTCTGAAAGAGGCAAAGCCACCATCTACCCAATCTGCATATGCCTTCAGATGGAAGGGATTCTGCATCTGGTATTTTTCCAAGAATATATACCCCACATTTTGCAGGGAGGATGTTATTCTTCCATATTTATTGCACCTTGCTATCATTAGGGTCCAAATACACATTGAATGGGAGGGGTGCATGTGCCTCCCCCCCATACACCAGCTGCTTTTGGGCATTGAGGACCACGTCCACTGAGTCCCAATACTAAATACCGGGTAGGGGGGCATTCCCACCCTCCCCCCTGCTTTGAGCCATGAATGGGCCCGGGGACCCATCCCCCGGACTCAAACATTAAATAAAAGGGAGGGGACAGGCAGCCTACCTTCTTAAGCCACAATTGGGCCCTGAGAACTATATCCCTTGGGGCCATATAACTTAAATGCAGCCCTTAAATTGCCCACTTCTCCAACAACCTGTATACTTTATTTACTAAACTAAACTGTAGTAGGTAAACAGAACACAAGAAAAAAAAGAAAATGAGGGCATGTAAAAATGTTTTCCAGCCACCAGCACCTCTGAATGTGCAAGTTAATACTGCAGTGATCACCGTGAGAATCCCTGACCTCTGGATCCCACACTATTTCAACAGCTTTCAGGAAAGATCCTATTTATGTAAGCACAGACCCCATAAATGTAAAACAAATCCAAATTTGAGCTTTTCATTACTATATCCTCTGAATGGATATAAGAAAGCAGTTGTTTCATTGATCAGCCATTAGTCTCTGGATACAAAGAATATGCAATGATGGCACAGTCCAGGTCAGCTCCATTCATTGGGTGGCTGAGGGTTTGGGGGAGGGTGTAATGCCCCCTGATCTGAATCTACTTGTGTCTTCCCCCACATCACTGGCGGTGTCAGCCAGAGTGCCTCTTCAGCTACCGGTTCCATACTTCTGCCCCAGCACGTCTGTTGAATTTCTATTTTGCTTATTCGCAGTGGAGTTTCTGGTGGGCTTATCTCTGTGAGCAGCATATCTTCTCTGTCCCTAGAATTAGCCGCCATCAAGCCAGTCCCAGACCTTTCAAGGGCATAGTAAATGTCAAGATTTTCTTTCATCGATAATGCACATTGTGCTGGGAAAAGTCATTGTATATTTCAGGTTAGGGCTCATCATTGTTTGTTCTCTCCATCTTAGCTTTTCCTTTGTGAGGGCATGTGTCAAGTTGGGAAATAACATCACCTTTGCACTTTCATATTGTGTTGGTTTTCCTAGTTTTGCTGTTTCAAAGATACCATCCGTGTTACGGCATCACTGGCAGCCAAAATGTCCCCTGAACTAAGTGAAAGGTGGAAAGTATTTTGGGGTTACTTAACTTTGGTCCACATATCTGAGACTTATAGTTGCAGATTCCTTACCTTTGAATTTCCCCTCAGGTGTCAGTCTGAATACGGAGATTTTTAGTGAGCAGTACCCCTCCGCACCATTAGGTGGCGTTGGTCGGCTTTGCGTCCGTCATCTGCATTGTGCGTGTCAGATATCACGTTGCAGGACCTATAAAGAAGTCGCTTCGGTGAGCTGATGTCAGTTCCTTGTTTCCTTACCAGCCAAGCGCAAATCCAAAGAAGAGCTACACCCAGTCACTTTTTGACTGATCTTTTTTGATGTTTTTTCTAAGATTTCTGAGTGTTTTCACTCCTGGTGTGTTGAGATGTCATCACGCAAGACTGGGATCAAGGCTTGTGAATCCTGTCATCATACGCTGTCTGTGACAAGCCACACCTTGTGTGCTTGTGATGTTTGGAGCGCAAACAATACCCAAAGTCAAGCTCCAAGTGCCAGGCCATGAATCCGAAAGCTTTGAGGGTGTGGTCGCGAAAGCTACTTGTTGTCCAGCGCTGTGCTCCACATCACTCCCAATCTTGGTCGAGAGGAAGGTTCTGAGAACGATTGTGGAGGCCTCATTCTTTGTCAGCCTACTTCAAGTCTTCAAGATGATCTGTTAAGTCGAGGCACAAGAAGAAGTCAAAGAAGAGCAAACGGTCTTTAACCCCGTCTGTTGGCCGATGTAAAGAGGGAAAAGGTGTGTCATCTTTCCAGGCCCCTGTCCTCGGAGCCAGCGTCTGGGTCAGCTCCTCACCTCACTGAGTTTCCGGGAGCCAGAGCAACCCCTGCCCAACTCTACGAGTTCTTTGAGGCCATGCGCCTTGTATTTGGGCAGTGCGACTCCACTGGAGTGCCTTTGGGCCCCGTGGAGTTGCAGGGGCCCCCTCAGGTTCCGCATCAGAGGTTTCGGCCTTGATGCAGGAGGGCACCCTTTGATCCGTTCCAACGTCTACGCTTCTGACGCTGCCTGTGCTAACGGTCGGCGTCCGCTCCATCCTCATTGCCGACTCCGACTGACAGATGTGTCACTCCTGGGATGGGACGGCCACATGGGAGAGGCAGAGATCAGAGGTGGCTGGTTTCCGGCTGAGTCTGTGCTTCTCATGAATCTTTTGGAGCTCAGGGCGATCAGACTAGCATTGAACGCATTTCTTCCCTCTCTCAAAGGGAAAGTAGTGCAGGTGTTCACGAACAATACCACTGCCATGCGGTATTGCACCAAGCAGGGCAGGGTGGGTTCAGGAGGCTCTGCGCCTCTGAACATGGCTGGAACATCAGTGCATTTCCTGGTGGTTTGACACCTGGCAGACTTTCTGAACGCCAGAGCAGATGAGCTCAGTCGTCAATTCCTATTCGATCACAAATGGTGTCTTCTTCCAGAGGTGGAGCATGGTCTCTTTCAGTGGGGAGAGCCTTAGTTAGATCTGTTTGCCCCGCAGAGAACCCACAATGTCAGCAGTTTTGCGCTTTGGAGTTCCCAAGGCACTGCACTCGCTCGGCGAAGCCTTTCGTCTTGAGTAGAGCTCAGGCCTTCTGTATGCCTTTCCATACCACTTCAGCCCAGATTTCTCAAGAAGATAAAGAGCTCCTGGGCCAAAGTGATCCTTGTGGCACCGGCACGAAGAGTCTGGTATCCCAAGCTATTGAGCATGGCCATCGATCCCTTGGCCAGACTGCCTTTTAGCAGGATCTTTTGTCGCAGCAGCAGAGGAGGGTTCTCCGCCTGAACCTGCCCAGTCTCTGCCTTATTGCATGGAGATTGAGCGGCAGCAACAGCTTTTAACCTTCTGCCTGAAGTCTGTAACGTTATCTTGGCTGCCAGGCGTCCCTCCACCAAAATGGTACACGCCTGTTTATGGAACAGATTTGTGGCATGGTGCACAGACAAGTCTGTTGACCCCTTCCCCCGCCCGTCTTTCTGAGGTCCTTTTGTTTATACTTTCTTTGGCCCAGCAGGGCTTTGCTTTGAGCCTCCTTAAAGATTATTTTTCTGCTAGCTCTGCTTTTCTGAGATTACGTGACCAACCCTCTTTGTTTAAATTTCCTATTGTTAGTAGAGTCTTATCCATATGTTTCCTCCATCACCATTCATAATGCCCCAATAGGATTTGAATCTGGTTCTTACTTTGTTAATTTGTGCTCCCTTAGAGCTACCTCATAACTGTCCTTTGAGACGTCTGACGTTGAACACATCCTTCCTTGTGGCCTTAAATCTGCCCCTAGTGTGAGTGAGCTGCAGGCATTGTCATCTAAGCTACCCTACCTTTCTATCTATCCTGCTTAGCACCAGGGTGTCCTTTTAACCAAGAGTGTAGCCCTTTCATGTAGGCTAAATTCATCCCCTTGCCTACTTTTTTACGCACCCCCTCATCCTTCTAAGGAAGAGGAGAGACTCCACCGCCAGGACCCAAAAAGAGCATTGGTGTTTTACCTTGATCGTATTAAAGAGTTCTGGATGGATGGTCAACTCTTTGTTGGGTATGTGGGTGCGAAGAAAGGTTGGGCAGTGCAGAAGTGAACCCTCTCTATATGGGTTGTTCTCTGCATTAAAATGTGCTATGCATTGGCTTAAAAGCAACCCCGAAGGGTTTGTGCGCTCATTCTACCAGAGCAACAGCTGCATCAACTGCCTCCGCACGCAGAGTTCCAGTCCTGGATGTCTGTCAGGCAGTAACATGGGCATCCCTGCACACATTTACCAAACTCTACTGCCTGAACAGTCAACTCCATAGCGGTGGGTATTTTGCCTGTTCGGTCCTGCAGGACTTCCTAGTATGATCTTGGTTCGCAGACCCAACTCCAGGGATGGTATTGCTTGGTAATCTATTCCAAGGTAAGGAATCTGCAACTAGCGGTCTCTATCAGATGAACAAGTTACTGACCTTTTCTAACACCTTTTCTGGTAGCGATATGCTCAAGTTGCACATTCCTTACCAACCCACCCATCCTCCCAGCTCTGCGAACTGATTTCTAGGGACAGAGACTTCCCTTTTAGGGCCCTAGTTCTGACGCACCAGTGGTCAGTGTTCTTCAGAGCTCTATGCTTTTGGCATGGAAAATCATGATAAGAAACTGACATCAGCGCACAGGCCTATATAGGTCCCTTCATATCTGGCGTGCACGATGCCACTGACGGATGTGGAGCTGACTGATGCCAACCAACGGCGCACAGGGGTATTGCTCACGAGAAATCTCCAGATGCAGACTGACGCTTGCATGCAATTCTATGGTAAGGAATCTGCAACTAGAATATTTATCTAACAGATAAGGCGTTACCGAAGGTAAGTAACTTGTTCTTATTTTCTGGTGGGTGATCTATTGTTCCACCAGGACAACAGAGTACATTACTCCGTGACCCTGGTAGATGGACCGCCCACTGGCTTTATAAATGACTGCCAATCTGGAAGTCAATTAGAGTCATTTAGAAAGTATTACCTGGAACCGCCTTCACATCGGTTCCTGTCAGTGCTTTTTGCATCTCGGTGCAGTGCTCCATCAACATGACAGAGCCCTGTACCAAACAACTTTTGTTTTATATTTTTCTTTTTGAAAAAAGACAGTCCTCTCCCATGCCGGGGGGGGGGGAGAATTTAGCATTTTCACTTCCCCTTATTGCCATGTTTCTCCTGGCGGTGGCAGGCAGTGAAAACTGACCTCTAATTCCGCCCAGCTAAATCAAGTGGGAAGAATTACAGGTCTGCCTCCAACAGCTCCACAGAGCCATTGGAGGGGCTTAATCATGGAGGAAACGGAGTAGTCTCCACCGTGATTAAACCTATGGTCCTCTCACATCTGAATTGTTCGAGTGGACCATTATCTTGGCGGTAAGCATACTCCATCGCTATTGTTACAGGGTATATTTACTGTCGAGATGTAAATCCGGCCCTTAGTCCTCAATAAATAGTCCAGTGTTGGGCCCTACAACCTTTTCGTTAACACCACAAATTGCACTTTGTTCATTCAGGAATGCCTTTCAACATCTTCATCATGTGGTGCAGTTCTTAACATGAGGCCCGTGAACTTATGAGGATCAGTACCACTAATTCAAAGGTCCATGACTGACTGTAAAAATAAATATTAGCAGATCAATAAAGTACATATACATATACTTAAAAAAAGCAAAATAACATTTTATAACCACTCTATGTGAAGAATTTGAAATTGGGGGCTAGAAATTAAGTTGGTATCTGTAGCTTGATTTTTGGGAGCAGCGCAAGTACATCTAACAAAATCAAGAATGGATGATTGGTGGTCTTAAATGGAGTTGTGATATGCACCACAAAAAGATAGCAGCCATTAGATGCAAAAAAGGCAAAGTGCATTGCTAAAGTTAGCTTATCACCTCATCTTTTAAAAACTAATTTTGAGAATCTCCAACCTTCCCATTAGAAAAACAGTTTTGATTTTTGTATATGTTTTCTTTTGTGAATTCAGTGCAATATTGCACAATTTGTGTATTTGCTTGATTGCTTCTTGTTTCTGTATTCTTGTGTATTGTTTTGCGCTTCAAATCTTAGAATTTGCTTAGACTGGAGTTGTCAGCTTCCAATAGTGATTCACTGGGGGGGGTCTCTGAAGTCAAAACACTATGAAACGCTGTTGTAGAAGATAGTGGGTGTCTGCCATCAATTTTTTGACTCAATCCTTGAGTTTTTTAATGTTTTGTAATAACTTTCCGCCTCCATGAACCTACCAGCTATTTTCCAAGATCTGCAGTGAGCAAGTTCAGGTCAGTGTTTATCAAATCTGTTTCACATATCAGCAAAGACGTGGAGATGTTCGCCGCTAGGATGATTTCCATGAGTGAGTGAAGGCTTACAGGCTGAGCACATGTGACTTGAAGAGGAGAATGTCTCAGAAGTGTTATATGTCTCCTTCCACTGTGTAGATTTTTCACGCCTAAGGATACCCAGCAACTTCTACAATACTGACTTTCATCAGCTATGTTACCTCTATTACCAGTGCCGTCTGAAGTACCTTTACTCTATCCATCTAGGGGGCCACACGCCAACTTCCCAGAGCACCCAACAAACAAGGTTTCTAGTGGGGGCTGCAAGGCAAGCTCACAAACTTTGCACCTATCTTGCCCATTTCTAGGCATGTCAACATTGAGAAACTTTGTAACATATCCTACTCGATGTGGAATATCAGTTGACCACCACATTAAGGAGGACTTTCCTCTGTTGTACACATCTCATGCCTTCCCAATGCTTTTCTTTTTGGATGTGTTCTGTTCTAGTGGTGCTAAAGCCCATTGATTGTTATTTGCTTAGTTGTATGTGTCGAGGTTCTGTCACTACCATAGCAGTGCTTGAAATGAGAAATAAAATGTCTGGAGCCCGTTTAAGATCCAATCATCTTTTCTCCTTCTGATTCCCTATTAGTGGCTGCTCTAGTCTGTGTTTTTTTTTACACTGCTCTTTGCAATCGTATGTTGAAGGACGTCTTGCTTGATTCCAACAATTTCGCCCGCAGCTTACTTGATATAGTCAGGCACTCTTAATTCTGCCACGTTTTAGTATGTCTTCTAATGCCATGTGATTTCCAGGCTGAGATACATCGGCGTTAATTGCCAGGGAAATTAGAGGAATGAATACGTTTCCTGTCTATCTAGAAAATGGTTGCGAAAATTGGTTGTGGTATTTATTTTTTCTGTAAGGGATAACCTGTGTGTAGTTGGTTGGTCCAAGTGGATTGGCTTTTCATCTGAGTAACAAGACCATTCACATAAAATGAAGATATCAATATCGGCAGAATTCGGGTTTTGCCCGGCCCACCGTGCATTCTTGTGAATTATTAGACTAGTCCACGCTAAACAATATTTTTTCCCTTGTGAGACAAAGCATTCATGTAATTGTTATAGCTCCACAAAAACGTTGTGAAAGCAGGGATGGGTGCATAATTTAATGATCTTTCTTTTTCCTAGTTTGGATGCATACCATTTACCCACGTCTTCCTAGTTTCTTGCTGGTTGAATGGTTTGGCTATAATAGACATATAGAATTGATTTTATATTTTGGTTTAATAAATTAATGTTTTTGTATTGCAAGTTTGATAAATAAAATCTTTTGTTATTTTTCTGCATTAGTCAAATTTCAGTGTGCTTTAATTGCAAGAGTTTTCTTTTAAATATCCCTTATTTTTTCTTGTTTTTTAATTTACAACCGCAGTGCACAGACTTACTTGGGAAAATAGTGAGGAGGGAACATCATTAAATTATATTTTCCTTCCCTCATTAGTGTCAGCGTAGGTAGTCCTCTGCTGATTCTGGACCGATGTGATACTGGCAGACCCCGGGAAGTGAGAAGAGCTCTTAACTAACACTATATAACTAAATCAAAACAACTTTTGACTCTACTTCTTCCACACGTTGTCACTTAGCTTGCCCAACTGAGCCCCACCAAAGCTGCTGCCTCTCTGACGCTCACCCGTCTCTGACACCCATGATGGGGTCCAGTGTGCGCGCACCAGGACCTTTACCTGCATGCCTCCACAGTTTACAGCAGTGCCATTTGGTCTGCCCTCCTGGCAGGAATTGTTCGCCTTGCACACTGAAACCTGCCCCACCAGCATCAGAATGCACAGACTTTATTTGCAAGAGTTAATGACGTAAGAGGAGGGACTTTATATTGCAGATGGATTCAACCTCACATCTAAATAACATGAAGGGATCAGAATGACCAAGATATTGGCCCCACTTTTTATAGCTATTGATGAATTTAAGTAAAACACATTGGAACATTAATACATTTTGGTATGTGAACAGTGAGTTATATTCCCTCCCTTGCATTATAACTTCGTAAATTGTCTTGAGTATGTTTCTTACCTCCGTCTTTTCCCCACGTATCATGCAGGTAATTGTTCACACTTAGGTGAGACCAGTGAAAATGAGGCGGTCGCTTACAGCCAGGCTTCCTCTCCTGTCCCTTCCATTGCTTCTCTGCTTTCTATTGCTGGAGCTAAATGCAGTGGTGGTGCAAGCACTGGACTGTTTGAGGTGGAACCCCACTAGCAAGGGCAAGGAGACACCTCCACTGCTGTATCTTTCAATAAGAGTACATCAGGTTTGATACCTGTGTCTATCCATTCTATCAACCCTTCTTGCATACTCGTGGCTAGGAGCTACTAGTCTGTTCAGTCCCTGCACAATGCTAATACTTAGTGTCACCCTGAGCTCTGGCAGTAGTGTCATGCAAACTGAGGACGCCTAGCACATTATAGCTTTGTATTCGTAGCCCATAGATTTCTCATCACACCCCTGCTAGCTGAGGAAAATGAGCAGCTTTACTTCTGTGATGGGGCAGCACCTCAAAGCCACCATCAGTCACTGGTATGCAGGAAAGCAGGTAAAAGTAATGGGTGAAGAGGAACAAGGAGGTTTTTGTGTGTGTGTGTATTTGTGTGTGTGTGTGTGTGTTGCATGTAGGAGTTTACTTACCTGCCTGGGACTTTAGATGAGTGGTATATCCCTGGCAATTGAAGCAGGGGGGTCATAATGGTGACGCTGGTGTATTGTGAGCATACTTGACTTATTGTGCAACACATGAGATTATGGTTCCACCCTAGCTTTTTGCAAGAAAGATTCATATTCAGAGGCCCGAGTGCATATTATGGTTACCGTCCTTACATTATGCTGCCCTAGGTTTGTGATGGATGCTGGAATGAATTCCAGCCACTATTAATTACTTGCACTGCATCCCAGTCCATCGATTTTTTTTGCCCACCATGCAGCCTCATATTGGACCCAGCCATATGCAATCAGCCTTGGCCCTGCTCCAGTGGGACCATTCCTTTCTGAACTGCCAAGCCAAGTCCTCTCTGAACTGGTGCACAAGTAACCCAAGACTAGTTTCAGCCTATTTGGGCCTCCTCATTCAGGTGCATCTTGGTTCCAGTGGCACCATGAGCATGAGTCCCACGTCAGCTCCTGCTGTAATTTAGTGACTTTTTTGTTGTCAAAATCACTGAACTACAGGAGAACATGAAGACGCTTAGTTGAAAAGGTATATCCCTACTTTAGGGAGAACTAGAGACCTTATCACAAAACAAAAAGAAAAGAATACATGGGGGAACCTCGAGCTCAGAAGAATTGAGCAATGGAGATGAAATGAGAGCACCATTGGCATTTTATGGTATAACATGGGACCTTTTGCATACGAGCAACTTCTTCAAATACAGCCTCGACCAACACTGTTTTTTTCGACAAGAGGAAGAGGACAACATATCTAGTGGAGCTTAGAGTAACCACAGATGGTTACTTGAAGCAAAGGAAAAGAAGCAACGAAAACAATTCAATAGTCAACCTCACAGAAAGTCAGTTGATGGAGGTAAAAAAACAATTAATCAATAAAAGGTTGGGTTTTTTTCCTACAACAGCAAAAGATTTTGTTAGACTGTTTTCTGAATTGTCATGTTTTTAGGAAGATAAGACTGCAGATCTTCTTTAAGGACAAATCTATAGAGGTCAACATAGGTTTCAGAATTCTTTCTACTTTTTACCCACCAACAACAGCCATACCCAATTCAATTTCAGCATTCAGAATGGCTGTACTGACTGACATCGAGAAATTGATAGTGAAGAAACCATTTGAGAGCATAACAAATGCTGAGAGAAGAGCAATTAGATCTCTTGCAGATGACCATACCATGGAACCCGCAGACAGGGACTTGATCCATAACAATTCAGTCCACAACAGTGAGTAGACAAGAATGTATAAAACAATTTCTTGACACAAGATATTGAAGATCATTAAGGAAGATCCCACTGCATGCTTAAGTCAATGGATCAAGATAATGGTGAATGAGGCAGAGACACTGGTAAGGAATACATCTAAGGAAGCAGACTTCCTCACTAACCAACACCTGAGGATCCCCTTTTTCTATACCTTCCTGAAGATGCTAAGGGACTGACCCCTCCACCTGGTAGACCCATTGTTTCTGGCATAGAGTCACTGTTCGAACCATTGTCAAAATTTTGTGACCATTGTTTGAGACCTATTGTGGAAAGCACACCTACTTTCCTTAAGAATGCGAACCATGTATTAAATCTAATCAATGAAATCAACCAAGAGGGTCAAATTGATCTCCTAATGACACTGGATGTTCAGACATTCTATACGAATAGCCTACAGGATGCTACACTGGTGGTAGTTGATTCCCTCCTGCGAGAAAACAAATAGCACTTTCCCATACCAGTTGACTTCATCATGGGATGTGCAAAATTGGCTCTAAAAGATAATTTTTCCAATTTAAGGATACTTTATATTTACAGATCCAGGGTACTTCAGTTGGGGAGTACCTTCACCCCCGCCTTGCCTGTTTGTATATGTTTCATTTTGAAATAACAAAGATTCTAAATGACTCCAACCCTTACAAAGCAAATATCTGACTTTGGTGTTTCTTCATTGATGCCATTCTGTTCATATGGAAGGGTGGGATAGCCCACTCAGAAGCTTTTCTTAACTGGAATAATGTTATCAATCCCTAGTTGAGATTCACGTGGACAATCTTGGAATCAGACATATCATTTCTTGACTTGTATATCAGCATTAAGAATGGCTTTCTGGAAACACAAATATACAATAAGAAAACTGGCCTGTAGCTACCACCACCAAGCATTAGGGTCCTATCTCCCATGTGACCAATTTTAAAGGATCTTTAAGAGCTGTAACCAATTAGAGAATTTTGACTGACAATTTACAGTCAAACTTCGAGCACAGGATTATCCTGATGGGATAATCTGTAAGGTATGGAAAAGAGCTAGGAATAGCAATAGGAAGGGTTTGTTAAAATCTAAAGAAAGGAAGGACAAACCAACATTAACATGTGTAACCACATTCACTCCATTATAAAATGATATCAGAAACATTATTAACAAAAGATGGAACATCCTGAATGTAGGAGACCTATGACTTGAAATACCACTATGCTCTTTCAGAAGATCAGAGAATTTATGGGGGGATCTCTTAGTACATACAAGACCAAGAAAACCGAAAACAACAAACAGCATTGCACCCATTTGGGATATTCCACCTGTAGAAGGTAATTTTCCCTGCGGCCACTGCAATGTGTACGATCTAACGATACAGACTGAGGTACTGGTGATTGGACAGAATATTATATAGCATCTGAGAAAGCACATGAATTGCAACACAATAATTGTGTTTACATGATTATATGTCCCTGCAATTTAAAGTATGTAGGCATGACCAGAGGGATTGTCTGTATAAGGATAAATGAGCATAGGAGCACTATCCAAGGTCAAAGATCGGATGTCACCACTAAGATAAACACTCATACATAGCCATGATGACATGAAATTGATCATACTAGAGACTCTGGATGACAGGGGCAATATTAATAAACAATTGCTTGAAAGAGACTATAGATGAGTGTTTAAATGAAATGCGCATGTGACAGGATTAAGTGATGATATTCTGTGGACTGCTTTCATGAGACAGTAGCCAACCTGGAATTGAGTTGCCTGAAAGTAACCTCTAAATTACTACCTCGAAGGGGCAAAACATTAACGTTAACAACATGTATATAGGAGTAGTATAGCCCTATATTCAACCTACATAGAATTACATTAAACTTGTCATGCTCATGAGACATAGCTATGAGCCCCTATAAGCTAAAAGAAAGGAATCTTCTCTCAAGAAAGCACAGATACAGTCATTATTGCTGATATGATAATACCAATATGAGCTTCAGCCATTTTTATTGTACATCGAGTATTTGCCCACACTGGAATTCATGCATACATCCATCAACAAATCTGAATAACATGGGACTAGATTTCATGTATAGGAATCACCTTGTATCAGTGACATAACCCCACACCCAAGATGACTCCTCAGTATAGACTTCATATACCCTGATACATCTCCCCGCTTGTACCCATATGATAAGGAATTGGATTAGTGTTTGAGATGTGGAATTGACTTCTCTTAATTAATATCCGTGCCTAATACGGATAAATAATATATCATAGTACTTTGATGATTGGGTGTAGACTCAGTGTCACGTGAGACGACAGGAGCACTCACTTAAGATGGTGCCCATGCAGGTATTCATACTGTGAAGACGTAGTATGTCATTGCAACATGCCTAAATAGGAAGAGCCCTCATGGTGTATCTAACGGTGGTTTAGCTGTGAGTGTGCACATTTGGGATGTCGATCATCAAGTAGGCTTAAGGCTAAGGCTACTGGATGGTGAAGTGCTCCCTTATATATCAGATAGAAGCCATTTTTTCACCGATTTTCAGCAATGACTCTTTAATTTTTCCCTGGACTATACCTTACAGGTGACCAAGGTGTAGTTTAACATCCCGCCGGTCCTAACACGACAAAGCCCACTCATGTCAACTATGAAACCTTTTATAATAAACATAGTAAAAACATTGCATTTCTCTAATGTTAATCCCACCAGTCATAAGGGGCCCTTTTACCATTGAATTAGAGAGTAAAAGTAATGAGCAAAATAACTTGAATCATGTCACCATGTAGTATGGAAATGGATGTCACTGTATACTCACTGGTAGAAATACTCTTGACCAATGGTAATGTGCTTGCATTCAAGGAACATTGGAAAAAACTGTACACTGCTGTTTTAGATATGTACTAGATGCATATTTTATAAAATGTGGATAGTAAAATTATAAATGTAGAAGTGAACACTATTATGATAAAACTCTGAGTATCTTTTTACATGCGTGGGTGATTATTGGGAAGGGAATCAACGAGCAATTCATATACCAGCTTGCATGATTCACGATCAGATGGGATGTATCTTGAATACGTTCTGTGGTGCTTATTTGGGCAGTTATATGTATGCATCAGTCAATTGTTTTGTTTTCTATAGGTCATCTAAACATACATAAGAAAACCTTTCAGAATAAAGGTGAATTTCACACATAACACTGTGCACATGGTAGACGACTCTAACATCCACATATTTTGTCCTTCCACATTAGAATAGGTATTGAAAGGTCCTGAAGAAGTACAGTTGATCCTTTTTGTTTGGACAGTTAAGGCATGAAACATGTCGACCATACAAGGGTATCTTGGTATCATAAATGTCTCAGGGATCCATGAATTAGTGTTTTTATCCCATTAACAGAGGCATCAAGGAATAAATAGTCTGGAGGGGACTTCTAGTTCATTTTAATGTTTCTACTTTTAGACCAGTCTACAGAGTGTTTATTACTCTTCTCATAACCTCTCCTGAAGGGTTGATTGGCCATAGTTTGGTCTAACAGGTGATAACAAAGGTTTCTGGCAAACAGCCCCTGTGGGGACTGTTGGACATTGCAGTGCCAGCCCAATGAGGAACACAGCCCGATGATGAAGCATGCCACCATTGGTGGATGAGGACTTGTGCGCCTAAAAGGAGCTATTCCTTGATGACCGCATGGGTCCAGGCCCTCATGGTAGGCTTTGGAACCCCTTCTTATTTTAATAACACAACTTCACACTTTTGTTAGCTGTATCTAAGTCTAGTTAGGTAGGACGTGTGCTGTACCAAAACACTCCCTGCTCCCGATATAGATTTTATTGTTCTAACAATCAGAATATAAACAGCATCTCCATTTGGCCAAAGCAAACAGCCTTCAATTCTTTACAGTTGAAATCTGTCCTCTCTGGAAAAACATGAACAGAAAATAATACATTTTAAAATGTTACAGTGCAAGTAAGACCAGAGAGCTAACGGAATTCCATATATTAAAATGAATTTCTGAAGATCACATCTGTAGCTTCTCAGTATAAAGGCAGTTAAAGAGAAAACATGTCAATGTTTGACACTGTGTACCAAATGAATTGGAGGGTGCACTTTGAAAACACAACTAAGCCCACTCATGTCGACTATAAAACCACGTTATAATAAACACAGTGAAACATTGCATTCCTCTAATGTTAATTAAAGCAGAAGATAATTGATTGTGGAATTTACTTCACCCCTCACCATTCATCATCCCAAAACCATGCTACAAAACCATTTCATAATAGACTCATTACGTCTTTGGTCTTGAAGTCTCCAGTTCCCGCAAGTCATCATAGAGCTTGTCTGTGATGTTTTTCATCTCATATTCACCCCTTTTCCTGTTGCTACCAGTTGTCATTTCTCCTTTTTTAGACCCACAATGAAGCTCTTTCTTACAACACATTACTCCAAAACGTAAGTATAAGTATTAAACCAATTATACAATATGATAATAATCTTCTAAGCACATCTTCTAAGCACATCACAAAACCATTCACCAACATTTAAAATTCCATTCTCATTCTCACTATACCATGAACCATCCATTTCCTATGCAGTTTCCCACCTATCTCTTCAAGAGCTTTTGCCTCACTCAAAACATTAGTTATATTAGTATTGTACTGGCTTACTTGCCTGCTGTTATCAGAAACAAACGCACAATCCTTTCTCAGTTTCAACACGCCGCATAGTCTTCTTTTGCAAGAAGATCCAAAGCCAATCTTTTTAGCAAAACTGTTGCAGACAAAGCAATCATTTTCTTGTTAATGCACCAGAAGCGTTAATAGTAAGTCGATCAACAAAGGTTGACAACTTTCTAATCATTCAAGACAACACCAGTAGAAGGAATCAACACACCAAAAACACCCATGAGCATTTATCCAAATCCATGTTTCTCTCTTTGGGTGCACTTTCACTGATTTAATGCACATGGTCCACTGTAGGAAACACCAAAGCCAGATAGCAGCTACCCACCCAATTTCGTGCTAGGTTATAAACGCTATTGTCTCTCACACATAGTAAATCTGTTAGGGGTTTCCAACAGGTCGATCGCAAGCTACCCTTGAGTAGCTCCCATATGATAAACGCCTGCCAGCAGGCTAGAGAATATATAGCTGCCTGCCTGATAAGGCAGCTATTTACAACACTGTGCCCCTTTCTGTGAGGGCTTGAAAACTGACAGTACAGGATGCAGCTTAACCACTTCTGAAAAATTCTTTATTTACTTATTTTTCTGTTTTCTTTGTTGCCTCTCCTTTCTATTCTTCCTTTTCCCCTTGCTTTCATGACTTTCTCTTGTTTAATTTCTTTTATCCCTTCTTTCTTACTTTTTCTCTTTCTCTCTCCTTTTCTTCCTATCTTTGTATACTACATCTTTCTTTTCTTACATTTATCTTTTTTCCTCCTCCTTTTTGTGTACTCGTTTTCAGTTTCTTTCTTTTGTTCTCCTTGCCCTTATTTTACTCTTTCTATTTTTCCCTACATTTTTCTTGTTTTCTCATTTCTACTTGTCTTCATTTCCTCTGTTTCCACTTTTCTTTCTCACTTTTTACTTCCTTCCCACCTTTCATTCTTTTCGCCTTTCTTCTCTGTTTCTTTCTTTTTCTGTGTCTTTCTTTTTTACTGTTCTTTCTGTCCTTTCGCTTAATACTTCTTTCCTTTGTTCCTTTCTTTCTTCTTTTGCCTTCCCTTCCTGTTGTTCTCCTTACTCCAATTATTGTTTTGGTTCATCTCCTCTTTCGCAATTTCTCTCCTTCTCTTACTTTCTTTTGTCCTACTTTTATTTTACTACTACTTTCTCTGCTTTTTTCTCATTCTTTCAGTTTTATCTTCTTTCTCTGTCTTTCCTCTTTATTTCTTTCTCTTTTTCTTCCAATATTTAGTTATTGTACTTTTCCTTTCTTTTCTACTTTATTTCTTCCTTTCCTTTCATTCCTTTCCCATTTCTGTTTCCTTCCTCCCATTTTCTTCTTGATTTCTTTGTCCTTTGTATCTTTAATTTATTTCTCTTCTTTCAGTTTATTTTTTATTTCCTCATTCTTTCTCTGCTTTTTTGTATTCTTTCTTTCTCTGCTTCTTGCTTTCTCTGCTTCTTGCTTTCTGTACTTTCTCTTTCTTTTTTTCTTGCATTCTGTCAGTCTTTCTCTTTGCCTCTTGCTCTTCTTTCTTCTTCTCATTTTTCTCTGATGTTCTGTCTCTTTCTTTCTTTCTACTTCTCTCTCTTTCACTGTCGGAAGAGCAAATGGACCATAGAGACCCCATTTGTAAACTTTTTGTGATACAGCTCCTGTGCCATCACTGCTGTAAGGTCCATGTAGCAGAACTAGAGTACTCTAGGGTTTAGGTTACTTGGCCTCTCTGTTTATTTATTGACTCACTTATTAGGCAGTTGTTCACAACGGTTTTCAAGGAAAAGAAGTAGCTCTCTCTAAAGCAAAGGTTGGCATAGATTCTTCACCCTTGAAAAACTCAATATTATCCACAGAATCATAACTACATTCACTCTCTCTCAGACCATTTCGAGTGCCCCCACGCAGTCAGATTTCTTATGCATCATATGCACAACTCCTTATCTCTCTTGTGCAATTTTAAGTCAAAGGTGTATCTTCAAATTTCTAAATCTCTCTTCAGCTCAGTCTGCTGTTCAGTCTCTCTTACGCGAACTGAATTTCTACTAATTTTCCCTCCCCCCTCATTAAATTCTCTAATAAAATTCTCTTTAACATCACTCAGCCTACACACACTTTTCTCATCACTTATGTTAGTAGTGCTAATAGTTTTAACTGCTTTTACATGTCTGCAATAAAACCTAAACCCTCCATACTAGGCATTTTCTCTAATCGAAGGTACACATCATTAATCTCCAGAAAACCTTGATCATGAAGAAGTGATGTCAATATGCTGCAACTCAACACATAAGATAAAGGTAATTGATTGTAGGTCACCCTCTAAGAGACCGAAACATGCTCAACATAAGAATAAGAGCTATTCATTATTATTACTAAATATTTGTTCAACAAGCTAGCATAAATGTTCTCATTATTTTCATTAACAGGCACATCATAATCAAGGGGCATGTGTAAAAAAAAAAAAAAGCATTTTTGTGGTCAGAAACTTCCAGATTCACAGAATCGGGGCATTACAGACCGCAAAAATGCTTTTGTATATGTACAGAGCACAAATTGCAATTTGATAACATATTACCTAATTGCAGTTTGTTTTTAGCAATGCGGTATTTGGAAGGGGTGTGCTTAGGGCATCCCTTCCAAATACCAAATTGCAGTGCTATGTGTGAGTGTTTTGTGACCGGATTACGATTGCAAAACATTAATTTTTTACCGATACCTCAAGGGTGGGAGAAACTATTTGCAAAAGGGAAGGAGTTCCATAGGGACCCAATAGCATTCCCTTTGTGCATGCTGAAACAAGTATTTTTTAGGAGCAGGCTCTTAAAAAATAAATTTAAATAAAAGTTTGCTTTATTAAAAAGCACTCACAGATATGGTGGTCTGCTGACCCCAGCAGATCATCATCCCGGTGATGGCTGCAATTCTTAGTCTTGCAAATTGCAACCTACCTCATTAATATTCATGAGGTAAACTGATTGCCACCCTATTAGGAACTGCTAAATGAATCTCAATGGGTTTCATACATTAACAATTGTGATTTTGCTAATGTGATTCACAAAGAATCTCAATTAAGAAATCATAATTCCTAAAATTTGTAGATATGAGCCAAAATCTCCTATCCTTAAAACTGATAGAACAAATATACAATTCAAATTCATATTTACATGAGGCAAATCCAGCTGAAGTGTGAAGACTAACCAGAAATTATCAGCAATAGTATTAATACTCCTTCTTAAAAAAACTAAACTCTAAACTACTAAATATGGTGCAAAAATCAAGGTCACAAAATCTTGTAAATCTTCAGTTGTCAACATCTTTAAACAGGAACTAATATCCTGAAATGTTCATAGGAAACATACTAACCTCTGCTGGATACCTAAGGTACAACATCACAGTCCTTTATATGTGGACTGAAAACAGACACTAAGGAAATAGTGTAGGCACTTTAGGAAAAATCTAAAATAAATGTTCTTTTTAAAACATCAACTCTTCTCCAAAAAATAGTCATCTTTTTTTTCTTCAGTCTCATTTCACAACACGTTTACATTGGTTCTTCCAGAATGCACCAGTAGTCTTTCAAATCAGTGTCTCTTTGCTCTGGTTTGAGCTTTATTAAACATAGCTAATTCAGGTGTTGCATACTTCTTGTTCATTATGCTTACTCTTCTGGATCTTCTGATCACTGGCTGCTCTGATTCTTTGTCTGCACTGTTTCTTGTTCTGGCTTTTCTTTTCTTCAGCTGAAAGTCCATGGCCTTCTTTTGGTACACTTTCCCGCCCTAGCCCCACTCACATTCTCAGGCAAACCTTCTTGGAGCCAGTTTTTATCTTTGGACCCACTTTTGACAACTGCTGCATCTTTATCTTTACTTGCCCCTTGAACTGTGTTCTTTTCAATTGTAACATTTTATTGCTCTGGGGGGTTTTCTCTTAACCTTTCCAACCTTTATTTCAGTCTTATCTTCTTTCTCTTACTCCATATTTCCTCCTCAGTTACTCTCTCTCTTTCTATTTTTGTTATAGTATTTAGTTATTGCACTTTCCCTTAGTTTGCTCCTTTCTTCCTCCACTGCTGTCTTTTTCTCCATGCCCCTACTTCTACTATTTCTTACTTTCTTTTTTCTTTTACTTGCTCTTTCTTTCTCCCATTTTTCCTTCCCTTCCTATCTTTCTTTTCACTTTCTCTTCTGTGTTTGTCCTTTTCTCTACTTCTTTCTTTGCCATTCTTTCTTCCGGTCCTTTCATTCATTCCTTTCAACATTTCTTTTTATTTTTTTTCTGTGACTTTCTTCTTGATTTCTCTTTCGGCCTTCACCTCTTCTTTCTTTTTCTTCTTTCTTTCTTTTTATTTTTTCCTCACTCTTTTTTTCCTTTTGTTCTTCTTCTTTCTTTCCATTTTTCTCTCTTTCCTTTTTTCTCCCATTCTGTCATGCGTTCCTTTTTCTCTCTCCTCCTCTCCTTTTTTCTCTCATGTTCTTTCTCTCTCTGTATCCTTCTTTTGTTGTCTCGAGCAAAGTGACAAAACTGGTCTATATGGACTCCATTTCTGATACAGCTTTTGTGCCATTAATGCTATACACTCCCTGTAGCAACACTAGAGTACTATACTGTTTAAGTTATTTGGCATCTCTGTTCATTGATTGAATCTCTAAGTAGGCAGCAGTTCACTGTGGTTATCAGTGATCAGAAGTAGCTCTCGCTATAGCAAAGGTTGGAGGCCCTGCTCTCTAAATAGATTTCTCATCCTTCACAAACTCAAGATCAACCACAAACTCATAACTGAATTCACTCTCTCCCTAACCATTTTGTATGACTCCAAGCCATCAAACTTTTGCTTTCTGTTTTTCTTGAATCTGTGTATGTGTTTTCTTGTGCTCTTTCTTCTTGCACAGTCTCGTCATCACCCCACTCTGGATCCACATAGCAAACCTGATTTTGACTCTGTGAGTTAGTGGTTGGTGTCACCACTTTTTCATCAGCAGTCTTCACTCTCTTTGTGTGAGATGCGGAGATCCACTGTGACAAGTCTGCATACTCCCCAGCATTATTTATCACAAGGATCACATAGTGAGGGCCCTGCCACCTAACATCAAGCCAGCTCTTCCTTGCATGCTTGTTCACTGTGACCCAGTCCCAGGTCGTTACAGAGCTACTCACTTGTCAGTGGTGTATTCAACTTCACTTGGTGAGAGTAAGAGCACACCCCATCAGAGTACGTTTACAGTAATCCAACTCAAAGTCATCAGAAATGTTCACCAGTCCAGCAGAACGAAAACCATGAACTCACTTTACTCTCCCCGTAAAAATCTTGTGAGGCCATCACTTTATTATAGGTGCATTTCAAACTGAACCCCTTGACGTAGCTTTTGTAGTCTTTTTCAATTGTTTTCATGAAACACCGTTGACAACAAACTTCAGCTGCAACTCTGAAAAGAGGATTACACTATCATTTAAAAATTGCAAGACATGCAATTATGCCTAACATGAATAGGAACATGAGACATGAATGGGTCTCACTAAATGCTGTAGAACACAATTTGGTAAAAGAAATATCATCATGAGTTCTCCATATGGCATTCTCCATTCTTATCTTTAACACAACCTGCTAAAACCTACTTTTCCTTTTCATTATTTGGTACATTGTTTTGCAGAGTCTTCAGCTCCAACGTTTGCACTGTTGTGACAAAGAAACATTTTACACTCTTTCACAGGACTTCTTTTTTAATTTAATTTCAATGTACTGGGCATAAGAGGACAGTATTTTGCAACCCCCATCAACATAACAGTTCCCAAATGTAACCATGTCTCTACTTTCATGTGCTGAACATTTCATAGCAGCAGCATTCTTAGGTAACTGAAATGCATACACCATATCCAGAATTCTTGGCCTATTTGTAATTTGAGTGCCAGGGGATGTTGTGACAAACCTTTGTGACTATAACTGGGCCAAACCTATGGTCACTCCAAAACCTTGTTGGCTAACTGTGTAGCTTATAACAATCAAACCATTGGCCACACATTAGTATTCTCTTGTGATGGCTATTAGTTATTCCATTTTTGCAGAGGCAACATTACACAAGTACAATGCTTTGACAATGTATGCAGTTGTGCAAATCGCACATGCTGCTCTTTTTTTATGGTTTCTCA
This sequence comes from Pleurodeles waltl, assembly GCF_031143425.1. Classification (NCBI taxonomy): domain Eukaryota; kingdom Metazoa; phylum Chordata; class Amphibia; order Caudata; family Salamandridae; genus Pleurodeles; species Pleurodeles waltl. Next base: position 525,190,652 of record NC_090436.1, read on the forward strand.
GACAAGAACCATCTACAGATAAAATAAAATCAGTCAATTAGAGGGATGCATCTTGCATGTCTGGTCTTGTTTTGCACACAATTATATTACACTTATACAGCCATTGTCTCCATCATTGGAATTTTCGCAGTCAGAAACAGTAAGAGTGTGTCTGGATTCAAGATATTGCAAGCTCCAACTAAAATATGTTTAGCTGCAAAAAGGGTCTTCTCATACTTTTATTAATCAGCTGCTTGTTAGATGTTGAGTTTGAGTATGAGTTAGCAAAATCTCAACTGATTGAGGGACTAACACAATAAGTTTATAACCCATCACAATCCCTTTACACTGCTGAATGGTTAGACAGGTAGAAGCGGTGCTTGTCATGCACCCCAGAAGTGCAGCAACTACTAGGTCTAATGTAGCTGAAAAATAAATCCACTGGCCACACTGCTCCTCTTTGTTGCTGAGTAATCACTGAAGATGTACACAATTCGCTCTCATGGTAGAATAAATGAAAATATTTTTTCCTAACTAGGCATTCCAAGACCCGGGTGCTGTACAGAGATTATGTCTGCTCTCTAGGAAAGTATTTGTGCATTCATCGACCTAGAGCCCTGGATCACTTACTTGACTGTGAGTAAACCTCTGTAAAGGCTTTGTAATTAGGGAAAAGTTTGGTAACCACTAATGACAGTAACCAACCATTCACAGAAACATTCTCACTTCTTTCTGGGTCAGTGGTGGATTCATTTTCAGAATCACAGAAATGTGTTCAGTGGTCATCTTCCTCACTCCTTTCTCTATTTTGTGACCCAAGTAAATAACTTCTTTCTGACAATATTGCAATTTTGTCGCAAACACTTTATGGCCATGCTCTGCGAGATGAGTAAGTAGTGCAATTGTATCAACTTTACAAACCTGTGCTGTTGTGGATGCATCTATCAGGTCATCTATGTAGAGCATCAGCAGTGAGTTAAAGGGGAGTTTGTAGGAAAGTACCATCTTGCCTGGCATGTTACCCCCATTTTTCACTGTATATATGTTGTTTTAGTTGTATGTGTCACTGGGACCCTGGTAACCCAGGGCCCCAGTGCTCATAAGTGTGCCTGAATGTGTTACCTGTGTAGTGACTAACTGTCTCACTGAGGCTCTGCTAATCAGAACCTCAGTGGTTATGCTCTCTCATTTCTTTCCAAATTGTTACTAACAGGCTAGTGACCATTTTTACCAATTTACATTGGCTTACTGGAACACCCTTATAATTCCCTAGTATATGGTACTAAGGTACCCAGGGTATTGGGGTTCCAGGAGATCCCTATGGGCTGCAGCATTTCTTTTGCCACCCATAGGGAGCTCTGACAATTCTTACACAGGCCTGCCACTGCAGCCTGAGTGAAATAACGTCCACGTTATTTCACAGCCATTTTACACTGCACTTAAGTAACTTATAAGTCACCTATATGTCTAACCTTTACCTGGTAAAGGTTAGGTGCAAAGTTACTTAGTGTGAGGGCACCCTGGCACTAGCCAAGGTGCCCCCACATTGTTCAGAGCCAATTCACTGAACTTTGTGAGTGCGGGGACACCATTACACGCGTGCACTACATATAGGTCACTACCTATATGTAGCTTCACCATGGTAACTCCGAATATGGCCATGTAACATGTCTATGATCATGGAATTGCCCCCTCTATGCCATCCTGGCATTGTTGGTACAATTCCATGATCCCAGTGGTCTGTAGCACAGACCCTGGTACTGCCAGACTGCCCTTCCTGGGGTTTCACTGCAGCTGCTGCTGCTGCCAACCCCTCAGACAGGCAGCTGCCCTCCTGGGGTCCAGCCAGGCCTGTCCCAGGATGGCAGAACAAAGAACTTCCTCTGAGAGAGGGTGTGACACCCTCTCCCTTTGGAAAATGGTGTGAAGGCAGGGGAGGAGTAGCCTCCCCCAGCCTCTGGAAATGCTTTGTTGGGCACAGATGTGCCCAATTCTGCATAAGCCAGTCTACACCGGTTCAGGGACCCCTTAGCCCCTGCTCTGGCGCGAAACTGGACAAAGGAAAGGGGAGTGACCACTCCCCTGACCTGCACCTCCCCTGGGAGGTGTCCAGAGCTCCTCCAGTGTGCTCCAGACCTCTGCCATCTTGGAAACAGAGGTGCTGCTGGCACACTGGACTGCTCTGAGTGGCCAGTGCCACCAGGTGACGTCAGAGACTCCTTGTGATAGGCTCCTTCAGGTGTTAGTAGCCTTTCCTCTCTCCTAGGTAGCCAAACCCTCTTTTCTGGCTATTTAGGGTCTCTGTCTCTGGGGAAACTTTAGATAACGAATGCATGAGCTCAGCCGAGTTCCTCTGCATCTCCCTCTTCACCTTCTGATAAGGAATCGACCGCTGACCGCGCTGGAAGCCTGCAAACCTGCAACATAGTAGCAAAGACGACTACTGCAACTCTGTAACGCTGATCCTGCTGCCTTCTCGACTGTTTTCCTGCTTGTGCATGCTGTGGGGGTAGTCTGCCTCCTCTCTGCACCAGAAGCTCCGAAGAAATCTCCCGTGGGTCGACGGAATCTTCCCCCTGCAACCGCAGGCACCAAAAAGCTGCATTACCGGTCCCTTGGGTCTCCTCTCAGCACGACGAGCGAGGTCCCTCGAATCCAGCGACACCGTCCAAGTGACCCCCACAGTCCAGTGACTCTTCAGCCCAAGTTTGGTGGAGGTAAGTCCTTGCCTCACCTCGCTGGGCTGCATTGCTGGGGACCGCGACTTTGCAAGCTACTCCGGCCCCTGTGCACTTCCGGCGGAAATCCTTCGTGCACAGCCAAGCCTGGGTCCACGGCACTCTAACCTGCATTGCACGACTTTCTAAGTTGGTCTCCGGCGACGTGGGACTCCTTTGTGCAACTTCGGCGAGCACCGTTTCACGCATCCTCGTAGTGCCTGTTTCTGGCACTTCTCCGGGTGCTACCTGCTTCAGTGAGGGCTCTTTGTCTTGCTCGACGTCCCCTCTCTCTGCAGGTCCAATTTGCGACCTTCTGGTCCCTCCTGGGCCCCAGCAGCGTCCAAAAACGCCAAACGCACGATTTGCGTGTAGCAAGGCTTGTTGGCGTCCATCCGGCGGGAAAACACTTCTGCACGACTCTCCAAGGCGTGGGGGATCCATCCTCCAAAGGGGAAGTCTCTAGCCCTTGTCGTTCCTGCAGTATTCACAGTTCTTCAGCCTAGTAAGAGCTTCTTTGCACCAACCGCTGGCATTTCTTGGGCATCTGCCCATCTCCGAGCTGCTTGTGACTTTTGGACTTGGTCCCCTTGTTCCACAGGTACCCTCAGACAGGAATCCATCGTTGTTGCATTGCTGATTTGTGTTTTCCTTGCATTCTCCCTCTAACACGACTATTTTGTCCTTAGGGGAACTTTGGTGCACTTTGCACTCACTTTTCAGGGTCTTGGGGAGGGTTATTTTGCTAACTCTCACTATTTTCTAATAGTCCCAGCGACCCTCTACAAGGTCACATAGGTTTGGGGTCCATTCGTGGTTCACATTCCACTTCTGGAGTATATGGTTTGTGTTGCCCCTATCCCTATGTTTCCCCATTGCATCCTATTGTAACTATACATTGTTTGCACTGTTTTCTAAGACTATACTGCATATTTTTGCTATTGTGTATATATATCTTGTGTATATTTCCTATCCTCTCACTGAGGGTACACTCTAAGATACTTTGGCATATTGTCATAAAAATAAAGTACCTTTATTTTTAGTATAACTGTGTATTGTGTTTTCTTATGATATTGTGCATATGACACTAAGTGGTACTGTAGTAGCTTCACACGTCTCCTAGTTCAGCCTAAGCTGCTCTGCTAAGCTACCATTATCTATCAGCCTAAGCTGCTAGACACCCTATACACTAATAAGGGATAACTGGGCCTGGTGCAAGGTGCAAGTACCCCTTGGTACTCACTACAAGCCAGTCCAGCCTCCTACATTGGTTGTGCAGCGGTGGGATAAGTGCTTTGAGACTACTTACCACTCTTGTCATTGTACTTTTCATAAGAGAAAAATATACAAAACAAGGTCAGTGTATATACACATAGCCAAAAAGTTTTGCATTTCCTCTTTTCACTCTTTTCTAAGTGCTGAAAAGTACTTCTAAACTTTCAAAAAGTTCTTAAAAGTTTAAAAAGTTTTTTCTGTCTTTCCAAAAAAGTTCTGAAAACTTTTTTCTCTTTGTCTATCACTTTAACTCTCTCTAAAAATGTCTGGCACAGGCCAAAAAGTTGAACTGTCCAAACTTGCATATGATCACCTTAGCTGGAAAGGAGCAAGGAGTCTCTGCATAGAGAGAGGTTTGAGTGTAGGGAAGAATCCTTCCTTAGAACTGTTAATTAATATGCTTAGAGTACAGGATAAGGCCATAAGTGCCCAATCTGTAGAAAAAGTAGCTAATGGTTCTCAATCTGATCCAGGGACTCCCCCAGGAAAAGGTTCAGGAAAGAAACTTCTCAGCCTGCCCATTACTAGACAGTCTAGCATAGTTGGTACAGAGGTTGAATCACATCATACTGATGATGTGCTCTCACATTATGCTGGTAGCCAAGCTGTTAGGGTGCCCCTTGTAAGGGACAGGTCTCCTTCTGTTCATTCCCATCATACTTCTGTATCTAGAAATGTCCCTCCCACCCACCCTGATGACAGATTGTTAGAAAGGGAGCTCAATAGATTGAGAGTGGAACAAACCAGACTGAAGCTCAAGAAGCAACAGCTGGATTTGGATAGACAGTCTTTAGAAATAGAGAGGGAAAGACAGAAAATGGGTTTAGATACCCATGGTGGCAGCAGCAGTATTCCCCATAGTCATCCTGCAAAAGAGCATGATTCCAGGAATCTGCACAAGATAGTTCCCCCTTATAAGGAGGGGGATGACATTAACAAGTGGTTTGCTGCACTTGAGAGGGCCTGTGCTGTACAGGATGTCCCTCAAAAGCAGCGGGCTGCTATCCTATGGCTATCATTCACTGGAAAAGGTAGGGATAGGCTCCTTACTGTAAAAGAAAATGATGCTAATAATTTCCAAGTTCTTAAGAATGCACTCCTGGATGGTTATGGCTTAACCACTGAACAGTACAGGATAAAGTTCAGAGATACCAAAAAGGAGTCTTCACAAGACTGGGTTGATTTCATTGACCAGGCAGTGAAGGCCTTGGAGGGGTGGTTACATGGCAGTAAAGTTACTGATTATGACAGCCTGTATAACTTGATCCTGAGAGAGCATATTCTTAATAATTGTGTGTCTGATTTGTTGCACCAGTACTTGGTGGACTCTGATCTGACCTCTCCCCAAGAATTGGGAAAGAAGGCAGACAAATGGGTCAGAACAAGAGTGAACAGAAAAGTTCATACAGGGGGTGACAAAGATGGCAACAAAAAGAAGGATGGTAAGTCTTCTGACAAGGGTGGGGACAAATCTAAAAATTAGTCTTCATCAGGCCCACAAAAACACTCTGGTGGGGGTGGTGGGTCCAAATCCTCCTTTAATCAGAACAAGGAAAAGAAACCATGGTGCTATTTATGTAAAATAAAAGGCCATTGGACAACAGATCCCAGTTGTCCAAAGAAAGGCACCACAGCTCCTACCACTACAACCCCTACTGCTACACCTAGTGTCCCTACTAATAGCAGTGGTGGTGGGAGCAAACCTACTAATAGCCAATCCAAGGGAGTAGCTGGGCTCACTTTTGGTAATTTAGTTGGGGTTGGTCTGATTAGGGAGACCACAGAGGCTACTTTAGTCTCTGAAGGGGCTATTGATTTAGCCACTTTGGTTGCTTGCCCCCATAACTTGGAGAAGTACAAGCAACTAACCCTAATAAATGGTGTTGAGGTCCAGGCCTACAGGGACACAGGTGCCAGTGTCACAATGGTGATTGAGAAACTGGTGCACCCTGAACAACACATACTTGGACACCAGTACCAAGTAACCGATGCTCACAACATAACACAAAGCCACCCCATGGCTGTTGTAAATCTCAACTGGGGGGGGGTATCTGGTCCAAAGAAAGTTGTGGTAGCTTCAGATTTACCTGTAGACTGTCTATTAGGGAACGATTTGGAGACATCAGCTTGGTCAGATGTGGAGTTGGAGGCCCATGCAGCAATGCTGGGCATCCCAGGGCATATTTTTGCTTTGACAAGGGCTCAGGCCAAAAAGCAAAAAGGACAGGGAAGCTTGGATCCTGGAACAATGGACCAAGTGCTCCCTAAAGCTAGGGCTAGTAGAAGCAAACCACTTCCTACTATCCCTCCCTCTACAGTGGATTCTACTTCTGAGGAAGAAGAATTCCCTCCCTGTGCAGAAGCTACACCAGAGGAGCTGGAAGCAGACACTGCTGAGCTTTTGGGTGAAGGGGGGCCTGCCAGAGAGGAGCTGAGTGTGGCACAGCAAACCTGTCCCACATTAGAGGGTCTCAGACAGCAAGCTGTCAAACAGGCTAATGGGGATGTCAGTGACTCACACAGAGTTTACTGGGAGGACAACCTCTTGTACACTGAGCATAGGGATCCTAAACCTGGAGCTGCCAGGAGATTAGTGATTCCTCAGGAGTACAGAAAGTTCCTCCTAACACTGGCACATGACATTCCCTTAGCAGGGCACCTGGGTCAAATGAAAACTTGGGACAGATTGGTACCATTGTTTCATTGGCCTAGGATGTCTGAGGACACAAAAGAATTTTGTAAGTCCTGTGAAACCTGTCAAGCCAGTGGCAAGACAGGTGGCACTCCAAAGGCACCCCTTATCCCACTGCCTGTGGTTGGGGTTCCCTTTGAAAGGGTAGGGGTTGACATAGTTGGCCCCCTTGACCCTCCTACTGCTTCAGGCAATAGGTTTATCTTGGTGGTAGTGGACCATGCCACAAGATATCCTGAAGCTATTCCTTTAAGGACCACTACAGCTCCTGCAGTGGCAAAGGCCCTCCTGGGAATATTTTCCAGGGTGGGCTTCCCAAAGGAAGTAGTATCAGACAGAGGAAGCAATTTCATGTCTGCATACTTAAAGGCCATGTGGAAGGAGTGTGGTGTAACTTACAAGTTCACAACACCCTATCATCCACAAACAAATGGACTGGTGGAGAGATTTAATAAAACTCTCAAAGGCATGATTATGGGACTCCCTGAAAAACTCCGCAGGAGATGGGATATCCTTCTACCATGCCTCCTTTTTGCCTACAGGGAGGTACCCCAGAAAGGAGTGGGCTTCAGCCCCTTTGAACTTCTTTTTGGACACCCTGTTAGGGGTCCACTCACACTTGTAAAGGAGGGTTGGGAACAACCTTTAAAAGCTCCTAAGCAGGATATTGTGGATTATGTACTTGGCCTCAGATCAAGGATGGCTGAGTACATGAAAAAGGCCAGTAAAAACCTTCAGGCCAGCCAAGAGCTCCAGAAGCAATGGCATGATCAGAAGGCTGTTTTGGTTCAGTACCAACCAGGGCAGAAAGTGTGGGTCTTGGAGCCTGTGGCCCCAAGAGCACTCCAAGATAAATGGAGTGGACCCCACACAATTGTTGAAAAGAAGGGTGAAGTCACCTACTTGGTTGACTTAGGCACTGCCAGGAGTCCCCTTAGGGTGCTCCATGTCAACCGCCTGAAACCCTACTATGACAGGGCTGATCTCACCCTGCTCATGGCAACAGATGAGGGACAGGAAGAAGACAGTGATCCTCTACCTGATCTCTTCTCTTCCACAGAACAAGATGCTCTTGTGGAAGGTGTAGTTTTGGCTGATTGTCTTACTGCTGAGCAGAAAGATAATTGCATAAATCGCCTAGGACAATTTTCAGAACTCTTCTCCATTGTGCCAGGCACCACTTCTTGGTGTGAGCACACTATAGATACTGGAGACAGTTTACCTGTCAAAAGTAAGATCTATAGGCAGCCTGACCATGTCAGGGACTGCATAAAGCAAGAAGTTCAGAAAATGTTGGAACTAGGAGTGGTTGAGCACTCTGACAGTCCATGGGCTTCTCCTGTGGTACTGGTACCAAAGCCCAATTCTAAAGATGGAAAGAAAGAAATGCGGTTTTGTGTAGACTATAGAGGTCTCAACTTGGTAACCAAAACTGATGCTCACCCTATACCCAGGGCAGATGAGCTCATAGATACACTGGCATCTGCCAAGTATCTAAGCCATTTTGATTTGACTGCAGGGTATTGGCAGATCAAATTGTCAGAAGATGCTAAACCTAAGACTGCATTTTCTACCATTGGAGGACATTACCAGTTTACTGTAATGCCTTTTGGTTTGAAAAATGCACCTGCCACTTTTCAGAGGTTGGTGAACACAGTCCTGCAAGGGCTGGAAGCTTTCAGTGCAGCATATTTGGATGATATAGCTGTCTTTAGCTCCAGCTGGGATGATCACCTGGTCCACCTTTGGAAAGTTTTGGAGGCCCTGCAAAAGGCAGGCCTCACTATCAAGGCTTCAAAGTGCCAGATAGGGCAGGGTAAGGTGGTTTATCTGGGACACCTTGTTGGTGGGGAACAGATTGCACCACTTCAGGGGAAAATCCAAACTATTATTGATTGGGTTCCCCCTACCACTCAGACTCAGGTGAGAGCCTTCCTAGGCCTCACTGGGTATTACAGGAGGTTCATTAAGAACTATGGCTCCATTGCAGCCCCTCTTAATGACCTCACATCCAAGAAAATGCCTAAAAAGGTATTATGGACAGCAAACTGTCAGAAAGCTTTTGAGGAGCTGAAGCAGGCCATGTGCTCTGCACCTGTCCTGAAAAGCCCTTGTTACTCTAAAAAATTCTATGTCCAAACTGATGCATCTGAATTAGGAGTAGGGGCAGTCCTATCACAACTTAATTCTGAGGGCCAGGATCAACCTGTTGCTTTTATTAGTAGAAGGTTGACCCCTAGAGAAAAGCGTTGGTCTGCCATTGAGAGGGAGGCCTTTGCTGTGGTCTGGGCTCTGAAGAAGTTGAGGCCATACCTGTTTGGCACTCACTTCATTGTTCAGACAGACCACAAACCTCTACTTTGGCTAAAACAAATGAAAGGTGAAAATCCTAAATTGTTGAGGTGGTCCATATCCCTACAGGGAATGGACTATACAGTGGAACATAGACCTGGGAGTAGCCACTCCAATGCAGATGGACTCTCCAGATATTTCCACTTAGACAATGAAGACTCATCAGGTAATGGCTAGTCTTATTGTCCTTCGTTTGGGGGGGGGTTGTGTAGGAAAGTACCATCTTGCCTGGCATGTTACCCCCATTTTTCACTGTATATATGTTGTTTTAGTTGTATGTGTCACTGGGACCCTGGTAACCCAGGGCCCCAGTGCTCATAAGTGTGCCTGAATGTGTTACCTGTGTAGTGACTAACTGTCTCACTGAGGCTCTGCTAATCAGAACCTCAGTGGTTATGCTCTCTCATTTCTTTCCAAATTGTCACTAACAGGCTAGTGACCATTTTTACCAATTTACATTGGCTTACTGGAACACCCTTATAATTCCCTAGTATATGGTACTAAGGTACCCAGGGTATTGGGGTTCCAGGAGATCCCTATGGGCTGCAGCATTTCTTTTGCCACCCATAGGGAGCTCTGACAATTCTTACACAGGCCTGCCACTGCAGCCTGAGTGAAATAACGTCCACTTTATTTCACAGCCATTTTACACTGCACTTAAGTAACTTATAAGTCACCTATATGTCTAACCTTTACCTGGTAAAGGTTTGGTGCAAAGTTACTTAGTGTGAGGGCACCCTGGCACTAGCCAAGGTGCCCCCACATTGTTCAGAGCCAATTCACTGAACTTTGTGAGTGCGGGGACACCATTACACGCGTGCACTACATATAGGTCACTACCTATATGTAGCTTCACCATGGTAACTCCGAATATGGCCATGTAACATGTCTATGATCATGGAATTGCCCCCTCTATGCCATCCTGGCATTGTTGGTACAATTCCATGATCCCAGTGGTCTGTAGCACAGACCCTGGTACTGCCAGACTGCCCTTCCTGGGGTTTCACTGCAGCTGCTGCTGCTGCCAACCCCTCAGACAGGCAGCTGCCCTCCTGGGGTCCAGCCAGGCCTGGCCCAGGATGGCAGAACAAAGAACTTCCTCTGAGAGAGGGTGTGACACCCTCTCCCTTTGGAAAATGGTGTGAAGGCAGGGGAGGAGTAGCCTCCCCCAGCCTCTGGAAATGCTTTGTTGGGCACAGATGTGCCCAATTCTGCATAAGCCAGTCTACACCGGTTCAGGGACCCCTTAGCCCCTGCTCTGGCGCGAAACTGGACAAAGGAAAGGGGAGTGACCACTCCCCTGACCTGCACCTCCCCTGGGAGGTGTCCAGAGCTCCTCCAGTGTGCTCCAGACCTCTGCCATCTTGGAAACAGAGGTGCTGCTGGCACACTGGACTGCTCTGAGTGGCCAGTGCCACCAGGTGACGTCAGAGACTCCTTGTGATAGGCTCCTTCAGGTGTTAGTAGCCTTTCCTCTCTCCTAGGTAGCCAAACCCTCTTTTCTGACTATTTAGGGTCTCTGTCTCTGGGGAAACTTTAGATAACGAATGCATGAGCTCAGCCGAGTTCCTCTGCATCTCCCTCTTCACCTTCTGATAAGGAATCGACCGCTGACCGCGCTGGAAGCCTGCAAACCTGCAACATAGTAGCAAAGACGACTACTGCAACTCTGTAACGCTGATCCTGCTGCCTTCTCGACTGTTTTCCTGCTTGTGCATGCTGTGGGGGTAGTCTGCCTCCTCTCTGCACCAGAAGCTCCGAAGAAATCTCCCGTGGGTCGACGGAATCTTCCCCCTGCAACCGCAGGCACCAAAAAGCTGCATTACCGGTCCCTTGGGTCTCCTCTCAGCACGACGAGCGAGGTCCCTCGAATCCAGCGACACCGTCCAAGTGACCCCCACAGTCCAGTGACTCTTCAGCCCAAGTTTGGTGGAGGTAAGTCCTTGCCTCACCTCGCTGGGCTGCATTGCTGGGGACCGCGACTTTGCAAGCTACTCCGGCCCCTGTGCACTTCCGGCGGAAATCCTTCGTGCACAGCCAAGCCTGGGTCCACGGCACTCTAACCTGCATTGCACGACTTTCTAAGTTGGTCTCCGGCGACGTGGGACTCCTTTGTGCAACTTCGGCGAGCACCGTTTCACGCATCCTCGTAGTGCCTGTTTCTGGCACTTCTCCGGGTGCTACCTGCTTCAGTGAGGGCTCTTTGTCTTGCTCGACGTCCCCTCTCTCTGCAGGTCCAATTTGCGACCTTCTGGTCCCTCCTGGGCCCCAGCAGCGTCCAAAAACGCCAAACGCACGATTTGCGTGTAGCAAGGCTTGTTGGCGTCCATCCGGCGGGAAAACACTTCTGCACGACTCTCCAAGGCGTGGGGGATCCATCCTCCAAAGGGGAAGTCTCTAGCCCTTGTCGTTCCTGCAGTATTCACAGTTCTTCAGCCTAGTAAGAGCTTCTTTGCACCAACCGCTGGCATTTCTTGGGCATCTGCCCATCTCCGAGCTGCTTGTGACTTTTGGACTTGGTCCCCTTGTTCCACAGGTACCCTCAGACAGGAATCCATCGTTGTTGCATTGCTGATTTGTGTTTTCCTTGCATTCTCCCTCTAACACGACTATTTTGTCCTTAGGGGAACTTTGGTGCACTTTGCACTCACTTTTCAGGGTCTTGGGGAGGGTTATTTTGCTAACTCTCACTATTTTCTAATAGTCCCAGCGACCCTCTACAAGGTCACATAGGTTTGGGGTCCATTCGTGGTTCACATTCCACTTCTGGAGTATATGGTTTGTGTTGCCCCTATCCCTATGTTTCCCCATTGCATCCTATTGTAACTATAAATTGTTTGCACTGTTTTCTAAGACTATACTGCATATTCTTGCTATTGTGTATATATATCTTGTGTATATTTCCTATCCTCTCACTGAGGGTACACTCTAAGATACTTTGGCATATTGTCATAAAAATAAAGTACCTTTATTTTTAGTATAACTGTGTATTGTGTTTTCTTATGATATTGTGCATATGACACTAAGTGGTACTGTAGTAGCTTCACACGTCACCTAGTTCAGCCTAAGCTGCTCTGCTAAGCTACCATTATCTATCAGCCTAAGCTGCTAGACACCCTATACACTAATAAGGGATAACTGGGCCTGGTGCAAGGTGCAAGTACCCCTTGGTACTCACTACAAGCCAGTCCAGCCTCCTACAGAGTTGCGTTGCAGACTCTCTAAATCTTTCTTCAGAATTCAGAAGACGATTGATTGGCTGTCCGTGTAGCCTTGTGGGATTCAACACCAGATCATTAATTTATGTAAAAATCTGAATGCAAAGAGATGCTGGCTATCCTCATCAAGAGGAATGGTGAAAAGGGCTTACCATAAGTGTATTATAGTAAACCACTCCACATCAGCAAGGATCTGGAACAATATGACAGCAGGATTCAATACCACAGGGCAGCATGGAACTACAATGTCATTCACTTTGCACAGGTCCTGCATTGTTCACTTTTGTCTCATTTTTTTCTAATTCCTATGATCAGAGATCTTCAAAGATTCCCTAGCACTTTTAAAATGCCTTGCTTCATCATTTTATCACTGATAGGCACCATTCCCTCCTCTGCATAACATGTGTAACAAGTAATTTTGCACTGAGATGTCCAAGGATAAATCACATTAGGTTTCCTTTGACCTGTACTGTCTTTTCACTTTATATTACTCCAATTTCCTTTCCACTAAAATCTCAGACCCTCTATTTCATTGTGTATCTTGAATTAGGAGGCAAATCCTCTTCTGTAAGGACTGAGATTAAACCCACTCTTGTGATTTTATCTTGACATCCTCTACGCAACCTTTTTTTTGCTTGCCATAGCGTCCGATGTGCAGTAAATTATTTAATTCATCTTGCACAAAAGGTCACAACCCAACAAATTAACTAACTTGTGTCACAAATTATGAACTGGTTGTTATTTTCTCCAATTTTAACAGGGATATTTGCTGACACCTTATTAGTGATTTGCTTATTTTAAATAGCCACAACTTATTTTCCCGAAGGTTAGGTTGAGAACCTCCATTGGTCTAAATAAAATTATACTAGGTGGCCATTCAACTCCCCATCCACATATGGGCCACTCAAGTCTGCCTTTAGGACTAAACCAAGCATGCAGTCCTCCTCCCAACTCAGGCACGTACATTGTGCCTTTATTTGATTTGGTCCAGTAGGAATTTCGAGTATTGCTGCAATTTCAGGAAAATTGATTCTAAGTACTGAATTGTTTTGCTGGAAATCAGGATTCTGTTGAAAAAGTCTGTATTTTATTCCTCATATTATAAATCATCGTTAGACTGAAGGCAAGTTTATGTTGAACTGCCTTTGATTCTGCATGTTCTCCATAGGAGCCAGTTGGGTTGGGGCAGCTGATTCTTTCTGGAATAGATGTATTTCTCGCTTCCAGTGGCCCTGTTTTCTGCAAAGATGACAAGACATAGTTTGATCTGCATATTAATGTAAGCATTAGCCACATTCAAATTATTGACAAACGTCTCTACTTCTGCCTTGGGAAAGCCATGCTCCATTTAGCATAACTTGATAATCATTACTCTGCAGACCATCTCCTTGCATACCTGAATTCCCATCTGAAACAAAACCAGAATCTAAACCACGATATGGCATTTGAGAACTTTTCCTGCCACCTTTCTGAAAATACTTTGTCTCTGCCACCATAAACTTCTCCTTAATCTTCCTCTACTTAACATCAAAACAATCTCTAAAATGCTTGATCTATTTCAAATTCTCATCAAGAGTTTTTTTCTTGGCAAAACATTTCACACTGCTGAACATATGAACTAATTTGTGTAATGCTGAAACAAAAATGCTAACACCTTCATTTGCAGGATTGTCAACTCCGCTGTACTGTCTGTAAATCTACATCAGTTCATAGTCTGCATGCACTGATTCATTAGGCTCCTGTGTTGCCGTCAATTTTCAACCCATGTATTTCGTTTTACTGCACTTTAGTCTTCAAATGTTAAATTACTAATTTATATTTCTGTTTACAATAGAAGAATGACCATTTTGAGAAGAACTCTGAGAAGGTTCTTCTTTTGGCCCATTTTTAACTGCATTGCATTCCAACCACAAATGATGAGAATGATAATCTCAGGCAGAGCTAGGATCCGAGTGCGGTGGCCACTGCCTGTTACAGCTCTGCTGGCTCCCCTTGCCACCCTGCTACCTGTGGGTTTGGATCCTGTTTACAATAGAAGATGGACCATTCTGAGTAGACGTCTGAGGAGGTTCTTCATCTGGCTGATTTACAGCTGCATTGCACTCCAACCACAAATTATGAGAATTATAATCTTAGAGCCAACATCCTGAAACAATGTTCTCAAGGATTCCTTCACTTCTACACTAGTAGTCTCAGTACACAAAATCTTTGCATGCCCCCCCCCCTCAGTCCCCACTCACCTGCCTTCCTCCAATTGACAATCCTGCATGACTTTACCAGGCTATACGGTGAGATTCCCGTACACCAACACCTGAGAGTGGGCCCTGTATTTGAATCTCCAGGGCTGTCAGCGTGAGCTGCAGCACACCCCACACCCCACTCCCCTCTCTTCTTTTTCCCAAACTGTGCCTTGAGTATTCCACCACTTTTCTTAACAGCCCATATGTCTCAGTCCCGAAACATATTGCAACAAAGCAGATATTAAGTCCTATATTTGGAGTAAGCTTGAACCTATACTGCAAGCGTCTCGGCTCTAGGTGGACACTGCAGCTGGGGGTTATGGTTACCTCATATGAGGCTCTATAGCCTGGCCTTTCACTTATCACATCTGGCCTCCTGCTTGTGCGCTCTGTGTGAGACCCCATTTTGGATAGGCCTCGAGTGCCACCTACCAGGCTTTCTGAACCTGTTTTGCCTGTTGTTCCTTTCCACCTCAGACCATGTAGTGGTCGCAAACCCAATCTTACAAGCCTTAGCTTTGACCTGGAATAAGGCCTACAAATTTGTGTGCATGCCACCATTACTACATCACAAGGTGCTGCTATGACATAATGCCTGTTGGCAGGAAGCAGTTCTGTTGGGTGTCTTGATATGGAAAGGGACTGAAATGGGTGGATCAGTTGTATAGCGATTGGACCTTTAAACCATTTCCAACTCTGCGGTACCGAGGTTTACATGGAGTGCTCATCATGACTCTACAATCGGGTTCCTCCCTCACAACGAGTACACTTGAGTGGCAGATGCTCCTCAGCAAGATCTATTCCCCTGAAAACTGGGCGACATTACTCCATGATCACAATAGGGTGCTCAGATAATTCAGGCTAAAATATTTCTATTTCAAGATATTGAATGACTGGTACTGGTCATCATGGAAGTTCAGGATGGCCAAGCTGTTGCCCCATGATCTTTGCTGGAAATGCAGTGCTGACACTTACAATCTATATCACATTCGCTGGTTCTGACAGACTCTCACCATCTATTGGACAGATATATGGGTACATCTGTGTCGCTGCTATCCCATCTTGAGATTGCCCGTCCCCTCAATTGGCCCTCCTCCTTGATATCTCCGACATAATAGATCTGTTGACTTACCTGCATCTCTGGCTTGTGTCCTCACTCACATTGGCTAAAGTGTGTATTCTCCGCCACTTCCGACAACGCTAAATGCCGACAATTAACGAGTGGCTGGTTGAGCTTCCTATAGAGTGGCTGGTCATGAAGAGACTCCTTGCAAATTCAATGACAAACTTGATGTTTTTGACAGCATTTGATGAAACTTCTTCTTGGCACTTGAAAATGTGACCTCTTTTTGTCTCTGTTCTCCTGACCTTCCATTGTGGGCAGCCACTTAGAACTATCTTTTATAGCCGACCGCCTCCATATACTGCCCGATGGGCCCTGCGGGTGTCTACCTGGTCCTGACCCTACTCTCAAAATAGAGAACAGTAAATGAATCCACCATGTCTCAATACCCTTCCCCCCTCCCGTCACTCCTCAGGAAGTCTTCCTCTCATAGTTTATCCCCTCCTCCCACTTTCCTGTTTAGTTCTGACCTTCAAAATGGTTTGAATGTCTGCTTCAGATGCTAAAGTTGGTGTGTCTTTCAAAGGATCCCCCTTAGTGCAGGGGGTACTGTTTTACTGTTTAATGTGTGATCACTGCATTGTTCCTTTACAGCACTTGGTGCGTATTCCCTTTTGCACTTTTATCCTCCCCCCAAGAAATGTTAATACACAAATGTTGAAAAAAAAGGAATAATAATTTCAAACAACGTATTCAAATCTATTCAGAGCCTTTGAAATCAGCACAATTCTTTCTACCTCTGTATATCACTTGTCTGGCTCTTCTTTTAGCTTTGGAAAATTATTTCTAACGGCCCGGAGATCATATCTTGTTTTTGCCATGCGAATATATGCACCTCCATGTGCTTCTTTCAGAGGGAGTACCACAGCCACTTCACACTCTGTACCACTCACATTTGTTCTTTTTACCTTTTTCACTTCCTTGTGGTTTAGCTTTCCCCTTTCTGCAATAATTTTTCACTGTGCCCTTTCAGGTTCTTTCAGTTGTTTATAAGTCTTATTAATTCTTTCACATTTGTTTGCACATTGCGACATTTGTTCACAAACTGTCAGCTCTTTTCAGTATTATAAAGGTACGATTGATAGATTGGGACTATGTGTGATTCTTTAAAGATGAGAGCCCTAGGCATAAATTTGTGTAAACCCAGAAGGTGGCAGACACGGTTCAAAGTATAAACCATAAAGTTTTCCTAAAAATAAGGAATCAATACAGAAAGGAAAAGGTGATCATTAGTCAATTTAAAATGCTCATAATGCCCTAATCTAGCAAAGTGTATTCCAAACTGTGGGTCCCTATCCAAGTTTTGATTGGTCTAGAGAGCTTGAGCAATCAGTAAACATGTCTTTAAGTTCTGTGATTATCTTGTCACATTTGCCGGTGCTTTAACGACAGTGGTCAAATATCAGGCTATGTCTTCTAACACATTACTGCGTACTCTACTAACATTGGATTGTTGTTTACTTTTCTTTCTCTGACTGCAAAGTGAGAGAAGTTTTTAGATTATATATTATGTGACAATCCTGCTGCAGTACAGAAGTGTGAAAATAAAGGCTGTGCAATGTTGTTTTTTGTTGCAATACACAAGAAAATGTAAATACCTGTACATGAACTGTATGCATTCAGCAATTAAGAAAGAAAAAATTAAGCACATTTTTTGTAATTCCGAATTGTGGTGGAAACAGAGATTTTAATTCAACACAAATCAAGACACTTTAGTTGTTGATGATAAAATGATATATATCCACAGAAACTTGATTTCCACATATTATCATTTGTGTGGTATACATATATTTAATAAAAATGTATGTCTGTGCAAATTTAATGGCCAGTTTATTTGGAAAATGTGCTCTCTGTAAAGGACAGTGCTCTACCACATGATACTTTCGTCACATTAAAAAATCTCCCCATCTCATGTCCATGAAAGCTAGGTGATTTGCAAATGTTTGTTATTCTAAAAAATGGGACATGTTCTAAAATGTTTGAGAAGCACGGGGCAAGAACAAATCAAAGTGTATTTGTCATAAGGGCTATTGAATTAGCAGAAGAAAAAAACATGAAAAATATTTTAAGTACTTGATCTATGAAAGGGCGAATGTTAAGACTGCCTCTAAAGAGGAAGAGGAAATCTCTGGCTCCTTTCTCAAATGGAGAGTTTTTGTACACTTTTATAGAGAGAGGGACCATGCAGTCACTGTGGTTCGACTTAAAAGTTGCATTGATCTATCCACTAATAAAACAGAAAACACATCACTTGGTACAATGACTTGCTCACATCTATTGAATAATCCTGTGTTATGCTCTACAACAGAAACAAAGGCACATTCAAAGTAAAAACAGCATCTCCCTACGGGCAACGGAAATGGCCTTCGGTTATAAACAGTTAAACTATATCCTCTCCAGAAACAACATGAACATAAAATAAAAAACATTGAAAATGTTACAGTGCAAGCAAGGCCATTCCTACAATTAAATGAACCTCGGAAGGGCACATTTGAAGTTCATCGGTGCACATGCAGGGAAAGAGAAATCCTGTCAGTGTTTGACTCTGCACATCACATGCATTTTAATTGAAGCAGAAAATACAGAGGTGTGGAATTTCCTTCTGCTTCTTTACATCTTAATATAGTCTACATGTCCAGTAGCCAACTGTTAAACCGATTGGTATGAATGTCACATGCTTGTATTGTGACTGTTGGTTGTGATAATATTAATATAAGGAATTTATTCCATCTCTACGGACAGACTTGCTTAAATTGCATGTCGTATTTTGGTGTTAAAGCCTGATGTTGCATTTGTTGCTGCCTTGAATCATGCTGCCCAGACACAAATATATAAATAGGGTAGGAGATGTATAATCAAAAGGGAGACTTGACACAGGCTGAAGTGATCAGTGGAACAGAGCACATCAATTATTTATCCTGTTGTTTAATGTCTGAATTCAAATTGAACTTTCAACTTTTTTGATTAAATTTTAGTTTGGTGGGTGTGTGCAGTTGTGAATTTTATAATCCAACTTTTGAAGAATTAAAATTTACAGTTTTTAGGTTCGAGCGTGCATGCGCTTGCACATGCGTCTCGTATGCGAGACGCTGTTGTTTTCAGTAAAGGGCTTGAAGCCTGCCTGTCGCTCACAATTTGTTGGTTTGCGTGGCACTCTTCTTTACATCCTCGTAATTCGTCAAGGCATGTCTGGCATCATTTCCATTTCTGTGTGTGGAGCAGGGTTCAAGCACTAATTGATTTCAACTTAGTGTCCGTCCACTGCTCCCGACGTGATCGAGGACTATTTTGTTCTAACTCCCAGTGCCCAGCAAACATAATGTTTGTGGCTGGCAAAAACGTGCCTAGCAGGACAAACAAAATTGCAATGTTTTTTTTTTTAAGCTAACTTTATTTTATGTTGTTAAGGCGTCTTTTCTCAGTTTCCATTTTCTTTTTGTTATTTTTTGCTCGTGTAAGGTTTTGTCAAAAGATTACAACTTTTTCGAATATGCGAGACCCATTGCATTGCAAATGCTTGTTAAAATTGTAGGCTAGTTACTTTTTGTAATGATTTTAACTAACAATGTAAATAAACTCTCACTTTAATTTAATGGTTCAATGAGGTAAAGCAATATATTTCTCAGTTATTTGAGATGGGGAAAATAAGAATCTTTAACTGCGGTTGGGAGGATTTCCTGGTGCCATGGTAATTGAGTTAACTATGCTTTGAAGAATAGTGTTAACTTTTTGATATTCCTTTTTTCCCCAAAAAAATAATGGAGTTGAATTCCACAAAAAAGTTTGGATGTCTGGTTTCAATAATTTAATTGGTAACTAGACATTATTTCAAAATTGATTTATTTTTAATTCATTTGTACAAATGCAAAATGAATGGTACCCTTCAAAAAAGTCTCAGTAAGTAGTAAAGATTTTGCAACATCTGACCTGCTAATGGAATATCTTTCTATATGATAGACCACTCTGAGTCAGATCGGAAGGCCCAATGAGGCCTGTAAGCCCTTAGCCATCAAAGCATCCCTGTTTTATAGTAACTTTTTGCCTTGCCAATGCTTGTCAGGATACAATTTCGGTAACAAAAACAGACGTATGCCTCTCCCCTCGAACCTTTTCTTGTTGTACACTACTTGCAGTATAGTGTCTGGATGACCAGAATTCAGGACAGTTATAGCAGTCCCACCCCCTGTCTCATAATCTTAGACCCACCTGTGTACATCTGTATGTTTTATGAACCATTCAGCGAGTCCCTTTTGGTGCAGGCCTCAGTGTGGAGCCAGTGGACCTTCATTAGAGTGTGTGAAGGGGGGAGGTGATGTCCTATTTCTTCAGGCCCTTGTTGAAGTGTGCTGTAACTTGTATGATGCCCTGAAAGAGATCCAGTGTTGAGTTTACAAATTCATAGAGAAGAATTTTGCCACCATTTATTCACACGAGTAGCAGGGCTTCATAGCATTTCTGAAGTTACTTTGTGGAATTAATGGTTTCACTTTCTTTGGCAAAGAGAGCCAGTCCCAAGCTTTCTTGACATTTGGTCCTTGAGTGTAAGGTGTCAGTGATGAATCTGAGTGACTTTGTATTGATCAAAAGGTGGGATTTGAATCCGTCCAGGTTCATGTTATCCAGCAAGCTTTGGACTAGTTGTTGCTTGTCCTTGTTGCTGAGTTGGAAAAAATTTGTTTTGACGAGGTAAAGTTTCAGATGGTGTTAGATATCCAGGTCCCGATGAGTCCCAGTCATGTTTAAATTTTGAATGTCTATAGCGGAAGAGATCTTCATGTAGAGTTGTATGTTAACAACCGATTGATGGATTTGGAGGCTGTGTTTAGGGGCATAAAAGTTTCCATTTAGAAGCTTAATATGACTGTGAATAAGATGGATCCTTGTGGGACTGAGCAGGTGAGGGGGACTGGCTGTGATCGAACTCATTTATATGTACAAACTGGTGACAGTTGGACATGTTGGAGGAGATCCAGTAGAGGATATTCTCACCAGTAGATCCTATTCAGGATGTGGATAATGGTTGGATGGTCACCAGTGTTAAACCTGGCTAATAGGTACTGCAGTATCATTTTTCGTCTGTGTTCTGGAAGGCCTTGTCCGTGATTTGTAATGGTAACTGTTTTACTTGCTGCAACATGATTGAAGCTAAATGAGTCGCCATGCAAGAGATGTAACCTTGGACTTGTGGGTATGCTGCTTTTTTATGATACTATATATAAATGTTAGTACGATGGCAAGGTCATCTGGGTCTAGTGTGGATTTCTTCATGAGAGGGAGGGTCTGGAATATCCTGATAGCTTCTGGTAAAATGCCTTGTGTGAAGGAAACATTCCTTATTTTGAGTAAGCATGAGATGGCTTGTCTCGAGAGCACTTCTTTTGGCTGCTTCATTGATGGGGTTTGTATAGTATTTTGCTTTGGCTGGTGTGATGCGTTGCTTTCATGTTGTGCTTAAGGATTTTAGTAGCATATGCTCAATGGAACTTCTACTTTTCTTTGATATTCTTTCTTGTCTGCCGATGAAATGTTTGTTGTTGGTAATGTCTTTAGAGTTACGTTGTGGTGAGGGGTTCAGTTTGCAATAGCATGTTTTAGTTGGAATGTGGTGGTTGATGTGGTTCTCCAGACATTAGTAGAAGGTATTTAGAAGAGATCTTATGTTGGATGTTGTGGTGGAGGTGGCAGAACAAGAGAGAGACTATATTTTATGTTGTTGATGGAGAAGTTGATAAAGAATCTAAAGGTTTGTTGTTATTGTTTAGGTTGACATAGGTGTTTTGATTGGACACTGAGGAGGCTAGTGGGATTACAATATGGTTAGTGCAATACATATGTATGCATGTTTTTTTACACTGGATGGTGGTTGATGTTGAGAAGACTAACTTAAGGATGTGGCCTTTGGCATGTATTGGTTGGGTGACATGCTGTTCCATGGCGAGGTGTCTTTTGCTCTCATTTTGCTTAGATGGTCTAGGGGATGAGGTCATGGAGAAATGTAGTAGTTGTTTGTCAGATGAATGAGGCAGTCTGGAGGTCCAACATTTTATGTATGAACCCTTTCTTCTGAAGTGGACATCTGTAGATTAGTTTTAAGATGGTGGTCAAGGTTTTAGAGAGCAAGAAGTGGCATATTAGAAGGCGTACGACCTGAGTATTGTTTGCTTGTCCAGGAGGACCAGGAGAAATGATGTATGATGACAAGGCATTTTCCCTTCTTATGAACTTGATTGAAACACTATATGATGGTGCCAATGGGAACAATGATGTATAGGAATGTAGCTGAGCCGTGTTTCTGTTACAGTGAGCATTAGGATGGGGAATTTCCTTAACTTGGTGAACTGGTGTGTACCCCTGCCCTTGGTGACTTATTACATGTGAAACAGTCTTACTTTTATTTTGCCCTTAGTGGTACACTAGCCTAGCATTTGCAAGAGGCCTAGACGAGGGTCCAGGGCTCGTCCTATGACCTGGAGAGACATGTTAAGTCCTATACTGGGCAGTTTACTGCTTTCCTTGTCCTATTACATCACGTAAAGCAGTAGTGTCAGCGAGGCATATTTTGTGAATTTATTGTGTGACCAGACCTTTTTCTTGTTGTCAGTGAGAGGGCAGTCTACGGAACCCCTCATGTAAATGTCTGTTGTTATGTGATATCCAGAACCTTGAGAAGAGATTCTTTGTGCGTTTTGTGTGTACGTGCAGTATAGTATTGTATTGTAATCGTATTTATATAGCGCTTACTACCCCTGACGAGGCATCAAAGCGCTTTTCGGTGAGTAGCACGCTACTCTGGAACCCAATAAGAATTAGTGATGGACTAGTATCGGGAAATAATGAGTACAGTTTTAGTATTATTATGAGTTAATTTGAGCCGCGGATATGAGAGTTTGTTAGTTAGATTGACTGGAGTAATGGAGGAGGAAAGAAATCCAGAAGTGTTAATTGGGAGTATATCCTTAATTTACTCAACCCAAAGGCTTGGGATGAGTAAAGGGGGATGGAGGAGGGAAGAGTATGTGGTAGGGTTAGTAACAGCATAGTAGCAGGGTGAGATAAATGCAGGAGAGTTTAGTAGGGTTGTGTGGGAGGTCACGGTAGTAGAGTGAGGTTTGGTGAGTTATATGTGGAAGCGGAGGGAAGAGCTTAGGCTGAGTTATTTAGGAGATGAAAGTAGTAGAAAGGATTTGGGATGAGTCCGAGTGAGAATAGAGGATAGTTTGATAGAGACATGACATATGATGATGGGTAGATAAGTGTGATAAGATGAGAGCAGGAATTCATAGATATCTAGTATAACAACCCACCCAGGAGCCATGCAATGTCCCACGAACAAGTCAAGCACAGAAACAACATATACATATATATATATATATATATATATATATACACACACACACACACATGAATACACACACATATGCACATACAATACATAATTAGAACCATAGGTAAAATATACTTAGTCAAACAGGTTTAAAGAGTGTGTGTGTGTATATTATTGTCATGACATAGTAGTGAT
The DNA here is from genome assembly GCF_031143425.1 of Pleurodeles waltl. Lineage (NCBI taxonomy): Eukaryota > Metazoa > Chordata > Amphibia > Caudata > Salamandridae > Pleurodeles > Pleurodeles waltl. Next base: position 525,213,767 of record NC_090436.1, read on the forward strand.
ACATATTTTCTAAAGAAACTATACATAACTAGAAATATACACAATCTGAAAACAATATTATCAACATAGGCATATGTAGTTCATGGTTGTTTGAATATGGTGGTTATGAAGGAAAGAGCCAACTCTTGAGTAGTTTTCTGAAGACAAGAAAGTTATCTTTGGCTCTTATAGTTGGGGGTAATGAATTCCATAGTTTGGCTGCTTGAACGGAGAAGGATGCACCACCTATAGTCTTTTTCTTGTATGGTGGTGTTCTAAGGCGGGGTGCCAATCTTGAGCGGAGGTTTCTTTGTTGGATGTATTTGGTTATTTTGTTTCTGATAAAAAGCGGTCCTGTTCCATGTATAGCTTTGTGGGTGATACAAAGCAGCTTGAAAGTGCATCTTCTGGCAACGGGTAACCAGTGTAGTGCTCTCAAGGCAGGGGAGATGTGGGCTTGTGGCTTTACATGTAATAGTAGCCTGGCTGCGGAATTCTGGATACGTTGTAGTTTTTTTCATAACAGATAGAAATGATCCATGGTAGAGGCCATTGGCATAATCCAGTTTGGATAGTACAAGCGAGATAGTAGCTTGCACCTTGTGTGGAAATCCGAGGTGGGGGAAGATGCGTCGTAAAGTCTTCAAGGTGATGAAGCTTGTTTGTGCTAATTTATCCACTTGGGCATTTATAGTTAACTTAGAATCCATGGTGATTCCTAAGTTTTTAACTTCCTTGGATAATTGAGGAGGTGGTCCAAGATTGTCAGGCCAGATGCACAGAGGGTCATAATTTTTCCAGCACCACTTATGAGTATTTCTGTTTTGGAGGTATTTAGTTTTAGATGGCTCCAGGTCATCCACTGATCAACTGCTCTGAGGCAACTGAAGATTTGTGAGTTTTCAATGTTTTTGGGGCATTCTAATTTAAGTAGTATTTGTGTGTCATCTGCATAGTTGTAGCATGTGAGATGGAAATCATTGATCAGTTCTGGTAAAGATATCATGTAGATGTTGAAAATCAAAGGTGAGATGATTGACCCTTGGGGGACCCCTGCTTTTGTGAGGTAGGGTTCGGATGAGAAGGGGGGCGAGTGGATGATATTCGATCTTTTTTGAAGATAGGAAGTAATCCAGTCGAGAGCAATCCCTTATATGCCGGCTTCGTGGAGTCTTGAATTAGGGTTTCATGGTCAACAGTATCAAAGGCAGCTGAGAGGTCCAAGAGAAGTATTGCAGCAACTCCATTTCGGTCGACTGTGTTTTTAAGATCATCCCAGATTGCTATGAGTGCCGATTCAGTGCTTCTTCCTGGGCGGAATCCAGTTTAGAAATCTGAAGGTATAGAATTGTCTTCAAAGAATTGTGACATCGGGGCGAATGCTGCTCTTTCTATCAATTTGCCCAGGAAAGTTCAATTTGTGATAGGTCTGTAGTTGTTGGGGTCTTGCGGGTCTAGGTTTGTTTTCTTTAATAAAGGTTGTATGTATGCCTTTTTCAGGTCTACAGGAAATGTTCCTGAAGTTAAAGAGTTGTTGATGATTCTTCTTACATGTGTGGCAGCAGAAGTAGATAGAAGAATGTTCTTGAAGATTTGTGGTGGGCAAGGGTCAGAAGGGCAACCAGAAGGTCTGCTTGCTTTAACCAAATCCATAAATTCATCCTGGGATATTTGTTTGAAGGACTGTAGAGGTTGGGTTGGTTTATTCTTAGAGGGTATTTTAGGAAAAAGGTTGGTGCTGATGTTTTTCTTCTGTTTTAAATAGGATTCCAATGTGTCTGCCTTGGTTGTATAGTGAGTTGCCAATTTGTTTGTGAAATCTTGAGTAGTGGGATGACTTCCTTCCATGCATGTAGGTTTTCGAAATTCATTGAGAATTTTATAAAATTCCTTGGTTGTAGATTGAGCATTTTGAATTCTGTCTGAGTAGTACCTTTTTTTTTTAGCTTTTTTGATTGATGATTTGTATATCCTGTTAACTCTGTGTAGCTGCAGTTTGTCTTGACTGTTGTTTGTTTTGAGCCAGGTCTGCTGCAACTTTCTGATTTGTTGCTTTATCTTTTTTAGTTCTGTGTTTCTCCAAGGTGTTGGTTTTCTTTTGTCGCGTTTAGTTTTTCTGAGTGGTATTAGGATATCAAAAGCTTCCTGTAGCCACTCATTACGTTTTGGCACAGAATTAATTGTATCTAGATCTGTGTTGGCTGTTAGTTGTGTTTCTAAGTCATCCAAATTGAGTTTGCTCCATGGTCGATAGGTGTATGTATGTAAGTAGTTGTGGGGTGTGTTGATTTGTGGAGTTGTATGTCGGAAAGTTATCAAATGGTGTTCTGACCAAGTGATTGGCGTGATGCTATGAATAATAACTAGTTCAGGCTTAGCAAAAAATGACATCTAGGATGTGACCAGCGATGTGTGTGGGATTGTGTACAATCTGATGTAGGTTCAATGCGACTAGGCCAGTGGTGATAGCTTTTGGATGGGGCATATTGGGTTTGTCAAACCAAATGTTTAGATCCCCAAGAATGCATAGGTTGGAGTATAGTGTAATAAGGTTTGAGACTGTGTCTAGAAAAGCATCTGGGAATGTGGAGTTGTTAGGTGGAGGTCTGTAAAGGAGGAGAAAGTTACAGGAGGAAGTTGGAGTATGGTGGCATCTGGTAAGGAGGGCTTCACAACCTTGTATGGAGATGTTGTCTGTTTTACTGAGGTTCAGTGCCTGTTTGAATATAATAGCTAGTCCACCTCCTCTCTTGCCTATACGGTTTTGTGTGATGGTTTGATAGCCTGGAGGAACGGCTTCATGCAACACTGGGGCCATGTCATCTCCCAACCAGGATTCAGTTATGAATAGTAAGTCAGGTTGTGTGTCTGTGAGCAGGTTGTAGATGTGGTGCTTGTTTTTTTTAGAGTGGTCGACCATTTATGAGCTGGCAGTTTAGAAAAGGTGTGTTAGTGGTAGTGTTGTTTTGTTTGGGAGAAGGGTAAGCAGTATAATGTGAGCTTGAAGCAGGAGTGTTGCTAGTTGTGATAACTGTTTGAGGCTCACAATAGTCTTGCTTTTCAATATAGTGTTCCTCTTCCAGCAGGTTAAGGAGGCATTTTGTTGGGTCTATGTGTGTGTGTGTGTGTGTGTGTGTGTGTGTGTGTGTGTGTGTGTGTGTGTGTGTGTGTGTGTGTGTGTGTGTATGTGTGGGTGGTCGACTTGGTGGCTGAGAGAGCCATGAGGAGTGTACTTTTTTTGTAGAGTAGGTTGCTATGAATAGCATGTTTTTTATTTTGTTTGTGTTTGTTTAGTGTGGCTGGAGTATGGGCTAGGGGTGGTGGAGGAGCATGTGGATCATGATGTAAGGCTCTAAATTGTGCAATGGAGGAGAGGCGAGTGAATGAAAGTTGCTGGGTTGGGGGTGCTTGTGGTAGGTGTTTGTGAAGAGTGAGAAAGTAGGGGTGGAGATAGGATGGAATTTGTATTCTTTGTGTAGTCCTGAGGGTGGGAGTAGGTATGACGATAAGTGTAATGTAAGTTTGTGTTGCTTTGATGTGCTGATGTTTGTGGTCGGTATTGATTTTGTGGAAAAGTGAGAGGGGATATTGGTGTAGTTGTTTTTGGTGAGGGATTTGTATGTGGGTTAGTGCTGGTGAGTGGAATTTGAGTGTTAGATGGGGTGTTGATGTGTTTTGGAGATGAATGTATGAAGTGTGTAAGAGGTGATGGATGTGTGTCAGGGGAGTTAGTGTTAGTTGCGATGACTGGAAGAGGTAACGTGTGGTGGAGTGAAATGTGGGGATTGTATGGTTGTGTGTAATTGGTGAAGAGAGGGGAAGAGTGTTTGTAGATGGTGTGTATGAAGGCAGGGTTTGGGCATTGTTATGATGACAGGTGGTCTGTGTGGAGCAAACAGCGGATAGTGTTGTTGGTTAGTATGAGCAGAGAGTGTGTATCTGGAAGGCTGAGACTGAGAGAAATGTATACTGTAGTTTTGTGTTGTGTGGGTGATGGCAGGTTGTGTTAGTGGAAGTGGACAGAGTAGTGTATGCTGTGAGAAGGCAAGTGTTTGACTGTAGTAGTTGTGGGGGATATGTGTATATGTGTTGTATAAAGGGTATTGTGTTGGGTGATGGGACAATGCAATCTGTCTGTGGTCAGTTTGTGATGCATGAGTTGGATGCCTTTGTAGAATATGTGTTTGCATGTTGAGGGATGTGTAGGGGCTGAAACCATTCTTGGTCCACTGAGAATTGGGCAGCATTTCTGGCCCTAGGCCCTAGTCCCTACCTGTCCTGAACAGGCCCAAACAGGCAACTGCCCTTGTCCTCGATGCAGGGCTGAGACGCCCTGAGTCCTAGCCTTTCTTAGCCCTACTGGCCAATAAGAAGCTGGTCCTAACCCTAACCAATCCAATGTCAAGCCCTGATTCAACCAACTAATGGGAGACCCAGCCCTAATCACCAATCATAGCCCTATTCCTGACCACCAATCACAGCCCCAGCCCTAAAACCAGCAACCAATCAGAATCCCAGCCCTATCCACCAATCACAGCCCTAGAACCAACAACCAATCAGATTCTCAGCCCTATCCACCAATCACAGCCCTAGAACCAACAGCCAATCAGATTCTCAGCCCTATCCACCAATCACAGCCCTAGAACCAACAGCCAATCAGATTTTCAGCCCTACCCACCAATCATAACCCCAGCCCTGGACCCAGCAACCAACGAAAGACCATCTCCCAACAACCTATCACAACAACATATGCAACAACCAATAGGAACTTATATAAGGAGCAAGTTAACTGAAGTCCTGTCCCTGTGGTCAGGGGGCAACGCAACTGCTGCTCTATTCAGAATCTCCTTGGATACACACCGGCTGGATCCACACTTCCAAGCTAGTAGAGTCTACTTTCCAGGTAAGGGAGAGATTGTTTAAGAAACAAACACTGGAATACTACTGGGCGCGCACTGTGAAATCGGGCTTTTTTAAAGGCAAAAATACAGGGGGGCAGACAGCTTTTAAGCACAATTTAAATCAAAGAAACAGATTAAAACAGTCTCCTAAAAAAACACTCTGCAAGATGTATGTAGCCTTTTTACTTAGAAGAGAAAAGGGGGGGGGGCACAAACTGGCAAGGCAATTCTCACAGTCACGGCAAAAACGAATTAAAAAAAACACCACTTTAAAAGAGGCCAGGCTGCCTGAAACACAGAGAGTCCACAGGAAAACAGACACAGGTAGCTGAAATAAACACTTTTGAACAAATAATACTATTTACCCAGAAAAATCTCAGGGCTCCTTTTCTAGGTCTTTTTGCAATCCTTGAACACTGGGCTGTATCAGGACCCAGAGGAGATGCTCAGAGGCTCACAAAATGGAGGTCGCTGTGTAGCAAATGTAAAGAAGTAGGGCTTTGTGTGTTATGTATATCTGAGGACTGATGATGGGTACCATTTTGGATGCCCCTGATTTAGCATGGCACAACATAGAGGATGAGGGTATCTTACCCAGACACCGGAAGTGTATTGCCTGCATTCCTGTGGCTTGATGGTGGACACCCAGACACTGAAGTAAAGAGGAGGAAAACCAGGCTACCTTTAGAAATTCCATGAGGTCCTTCGTAGCAAAGCGCTTCTGTTCAGTTCTTCATGAGCACTGCCATTTGGTGGATGGGAGGTGGGGGCAAATGGACTGCGGTTTCTGTTGTTCAGGGTGAGGAAGTTTATAGGCAAGACCAGCCCTTTGGCCTGTCTCTGATTACTACTTCAAGCAGGAGAACTCACATTTGTTGGACCCATATTTTTTTGGATACACCAGATTTGACCCAGCCCCATTGCTACCTCACATGACATTTGAAAGAAAACTAACACAACCCAGTTCTGAAGTCCCTGTCTGGAAGATGTGTGTCTAAGAGGAACTCAAACCATCCCATTTTATTCTACTTTCAAATTAATCATGACCAAGGACAGAAGTGCTGCATAGAGTACCTCGAAGGGCTGTTGTGTGACCAAAGCTGGTATCTACATGGCAGCCAGTCTAACCTGAAGAATGCAGAAGGCTGCCTGCATAGCTGAGAGAGGAAAGGAGAATGCCTGGTCCTGCAGGAGACAGTGACTGTCCAGGAGGTGAAGACCAGCATGTTTAGGCATGGGAAATAGCCAGAGTGTGAAACACTGCCATGGAGTGAAGCCAGAAATTACTCATGAGCTGGAGGGTTCAGCCAGTCTTCTTAAATGTTTTTTCTTGTGAACCACATCAAGTTTTTTTTTTTTTTAAACAAGCATCAAGCGAGATCAGCAGACTGCTGAAAGTAGAGGGGCCGGTGCTGCCACTGCCAATGCTGGAGCCTGTTTTTCTTCAGCAGTGCCGAAGTGTGTGCCTTAATTGGCCCATAGGCCAACTCTTCTGCACCCCAGCCTAAGCAGGCCCCATGTACTGATGACTGGAAGCTGCCGGATGAGGCCACTGTACAGAGACCCCCATAAGTCTTCAAATTCTCAGCAAGGCTTCCCCCATGGATCTGACACCTCCAGCGCTGCTGCCTCAGTATTGGGGATTCTGCACATGACTGTCCCATATATGCCAGTATTCCAACTGCCAAAATCAGGTGACCGTAGGACGTAAGAACTGAGTGCAGATGGGGGACTGAGAAACAGCCTGAAATGTTCTGCACCTACTAAGCTTTCTCCATTCGAATATACACAAAGGCAAAATCTAATTCAACTGTTGGGTGCCTATACACCTTGGGGGTGAGTGCACCTGAGCGTAGCCAGCACTGTATCTCTAACTAGGTGACAGGAATCAGATAAAACTTTGTAGTTGGCTCTGGGCGCTGAAAGATATAGCGCCTAGAATTACAAACAGACTTTTAACCATGTAAATAATTTTCCTAATCACTTCACTTATTGCACTGTGTAGTAGTAAGTAATACTTTATGATTAAAGTACTGTCTTTTATTCAGAACAGTAGAACTGTGCTGGACAATATTGTGTCTTTTGTTGGTTGATTGTATGTTCTGATCTCCAGCTCACCCTCCAGCATACACCACCTCACTGGGAAGCCTGTGGCTGTTTGCTCTCGCCACCCTAAGAGTCAAGTGCAGAAAAGGTTGTGTGTGGCCAAATTTGCTGAGTCAACGTAGAACAAACTACAAGACATCAGTGGCAAACAACCTGATCCATCATAGGGCCCTAGTAACCCGTGTGCCCTGTGTCGTTTATACCCCCATCCCCTCACCCCCCATCTCAAACAGGGCATGACATTGATAGGATTTAATTTATCAGAAGTCCTTTCAAGATCACTTCTAAACCAAATCAAAGGGTATTCAGACTTCCTGGAATAATAATCTTTTTTTCTGTTCTCTTCATCAGCTCTGCTAGCCAACAGGTTTTCGTCCATCCTCGTCACCTATACTTCATCATGGCTAAGCTCACAGTTGCAAACTCTCAGTATCCCCAAGTCAGGGACAGCATGGTTCAATTCTCCAACCCGTTGACGTATTTCCCTCAACCTTCCATCCACATTCAGTTGTCCAGTTAGAAGCACGTGTACCATGTGATAATCTCAAATGCAGTCTCGTACCAGGACCATCGGGCTATATCATGAGCCTCAAAGTATAACGAGGGCCCGTCAAAGAGCGTTGCATGGTATCCCCGAGTGTGTGTACGCTTTTCCTCCCTCTGGTTCTCCCACCTACTGCTTTAGTTTGTCTGTTTATATCCAGAATATGAGGACAGCTCAGTGTTGTAATAAAATGTATTTGTGCTTCCTGGAGTCTGTATGCTAGTGGTTCTGTTCTTGTATTTATGTTTCCAGTGTTCAAAAAACAAAGTATATTGTTGCTGCAATAAATAGTTTGCTGTGCTTCGACCTCTAGCTCAAGCGTGTTTATGCATGGCCCTCCCACTGAGCAACGTGCCATCCATTCACTTAAAGCAAGAAATCAGTCTTGTATATGATGTTCAACTTGTACACACGGCAAAGTTGTAGCCAAGCACTCGACCCGGCTCATGAAGACAGCTGTGCGCCTGGACCACAAGCGCTAGCTGGCTGTTGGAGCCGGGTGTACTTCGGTCTACTCATGAAACATATGTAAAAGCTACGGAGGTAGAATATGCCAGGACCTGGGGGAAATGCTGCATTACAGAGGGGTGAACCCCCTCGTAATCTTTAGAGCAGGGGCTTCATTACACTCACCTCACATAATTCAGACTCAGTAACTCTTCTTTATTTCCCAGAACAAACTCCGGTGTATCAGCGATTGGCGAGGTCATCGGGTGTTACAGTAATGCACATATCCATCCTGTGAGAGGCCATCCGAACCGAAGCCCCAGGACCTGAAGACGGCATTGCTCACTCAAACCCTTGGATCCTAAATAGAACAGTCACAACAGCAGTCACCCGACCACCCACTGCCCCACTGGGAACTGAATTCAGTGACCTTGGTCCTGTGTTAGTTACACGAAGTGCTGCAATCAGGCTACCTACGACCGTCCACGGTCCGGCAGCCAGGGTTGTAAAGAGGACATTATTCAACATTTTAGTGCAAAAGAACCCAAATAAACCTGAATGCTGCACCGAGCGCGCCAAAAGTTTGCAATATTTTAAATTCACTACCTCTCTTTTAGTAATGTACAAGTCTGCTATGAACATTGCACCATACGTATATATAGGCACAGCTGGCATTTCATCGTGTATCAAATTCCAGACTCTGGTTGATGCCGGTTAAGACTCGTGAAATTAAAATACCTTGCAGTGGTTTGTGTTGGCAGAATGCACTGCTCCTGTGTATTGCAAAGTGCCAGCGCTGACATTTCAGAGCACAAACTTTGAGCCAAGTTTCCCCTCTGTGTTCTCTGCGCACGTTTTACTTCATGTTCTAGACGAAAAATCCATACGTTTATGTTTTCATTTTTATTTTTTGCAGCACTAAAAATCATTTAAGTTATCTTCTCATATTTTACTGGCCCCGCCGTGCTGTTGTATGAAAGACGGCCACTGTTGAGGAGCACCAGGCCATCTGTTAACTGATCGGAAGTTGTGAATTACAGTCCAGCGTTTGGAGCCATTCTCTTTGGCCTGAAATGTTCGTTTACATTATGCCATCAGTTTTATGTACAAGAAAAGCAGTAGATTTATAGTGATGGGAGTGGTACTAATGAGCAAAGAAGGTATCTGTCAACTTGACCTGACTTGTCTCATGACTTCTGTCCTTTTGCTGTTATGGATTCATGCATGCCTTTTTCACCCTATGATGGGACATTTAGGGCCCTAATTTAGGCCTCTGCCTATGGATTATTCCGTCACAAACGTGACGGAATCTCTTCCACTTGATCACAAGCTCCATAGGGTTTAATACACTTGCCATAAGGCGGACAGGATTCCCATCAAGACTGTGACCTAGTAACCCATCCACCAAAATAAATCAGGCCTTTAATTGCTAAACTAAAAAGAGGAACGTAGACAAAGGGTCTAAATCCGTATGCACAGTAACTCATCATTGCTGCTCTATAATAGAACATATCTTCTTCAGTGGGCTTTTTCACACTATTGAGTAGCATTTGTTTTATAGGTTAAATATGATTTGTGGTCCTTGTTTACTGTTCTGCCATGCCGCCAAATTTTGCATTTTCTGTAGATGTTGATTATGTTCCTGAGCGGCCATCTTGCCTAACCAGATCTAATGTATTCATTATTTCTGATAGGAGAGACAGCCCTGCATAGAGCTTGCAAACAGAACAAAGTGGAGAAATTGGCCCTGCTGCTCAGCAGTCCGGGAGCAGATATTAATGTCAAAGGTGAGTTCCACCTTTTTGTTGCTGAGATTCAAAAGCCAAATCTCCCAGATAATCGCTTCATTGATTATTGGAGAGAGCAGCACTTCTTTTTTTATGGATTTTCTTCACAAATATCAGTTTTTGTTGAGCTAAGGCTGTATATTTTATTCTATATCACTAGCTAGTGATTTTTTGAGTAATATTGCCAATGCCCTCTCGAACTGTAATACCGGTTTAGTTATTCTGTTCTCAGTAAACCGCCTGATGATTGATAAAATGTTATATCCTTTGCGCTTTGGCAGGCCGTTCAAGTTGTCTATTGGAAATCTGAAGGCAAAGCCATGACTCTTGCTCCTTCTCTGTTCCCGTTTTATAAATATCTGCCCTTAATTCATAATTCAGACTATGCCGGCTGGACGCCCCTGCATGAAGCGTGTAACCATGGCAGCACAGAATGTGTCCAGGAAATTTTGCAACGCTGTCCAGAGGCAGACCTGCTCAGTCAAGTGGATGGGGTGACTCCTTTGCATGACGCGCTGTCAAACGGACATGTTGAAATTGGCAAGTTGCTGCTTCAGTATGGAGGTGAGTGAAATGGAAGTTACATTGTTTTGGAAATATTGTCTTTTTTGCATGGAGCCCACGAGAAAAAGGCATAAATGAGTTTTATGTTGGTTAGAAACAAACACGCGACCTTTTGAGTTATATGTTAATATTGAAAAGTGGGCTCCTTCTTGTAATGGGTTTTCCGTAGATGTCACATTGAGTATTTGTATTTGGCATTGGAATGATAGGTATTATATATAGCATAGACGGTCAAGGTCTAGGTTGTTGTTTTTTTACGATATCTTTAATAGTTAGGGCCGAATTCATGCTTGTCATTGCAGGCATATTCAACAGGCTGCCTCCGAGGGCCGTTGTGCAGTTTAAAATATGTTTGTCAACTTGTTTTTAAGGATATCACATAATGTGTGGTATGAGCGTATTCTTACACCACACTACAGCAGAATCCTAAAATACCTCAGTGTGGCATGATTTGTATATTTATGAATAACTATGAAATCAACACAAAAGGCAAAATTCGCAGATTCAGCTTCCCTGTCTGAACATTGTTTTGACCCCCTCCCCCCCCTTCTAAAAAAATAAATAAACATATTACAAATTGGCAACGTTTCCCCACTTCTAAAAACTATCATTTTACCCCAAAGACCTTCAGCATTTTAGGACAATAACTACTTTGCATTTTCAGGACAGGACAATGCAAAATGTAGGTCACGCACAACAATATGCTATAAAGAAAACATGTAGGCCCTGTGTTAGTCACGTTGTGGAGATTGTAACACACTTCGTTATCGATGATTTCGTGCATTTGCTGGATTGGTTGAGAGAGAGTTGCCTGCCACGTCATTTTGTTGACGCTTTAGTGACGATCAACCACCGAATTCTCCCAACACGCTTAAGCATTGAGCTAATTTTCCTCTTATTCGACCATTCAGCAGACTGATTCTGTGAGAGGCAGCTAAGAATACTGAACCGCAGCCCTAAAATACATGCATAATATCATTTTTATTACGCTCAGTCGAGCGGCATGCACACCTTATTTCCCCCCACAAGCTTGAGTGTGATATTACACGTTTCAGTATTGCCCCCAGAAGGGACCCAGTGCAACTGGTAAATGTCCTTCACTCAACCATGAATCATGCTACATCATTTTGGGTATGGAGGGCACAATCTTTGTATTCTCTGAAAGTGTACATTCCCCACTGTATCTCCCAAGGTTAAGCACTATATTTTGATCATCTGTTTTGAAACAGGCGTGAACCCAATTTATATTGCTTAGAGTGTGTGTCTGTGTTTTTTTTTTTTGGGGGGGGGGGGGTCCTCGGGCCTCGCTGTTTGATTTCTCCAACCTCATGCACTGGGCCAGGTCCCTTCCACTTTATTTCGCTCGGTGCCACGGGTGCTGTCCAGCACTGTTCATTGTCTTGTTTCGCTATACCCAGACCAAGCCCCATTAGAGTGCGCTAAGGTCAGTAATGTAAGGCCTTCCTGGATGTTAAACTAAGCTACCTGAGGGATCACAACTGTTGTGCTCCCCTCTGCTTCTGAGAGAGTTTTCGCGATGCCATCCAGAATGACTGGATAATTCTGCAGCTCCAGATAGTAGCAATAAATCCAGCATTTCCAATGATTAGGGCAGGAATCCTTGTGGAAACTCCAGAGCTGGTATCTAGTGAGATAGATGCAACACGGATGGTGACATTTTAGAATTCGGTAGCATGAGTGCATGCCTATTTCCCTGGGGTCAAGAGTCCTCATAGTCAGGAGGTGGCTGACCTCCCTCTCCCAGAGAGGGAGATGTAAATACAGACTACAGTACACATATGACATTTGACTTAGACAGTACAGGCGAAATATCTGTGCCTGCCCACAGTGGCCTTGGAAAGTGAAATACACGAATTGGTCTAAATCAATTTTATAGTACAGTTTTAGACACACAGCACGTGCCCTGTGGTACTCAATAGCAGTGTGTGTCACAGTGCGAGATCATAACACCAGCAGACATAAAGTCCATTAAAAGATGAAATATTTGCGATGAACATGCAAAAAAGTTGAATTTCCTACACATTTAAAACAAGACCTAAGATCACTTGGAGCATTGTGGCTGATGCTCACTTCTGGATACTGAAGCAGTAGTGTTCTCCCTGGTGGTGCTGAAGCATAACAATAGGCAACCTCAACAGTGAAAGCAAATATGTGAAAATAATTGTACATAAGAATGTCAATACATGGCATTAAATCATTTTCTAGCAGAAAATAAATATGTAACTGAGAAGTGTGTAAGGGAAACAGTGGTGATCTACACGCACGCAGAATTACACAACTACAGAGTAGTCAGAGAGGTTGTGTGTGGTAGGATCTCGGTAAAGCATGCAATAACAATCACTAAATCGTTGTCCATTAAGCGTCTTTACTTTAAAGAGAAAATATTTTACTTTCAGAACAATACTTTACATAGAAGTCAGGACGGGATAGCGTGGATCTTGTCTCTGTAACCTTCGCCGGCCTCAAGCACACCACCTAAACAAAATGAAAACGCCCTCCGACCCCTCCAGGTTTGCAGCAGTGATCAAAGGGAGAGGCAGGCATAACCAGCAATCACAGCTGCAGTTCTTGTTGCCAGTCCCCGTTCTGAACGCCCACACACGGGCACAGAGTCAGGGAGCAAATCATCTTGCTCCATGGCACTCTGCAGAGTGAGCTCGGGCCACAAGACCTACCACATGGCTTTGGGTGCAGATTCTTCACCCAGCTACAGAAGGCTAATTCAGTTTTCCTTACTCCGGTTCCTCTCTGTCCTCCTTTTCTATGCAGCTTTTTCTTTGATACAAGGGCACATCCAGCTCCCATTCTCAGCATTTACTTAGCTCCTCCCCTCAATAGGACTCCAGGCAGATCTTCCTGGAAGGTTATAGAACTTCCATGTTCCTATTCCTGGACCAGGCAAAATTGAGATGGCGTTAGCACCTCCAACCCTGGAGCACAGAAGAGTTTCGCAGTGTTGTGGTCTGGGATCATGTTATTCCACTGGTCCCGTTCTGGGACCAGTTTGAGGCAATCCCTGACTTTTACATATTCCTCCCAGAATGATCAAGCCACAGTCTTTGTCAACTAGTGTCAGAAGCAAGGCGGGGCAGGGCTAGGTGTTCCTTTACCAGGGGATCAAAAGACACAAAAAGACGTCTCTTCCTCGCTCAGCTACCTCAGCCTTTTGTGGGTAACACCTCTGCAGTAGAATGAATAGGGAAGAATGCAAGGGTGGTCTCTGTGCTTCAAAGGGACCCTCTAGCTTTGTCCCCCGGACCCTCGAGTCTGGTCTAGTACAGAGGACCACATGAGTACTTTATAGAAGCTCTCCACCTTCTGTCTTCAGTACCACTAACATACAGGGAATCAAAATGGACTCCAGGGCTGCTACAGTAACGCAGGGCGCCTGCACACTACGTGCGTCCTACTGCTGCACATTGAGACATTAATCATACATGGCCAATCCATGTTCCACATGGGGGCAAGCAAGGCACACTGCTTCAGGGTAGTGGCAGACCAATTGAACACAAGAGTTTAGTAGGGAAATCTTCTTGACGTGCAACAGGTAAAAAACTCTGTCCTGTCACTAGTATTTATTGCTGCGGCCGTTGCCAGTCCTCCACAGCGAAGTGAGCTGACATAGCCTTGTACACAGTGTGCCACTCGGAATTACACAGTGCAGCTCTCGGTCTCATTCCTCCGTGTCACAGAGAGCCCACCACAGCAGACCCGCATGATTGCTGTGTGTGCTGAAGCCAAAAGTGCCAGAGTCTTACTTTGGGTAACTCAGGACAGGGGTGCAACATGATGTTAGCATGCGTCCCAATAGAAGTGTTGTCATTGTGCGGCAGTTTCTGCTGCAAATTATTTTGATTCACTACGGGGAATGCATACAACACTCGAATCCTTTCGATACCTGTTTACATTTATATGTTACAATGATGTGCTTCAATAAATATGCTCCAACATCTGTAGTTCCCCTCGCCAACTTTATATTTGATTCAATCTATGTAATCCCTAAACAACCATTAAAACATCCCACACATGGTTGCCAATATGTCTCTCTGTGACTGAAGGTGACACTATTTTTCTCAGACATGATTCTGTTTACAGCAGTGTTACGTCTGCTGCTAGCCTAATACACTTTATGTAATTTTCAAGAATTGTTTTGGAAAAACACACACACACACATATAGTAAGGCAATTAAAACACGCATTCTAAAATGTGCTTTTCTTTTGAAGCAGAATGTAAGTATAGAGAAGGTTTAATAAGATGTAAAAAAAAATAATAATAAGTGTATTATGCAACAGTTTATTTTTTTGCTGACAGTTCTACGTTTACAAATTATGAGAAATAATACACGGTGAATAACTAGTTTCTGGTAAATATGAGCTTTGAAACCAGTGGTAAAAAAACATACACACACACGCGCGCTCGCGCCATTGTCCGTAATGCAGTGTGTATTTACTATTCTAAGTCCACGCCCGCTTTGATAGTAGGGAAGGTTATAAAACGTACCAAGCAAATATAACTGCACTTTCAGTTTTTTGATGCACTTACTCCAAACTACCTAAACACACTATGGGGACTGGTCCTCACATCGCACCAGTCCTCACAAGGATAGTGTTTATCTGGAAATGACAGTGTTTACCCGCTCTGTGGGGACAGAACCAGTCCTAACAACGTGGGCTATACATGCCCACACGCGCACACACACACTCTCTCACACACACTCTCTCCCTTTTCTCTCACACTCATACTCTCTGACACACACACTCTCTTTCTCTCTGTCTGACACACACTCTCATTCTTTCTCTCTCACTCACTCTTCCCATAACCAACAGTGGCAGTCACCATTGTGTGGTAATAGTTAGGACAAGGTTTTCACAGGAAGAGTGTTTTTTTGTTGCACCAATAGGTTTAGTGCCATTTGACAAATCTTCGCAAACGTTTCCAAAAAAAGTTCATCCATATCAGCTTCTTCTTGGAAAGTTTTGCATTGATCCATCAAGGAGGGGTCAGGAAAAATGAGGGGGTTCCGAAATGTTGATTTCGTATGGTAATTCCCATTGGAAATTTTGTGGAGTGATACAGAAAAAAAACTGCTGAAATGAATTACACCAAATTTGGCAAAATGTTAGAACTTTACTAAGAAAGCATCCATTTCATTATTTGGTGTAAATCGTTTCAGCAATTTTCGAGAATTCATGTTTAAAGATATGAATGGGATGGTCATGGAAGAGATAAAAAATTAGCCGCCTGACCGTAACAAGAAGAGTGTGACAGACTCTCTTATTCTCAGAATAAAGTTGAGGGAGCGTGGCCCCTTCGCCCATATGGACGTGCTGGGGATGGCCATTGCAGGACTCAGGGATATTGTCCATGCATCCTGAAAATGAATAAAAGAAACTATAAGATGGCAAGGTGAGCACACCATGGCCTCAAATGGCATGTGTGGTGATCCCTAAGTGACACCCCCTTGATTGGCTGGCCACAACATGTTGTGGCAACAATTACAGGGCTCAGGGACATGGTCCCCATTGAATTGCACTATGGGTAACTCAGGACTGGTGAATGAAAGAAAACTATTTACTCATGATTTCCTTGTAGAGATTATGGAAGGTGTACCAGAAGCTGAAATGAGAGCACATTTTGTATAAGTTCATCCTATCTTCCTCTGCTATGTGAGAATAAAATCTGCTATTCTGAGTAAAACATGCTTCTAACCGCAACAGCAGCCTGGCAGTTGATTCCCCATTGTTCTACTGCAGCGCCTTCACAGGGTTCTAATAAACAACTAGAACACTCATATTCTGTATTCATAACAAAACTGTGGCACACCCAAAGCCACCTTGACAGATTCAATGCTGTAAAACTTAAAGCAAAACAAAATGTGTATCTGGTCCTCCCTTCTGCATTGCTGGAAAACCTACTGGGTGCTTTTGAGGGAAGCTAGGGAGAAGGGTGTTACCCCTCTATTATGAGAGAAGCTGTGATGATACTGATACCTAAGGAGGGTTGTGATCCGGCATGTCTACAGACCATTATCTGATAGAGACTTCTAGCGGCAGATTCCTTACCTTCGAATTATCACCAGGCGTCAGACTGGATCCGGAACTTTTTTTGTGAACGGTACCCGTGTGCACCGCTGGGTGGCATCATTCGGCTGTGTATGGCATTGTTCATGCTGTAAGTGACTTTCCCAGTGCTTATGCTACCCAGGCACGCTGACACAAGTTTTTTTTCTTTTCACGCCAGTCAGCACAGACCTGGTGAAGAGCTACCCAATTCGTTTTTTGCGTAACTTTTTTTTGACTTTTTTAGGTTTTTCCTCCTTGTGACAAAAGGTTATGAACAAAGGCCGGCTTCAAGCCCTGTGGCGCCTGTCACCGCTTAATGTCAGTGTCGACCCACACCTTTTGTGCCTTTATGCGACCACGACCCAAAGGCCTGTGCTGATTGCCACCCCATGAACCCAAAGGCCTTGAGGGAGCAATCTCTCAAGTTCATGGCGGCATGACCATCCAGATCCCAGTCGAGAGGAAGGTCATGGGAGCGGTTGCGGAGCCCAAGATCTTCGTCACACTCATCACACTCAAAGTCGTCAGATCACTCGGGTTAGTCCCACCACCATAAAAAGAAGAAAAAGTTGAAGAGTTATTTGACTTCATCTCATCCGTCGGCCAACAGGACTATGGAGCATTGCTAATCGAGACTGTGCTCTGCGGTAGAGCCAGCGCCCGGGCCGTCTCCATCCCTCCCAGAGTTTCTGGGAGCCTGAGTAGCCCCTTTCTAACTCCAAGAGTTCCGTGAGGCCATGCACCTCATATTGGTGGCCTATTCCCTCCGGCGCGCCTAAGGACCCCTA
Organism: Pleurodeles waltl; assembly: GCF_031143425.1. Classification (NCBI taxonomy): domain Eukaryota; kingdom Metazoa; phylum Chordata; class Amphibia; order Caudata; family Salamandridae; genus Pleurodeles; species Pleurodeles waltl. The sequence goes on from NC_090436.1 coordinate 525,230,967, forward strand.
CTGTTCCGCACCAACTGCTCCATCCTGAAAGCCAGTTGGGATCCTAGGATCCAATTTTGGACCCGGGCCGATGCCATTCGTGCCATATCGACGTTCATCGGTGCTGGTGCCAACGTTGATGCTCTTGGCGCTGCCCCACTCCTCTTCCGCGACTCCCACACGAAGCTGGAAGGGTTTCGACCACGCTGCCTACAGCACCAACCGGAGAGATTCCTTCCAGGCCGGTGCCTGAGCCTTATTCTTATGAGCTAGGACTTTGGGAGGATTGGGAGGGGTCGCTGGACCCTGGAGAATACCAGCCTTATGATGGCAAAATAAGGATAATGGTGAGGCCAGTGGACTGGATACTTCTCCAGATACTGGCATGCTTTCTCCCCCTATGAAGGATCGTCTTTCACCATGGTGGTGTTGACGATGGCTGAGGTCCTTGGCCTTCACTTGCCCTCAGTGCCAGTCAAAACTAATGTCTTGATACAGCTGCTTGCAACCAAGAGTGTCCCCCTCAGAACTGCAACTTCAATGAGGCCCTCATTGACATCCTACTTGGGACCTTTTCCTAATCCAGCACAGGGGTTCCTGTGAGTAGGACGATTGCCTGCCACCACAGCCCGGCTACAGGGGACCCAAACTTCCTCACCCAACACCCTACCAAGAGAGCTTGGTAGGCCAAGCCTCTATGTCTCCTGTAAATCCTAGCTCATTTCCTACCACACCCCCGGATAGAGGACACATCAGGAAAGAAGATATTTTCTTCCACAAGCCTACCACTGCGGTTCTTGAATACAGCGTGCCTTTTGGGCCACTATGCGCACATATGGTGGGATACAATTGCGCAGGTGGTGCCATTGGTCGCAGGGGAGGCGTGGGCCGCACCTTCCCAGGCTGTTGCTGATGGGAGAGGGTGAGAAATTAACCTCTTTCTAGCATGGTTACACCCATTTTTGGCCTGTTTGTCAGTGTGTTTGACTGTGTCACTGGGATCCTTCAAGCCAGGACCCCAGTGCTTATGGGTTATGGCCTGTTTGTCAGTATGTTTGACTGTTTTTGTCAGTATGCTTGACTGTGTCACTGGAGTCCTGCTAACCAAGAACCCAGTGCTTATGCGCTCTCTGCTCCCAAATTTGTCACTACATACTGGTAACCCGGTATTTCATCCCAAATTGGCATACTGGTACCCCCTTATAAGTCCCTAGTATATGGTAACTAGGTACCCAGGGCATTGGGGTTCCAAGGGATCCCTATAGGCTGCAGCATTACTTTTGTCACCCACATGGAGCCCATGCAAAGGCTTATGCAGGTCTGCCATTGCAGCCTAAGTGAAATGGTACATGCACCTTTCACAGCCATTTTCACTGCACCAGGTCACTTATAAGTCACCTTTATGTCAGGCCTTACAACCCTGAAGGCTGGGTACAAAGTACCTGAGTGTGAGGGTACCCCTGCACTAGCAGAGTTGCTCCACGTCATCCAGGACCATTTTCCTGGACTTCGTGAGTGCGGGGACGCCATTTTACGCGTACGTTGGACATAGGGCAATACCTATATCCAGCTTCACAATGGTAACTCCAAATATGGCCATGTAAGGTGTCTAACACCTGGGAATTGTACCCCAATACTGATTCCAGTATTGGTTTTACAGTTCCATGCTCTCTGGGGGCTCCACAGTGGACCCCCAGTACTGCTATGCCAGCCTTCTGAGGTTTTCCAGGCAGCCCCAGCTGCTGCCACCTCACAGACAGGTTCCTGCCCTCTTGTTGCTTGAGCAGCTCAAGCCCAGAAAGGCAGAACAAAGCATTTCCTTTGGGAGAGGGGTGTTACAACCTCTCCCTTTGGACATAAGTGTTACAGGCATGGGAGGGCTAGCCTCCCAGAGCCTCTGGAAATGCTTTGAAGGGCACAGATGGTGCCCTCCTTGCATAATCCAGTCTACACCAGTTTAGGGACCCCCCAGTCCCTGCTCTGGTGCGAAACTGGACAAAGGAAAGGGGAGTGACAACTCCCCTGTCCATCACCACCCCAGGGGTGGTGCCCAGAGCTCTTCCAGAGTGTCCCTGGGTTTTGCCATTTTGGATTCAAAGGTGGTGGGGCAGTCTGGGACCATCTGAGTGGCCAGTGCCAGCAGGTGACATCAGAGCCCTCCCCTGATAGGTGCTTACCTGTGTAGCTAGCCAACTCCCCCTTTAGGGCTATTTAGGGTCTCTCCCCTGGGTGTTTCCTCAGATTCGTTTTGCAAGACTCCAACAGGACTCCTCTGCATCCTTTACTTCATCTTCTACCTACGGAACAATAGCTGTACCCTCCAGAAAATCTACAAACTGCACCAAAGAAGTCAAAACGACTTCTGCAACATTGTAACTTCACCTTCTGCCAGCAACTGCAACAGTTTCCAAGTCATGCATCCTCTGAGGACTGCCTGTCTTCGGCCTGCACCAGAAGAACAGAAGGAATTTCCAGTGGAGTGAAGGAGTCACTTCCCTGCTTCAGTAGGCACCGCACTGCAGTGATGACCGGTGGCGTGGGTCCCTTCTCCAGACAACGAGCATGGATCCAGCAACACAGGTGGTGGACAAAAGTGACCCCAACAGTCCCAAGTTCCAGCTCTCCAACTCTGGTGGAGGTAAGAGCTTGCCTCCCCATGCAAGACAGTAACCCCGTGCACTGCGTGACTTGCAGTTGCCAAGGCTTGTGTGCGACCTTCCAAGAAGTTCTTCATGCACAGCAGAGCTTAGGCCCTCAGCCCTCCATCCTGCGACGCACAGCTCCCTGAGTGGTTCTCCGGTGGCATGGGATCCCTATGTGTTGTGCTGCATGGGCCTTCATTTGCACCTTCTTTGTCCCCGTGCTTTGGGACTCCTGTGCACGCTGCCTGGTCTTCTGAGGACTCTCTAAGTTGCTGAGAGCCCCCTCTGACTCACCCTCCTGGGTAGAGGCCACCAGGGCCCTCCTGGTCCTGGGCAGAGGCAATTCCTGCGAACCGCGAGTTTTGCATGTGCCAAAGCTTGTTGGCGGAATCCAGTGATGTAATCCAGACTGCAATCAGCCATCCGGCGTGGGACAGCTTCTGCACCAACCAGGAACCCGCATCTGTCTTCTTGGGTGCATAACTGACTTTGTCTTCTCACCAGTGGTTTTCCTTTTGCAGCTTCATCCGGGTTAGCAGGGGCTCCTGTTCTCCACGCACTCTTCAGTGCTTCTTGGACTTGGTCCCCTTCTTCCACAGGTCTTCTCGCCGAGGAATCCATTGTTGGTGTCTTGCAGTCTCTTCTGGTTCTTGCATAATCTTCTATCACAACTTCTTGTGTGTTTCAGAAAACTTGCTGTGATTTACTCCTGTTTTCCTGGGCTCTGGGGTGGGTTCTATTACTTCCCTTTGGTGTTTTCTTATTCTCCCAGTGCCCCTCTACACACTAAACTTGCCTAGGTGGGAAACAGACTTTCACATTCAACTGTTTTATTAAATGGCCCATTGCAACCTATTGTGATTTTCACTATTTGCACTGTTTTCTGACTGTTTGTACAGCTATTTCTGCATTCTAGTGTGTATATACCGTGTATATTACTTACCTCCTAAGTATAGTCTCCAAGGTATTTTTTGGCATTCTGTCACTAAAAATAAAGTACCTTTACTTTTGTAACACTGAGTATTTTCTTTCATGTGTGTGAGTACTGTGTGACTACAGTGGTATTGCAAGAGCTTTGCATGTCTCCTAGATCAGCCTTGGCTGCTCAGCTACAGCTAGACAGCCTGGCGGCTAGACACTGACTACATTTCACTAATAAGGGCTAACTGGACCTGGTATAAGGTGTAAGTACCTTTGGAACCCACTACAAACCATACGTGGCATATCATATTCACTCAAAAGCATTAAAACACAGATGGAATCAGTCTTGTACAGCACCCTCTTGACTTATGTGAGTGAACCCTCAAAAATACAGTATCTTGATATAGTAACACATGAGGTATCAGATATATATAGAAGACAGATAATTGAATTTACATCATTGAAAGGAGGAAAAACTTAGGTGCAACAAAAACTTTTTCTGGTGACTGTACGACTGAGGTGTAGGCGCCGATGCACGTTTCTGTGTCAAGTGGTCAGCCAACCACACACCTTCTTCAAGGCACAAAGAAATGCATCAGATGTAAAATAAAACCCCAAGGGGGAGGAGAGCAGCCCAGACAGTTCTCTAAAAGTACAAAAACAAACAATAACAATCAAAAGCTCCTGCGAGTCTCTGTAAATACCTCTAGTACAGCACAGAAATAAACATATCAACAAAAACCTTGTACATGCGCACCCTTTCTAACCCCAATTGTGATCCAAGCATTTACATACTCAAATAACCACTGTACCAACCCAAACCAATCTAACATGTCCCATTATCAATAATCAGAGAAATTATACACCACTGTCACAAGTGAAATCATGCCTTCTTATTCAGTGCCACCACCGCTGCACATAAAATATCTAGTACCTGTAGACTACTTAAAAAAAGGCCTAGTCTGTCCAGCTCACAAATTGGCGAATAAGGAACAAGAGGCCCAAACAGGTACCTACTGTGTTTCTCTGCAATAGAACTACAGAGGAGACAAAAAATTCAAATTTGGACCAATAGAACATTGAACTGCACCAGCTATTAAGAGAGACAATAATCTTCCTAGGTATTGTTAGTATTACCTAGGAGACTCGTCCTCCTTTTACTCCACAGTCAGCTTGGCTACTGTAAAAGTTCATATATCCATTCCTGGTTGTAAGTTAAGAGGGATCCCACCTGACCAAACAAGTAATGTTGGCCATTTTACAAGGTCGTGATATGGGTGTCGCCCCTATGTGGGTATATTTTGACTAGGCTGGTTTATTTTTATTAGTCTACTTTATTAGTCTACTTTCCCCTAGCCTACATGCTATGTGATTGGAGATCGTGACCGTGGGATCCCTCTTAACTTACAACCAGGAATGGATATGGATATATGAACTTTTACAGTAGCCATCTTAAAAGTGGCACAGGCTCCGCACAGCCCTCATCACAACAGCACTTGCACAAACTCTTAAAGCAATGCCAAACTAGTCTGATGTTGCCAACATCTATTTAAATAGAAAGGCATCTCACGTTGTACAAAGGACTAAGAGAATGGAAGGTCCACCAAGAATATGCTTACACGCGGACTGCTCACTGTGTCCGAGTTACTCAGCAGCCGTCTTAGATGGAGAAAGCTACTCACCCAGAAGACTAATTGCAGAGAAACTCCTCTAAGAATAGTACTGTTTGGTCCGGAGTCGAAAAAACTGAACAAATAAATTCAGTGTTTCCAAATTCAACCATGTTACAGTAACTCATGAACCAGTGTAAGTCGCCTATCGGCACTGCGCTTCTATTGGTGGTAATTCCACTTGCTGTTGCAAAAAATAAAGCGGTGGCCATCTTGGAACAGGCAACCTGACTTGCACCCATGAGTAAGGGCCATCATTAGCAGTGTGCTAGACTATCAGTGGGAACCAGAACTATCCCTATAAAGGACTGCAACACTATGAGCACATAAATAATTAGACAAGTGCTCCCCTTTGAATAAAAATGGATAGGGGGGCTACCAACATCCATGGGAGTCCCAGATATTCCCTGCATATTGTAAGATGAAATATATGCCATATTCATATGGCTCAATCAAGCCATGCCTTTCAAAAATAGAACTCTAGTGCTACAAGAGGCTCTATATCATCCAATGAAAAGAAACACCTAATGGCTTGGAGTCCCAAACTGTAAAAGGCATGCATGTACTCCGGCAGAGAATGAGGCCTTCACTGCAGAATGAAAGATTCTGTGTTTTAATGTTTTTACGTTTGAGTATGATATCCTAGCTATGAGTGGTATGTATGGGGGGGTTGTGAGTGTGAAATCTGTTTTTCTTTAGAGTTCTGGAGGGATATAGCAGTCTAAATGTATTAATGTTTCAATCATTTTGTAGACTGTGTATGCAAACTTTAAATATTGGAAATAAGAGATATGTTTCATTATATAAAATTATTTTGGTGCTACATTTAATTTACAACTCCTTTAAGAGAGCGTGTTGTTGAAGGTGGGTTATTTCTTTCCATGCGTTGTCTTACTTTTTACTCTCCTCCAAATCCATACAAAGATGTGGAGCGACTCCACCATCTGGTCTCAAAAAGAGCGTTGTTCTACCTTGACTGCACACAAGAGCGCCGGGTGGACGACCAATTGTTTGTTGGGTATGTTGAGGCGAACAAATGTCAGGCTGTACGGAAGTGGACCATCTCCAGATGGATCATGCGCTGTATTAAGATCTGCTATGCGTTGGCCAAGAAGCAACCCCCTACAGGATTTCGAGCTCATTCCACCAGAGCTAAGGCTACAACTACTGCGTTAGCATGCAGAGGTCTGGTCCTGGACATATGCCAGGCAGCAACATGGGCCTCATTGCACACGTTCACAGAGCACTACTACCTGAACAGTCAGGTCCATAGGGAAAGGGCACTTTGCCCGTTCGGTCCTGCAGGACTTCCTCATTTGAAATTGGCCCACAGACCCACCTCCGGGGACGGTATTGTTTGGGTATCTATTCTAAAGTAAGGAATCTGCGGCAGCAAGTCTCTGTCGGATGAACAAGATACTAGAGACACTGTCTAGCCGCAGATTCCTTAACTACCAACCCAACGTCCCCGCTGTGTGATCTGATTTCTAGGGAGAGGACCGTTACCCTTTCAGAGCCCTAGTTTTCTACATCCGTGGTCAGTGTTCTTCGTGGCTCTGCACTTCTGGTGTGTAAAGTCGCAAAAGGAAATGAACGTCACCACGCCGGGGTGGCACCTACATAGGCACAGTGAATGTCAATCCACCATGGACAACAACGTCCCACAGTGCCGAACAACACCACCTACTGGTCTTTCGTGAGCAGGGGTAATGCTCATGAAACAGTACATTCTGGATCTAATCTGACACCTGGGGATAATTCTAAGGTAAGGGATCTGCGGCCAGATAGGGTCTCTACCAAATAAGATGGTATCAAAGGTAAGTTTTTTCTTTTTGTCCAATGACTGCTCCCTTGAGCTAACGAGCTGACGAGCTCTGGAGAGGCACCTGTGCGCCAGTGAGTGGTACATAAACCCGAGAAGACTTTTGGCGGCATTTCAAGCAACCCCACAGACTTGGCTGCTCTCTGCTGATGACGGGCTAAACCTAGAAACACGTGTCCAGAGATACACAGCACTTGCTGCACCTACTTAGGTGAAAGACTTTTGATTACTTTTTCAGCACAAAACGAAGTGACTGCATTTACCATGATGCATTGGGGCTAACTTTTTGCTTGAGTGTGAGGCAGTGTGCTCCCTTTTTTCTTTTTGTCCAATGACTGCTCCCTTGAGCTAACGAGCTGACGAGCTCTGGAGAGGCACCTGTGCGCCAGTGAGTGGTACATAAACCCGAGAAGACTTTTGGCGGCATTTCAAGCAACCCCACAGACTTGGCTGCTCTCTGCTGATGACGGGCTAAACCTAGAAACACGTGTCCAGAGATACACAGCACTTGCTGCACCTACTTAGGTGAAAGACTTTTGATTACTTTTTCAGCACAAAACGAAGTGACTGCATTTACCATGATGCATTGGGGCTAACTTTTTGCTTGAGTGTGAGGCAGTGTGCTCCCTTTTTTCTTTTTGTCCAATGACTGCTCCCTTGAGCTAACGAGCTGACGAGCTCTGGAGAGGCACCTGTGCGCCAGTGAGTGGTACATAAACCCGAGAAGACTTTTGGCGGCATTTCAAGCAACCCCACAGACTTGGCTGCTCTCTGCTGATGACGGGCTAAACCTAGAAACACGTGTCCAGAGATACACAGCACTTGCTGCACCTACTTAGGTGAAAGACTTTTGATTACTTTTTCTGCACAAAACGAAGTGACTGCATTTACCATGATGCATTGGGGCTAACTTTTTGCTTGAGTGTGAGGCAGTGTGCTCCCTTTTTTCTTTTTGTTCAAAGGTAAGTAACTTGTTCATCAGTGGTAAATACGGTCTACAAAATGTTGTGCAAGATTTTGGCTAACAGATTGTTGCGGGCTGTTCATATGCTGGTTCACCCTGATCAGATGGGTTTTATCCCTTGGGGGAGCATGATTTACAATATTAAGCCATTGACTTACATTATGCAAACTGTCTCATCTTTGAAGGAAGACTTGGCATTGGTGACTCTGAATGTGAAGTGCCCCTTTGACATAGTCGGATAGCACTATATGTGTGCGACACTACTGTGACTGGGTATTGGCCCTGGGTTCATTAAATGGTCCGGCTACTGTACACTGATCCTGTTGCTAGGCTTAGAACGGGAAATGTAATCTCTGATCCTTGGCGGTTGGGCAGGGGAGCAAGGCAAGGGTGTCCTCTCTCCCTAGTGCTATTCGCCCTTACGGTGGAGCAGCTGACCTCTCATCTTCGAATAACCCTCAACCGTGTGGCATTCAGATTAGGACCACTTCCCACATAGTTTCTATTTATGCAGATGACACATTAATGTATCTGAGAGATCCGGTGAGGTAAGTGTTGGAGTCCACACCAACAGAGATAGATCTAAACTATTCCCGCAGAACAAACTGGGACGGGAATGTGCCATCCTCCTGCAGAGTCTGGGTCTGCACTGGGAGAGAGAAAAGATCCGGGATCTGGGAAACCAGGTAACCAGATGTTGAGTGGCTCAATACGAACTTAATGTGTGAAGGTTGATAGATGGATTGCAGGGGTCTGTGGATTTGTGGACAACGCTCCCACAGGGAGGCCCTTGCAAGAAATGATGGTCCTGCCACGCTGCTTGTACGTGTTACAAAATGTGATATGCCCAGGTCGGCTATAACATTTACCTGCATGAGCAGATTGTTGTGCGACTTGGTGTGGACATGCCAGTTACCCCGAGTGACGTTCGAGGCCTTGAAACTCTTGTGGGTAGAAGGCAACTGGGATTACCGACCCTGTTTTTCACAATATGTATAAAGATATCTCTTATGCAGCATGGCGTACAGAGTGGCGAACACATTAGTGATCTGTTTCATAACAATAGATTCATATAATTGCACAAGCTCTGGAGCTCTTGGTGGTGAGACCGAGACCGTTTTTACACTAAGCTGGTCTAGCGTATACTGCACGATTAATTTGGCCTAAATTTCCTGACAAGCTACAAGAACACGGTTCATTGCAGCAAGCTACAGTCGACTGAGTATCCATCCGTATGCGGCCTTAGCAACCAATAGGGGAAGTATTACTGATCAGGCCCCAGGGCGCTGGAATGCCTAGTGCCCTGATGATTTGACATTCACAGAATGGAAGAAAGCCCCCCTGAACAAGTAAAACGAGCATCCCCCAATGCACACTTTAAATTTATGCATTTTAAATACCTGCATAGAACATATATGACTCCTAAACCAATTCAGAAAGCAAGCTTTACCACGCTATGCCAATGGCGTGCGGCAGGTGCCGACAAGCTGCTGCAGACTTCCTTCACACAACAGGTGAGTTTCCGTGGATTGTGGGCTTCTGGGGGGAAGTGATAGACACCCAAGCTGTGGGGTTGGAATTGGAAGGTTCTATAAAGTTGTGTCTTCTGGGTATTGTTCCACGGCAGAAACGGCTGAAAATAAAAGGTAGGCTGATCGTGTTAGATGTGATCCTGGCGAGACATTGGATCACCATACAGTGGGTGGCACTGTGATGAGGGGCAATGGAAAATAGACTTGATGAAGTGAGCGATTGTTGACGAACAGCACCTGAAGCTTACCTGACGTGACAGCAGCGTGGTAGAGGACCTGGTAATCTGGGGGAAATTATCACTAAATTAACAAATCTCCCTGATGGCAGGCCCCCAAGAAGGGCTCTTGCGGTGTGTCTTGGTGGGGCTGACTGGGAGAATTCAGGAAGAGGACTGGATGCTTGCTGGTTCTGTGATGTGCCAGATGCCCCATGTATTATACCAACTTTATACTGCTAGCAATTATAGGAATAGCTGTATTCCTTGAAGCTCATGTCGTTTAACTACATGTGGTTGTAAATACTAAAACCTTAATAAAAACATTTAAAAAATGGACCAAATGAAGGAGTTGTTTTTGTCATAGAAATTATGTTTAGTGCTCTAGAAAGCCATGAGGCACATTTTCAAGTATCCTCCTCACCCTTGTCAATAAAACGTTCTGACATGCAGAGTGAAATGGTGTTCCCCACAGCGTTCTAATGAACAACCAGAGAGCTAACACTGTATTCTTGGCAAAAGTGTGGCACATCTGAAGCCATCTTGATGGAATCAAAGCTGTGAAGCTTGAAAGCATTTCCTTTACAGATGAGCAATGTAAGGGAGTTATTTTTGTCATAGAAAGTATGGCTAGTGCTCTGGGAAAGCTGAAATTAGGACACCCTTCTATACTTGCAAATATCTTCCTCTTTTATTTCAGTAAAACATTCTGTCATACATACTGAAACATGTAATTTGACACAATCAGCAGCCTGAGAGTTAACTTTGTTATATTAAATATTATGAATAAAAATTGTGTCATTAAACATAATGTAATAACAAGCATTAAAGGGCTTAACTGAATCATGTATTAGAAAATAAATAAAAAGAGGCAGCTGATATGGTGGACACCATAAACAACATATATTAACATAAAAATATAGGTGATCATTATGACATTGGCGGTGAGTGATAAGGTGGCGGTAATACCGCCAACAGGCTGGTGGTAATTACGACAAATTATGACCATGGCGGTGACAACTCCCATAGACAGCCAATGTACCACACTAACCGCCAGGGTGAAAACACCACTGATCATGACGGTAGCCATCAAAAGCCAGGCGGAAGACAAGGTACCGCCCACCATATTATGACATAGCACACCTCCAGGATTTCCTGGATGGTACCAACACCATCAAAAGCCTGGTGGAAACAGAACACAGAAGACGAAAGACTCGCCCTTGGAGACACAGAGAAGAACAAGGCCGCCATGGAACCGGAACCTCAAGTCTTCCCGATGCTCTTCTAAACCATGCTCCACCTGGAACACCAACGCCGATGACGGGAGTACAGCCGCCTAGCACCAAGGGTGTGAGGGAGGAAAAGGAGACTGACACATGCACAACACACACCATTCAGACTCACACCATGCACACGACCAGCTGCAGAGGAAAAACAATGTCACAGACCCACATCATAATAATACAAGAACTACCGCATTCCAGAACAGAAAGTGTAATTGGATGTACAGCCACCATATTGTCCATGTGACAAAATACACGAGTCACTGTTCAGAAAGGGCCAGTGGCCAGTCCAAAGTACAAAAGGCTCACATGACCATGGGGCACAGTCCAAGTCCCAACTCTTTCCCTGACGTAATCTGCACTACACTGTGCAGGGGCATCATGGTGGGACTGTCCAGGCATTTCACGGGGAAGAGGGGTGGGGAGCACCTCAGTTCGGGGACTTGCCCACTGGTTCGCGAGGGGGCTCCATGCCCATTGCAATTAGCTGGGGAGTGCAAGGTCACAGTCTCTGAGTTGAGGGACATGCCCACTGGTTCTGGAGGGGGCTCCATGCCCATTACAATTAGCTGGGGAGTGCAAGGTCACAGTCTCTGAGGTGGGGAACCTGCCCACTGGTTGTGGTGGGGGCTCCATGCCCATTACAGTTAGCTGGGGAGTGCAAGGACAGAGTCTCTGAGTTGGGGGACTTGCCCAGTGGTTCTGGAGGGGGCTCCATGCCCATTTACCTCCTGCTGGGGAGTGCAATGTCACAGTCTTTGAGGTGGGGAACTTGCCCACTGGTTCTGGAGGGGCCCCATGCCCATTACAATTAGCTGGGGATTGCAAGGTCACAGTCTGAGTTGGGGGGCATGCCCACTGGTTCTGGAGGGGGCGCCATGCCCATTTTCCTATGCTGGGGAGTGCAAGGTCACAGTCTCTGAGGTGGGGAACTTGCCAACTGGTTCTGGAGTGGGCTCCATGCCCATTACGATTAACTGGAGAGTGCAAGGGCACAGTTTCTGAGATGAGGGACTTGCGCACTGGTTCTGGAGGGGGCCCCATGCACATTACAATTAGCTGGGGAGTGCAAGGTTACAGTCTCTGAGTGGGGGGACTTGCCCACTGGTTCTGGAGGGGGCTCTATGCCCATTTTCCTATGCTGGGGAGTGCAAAGTCACAGTCTCTGAGGTGGGGAATTTGCCCACTGGTTCTTGAGGGTCTTCCAAGCCCATTTGCCTATACCAGGGAGTGCAAGGTCACAGTCTCTGAGGTGCGGAACTTGCCCACTGGTTCTGGTTGGGGCTCCATGCCCATTACAATTAGCTGGGGAGTGTGAGGTCGCAGACTCTGAGTTGGGGGACTTGCCCACTGGTTCTGGAGGGGGCTCCTTGTACAACAGTCCCTGGGGGTGGCCTACATGCCCTCTGCTGGTCTGCCAGAGGTGAGGGCAGCTGTGTCCCAGCCTGAGGTGAGGGCAGCTGTGTCCCAGCCTGAGGTGAGGGCAGCTGTGTCCCATCCTGAGGTGAGGGCTGCTGTGTCCCAGCTTGAGGTGAGGGCTGCTGTGTCCCAGCCTGAGGTGAGGGCACCTTGACCACTGCTGTTGGGGGATGGGGGCTCTTGCCCCTCTTAGTTGGTGGAGTGGAATCCTTCCCTTTCCTGGATGGTGGAGTGGGATCCTTCCCTTTCCTGGCTGGTTGAGTGGTATCCTTCCCTTTCCTGGCTGGTTGAGTGGTATCCTTCCCTTTCCTGGCTGGTGGAGTGGGATCCTTCCCTCCCTTGCCTCCATGACTAGGAGGTGCCTCCACTGTCCCCGTGGACTGTTTGGCTGAGGTGCTGGGCTGGGTTGTTTTGACCCAGCTCTTACGGGCAGGACGGAGGGTGGAAGGGGAGGGAAGAGATCAAGTTGGGCAAGGAAAAGCTTCTTAGGGTCGGTGGGGCGAGATGAGGGAGGAGAGATGGAAGTGGAGGTTGACAAAGTGGTTGTTGGAGGTGTATGTCTGCTGGACTTGGGTGTAGGTGCATGGGCAGTGTGCTGGGGTGAGGTGGATGGCTGTTGGGTGTCTGTGTGCGTGTGTTTGTGTCTCTTAGGAGGTGGGGAGGGCAGACAGGGTGGAAGAGGACACGGGACGCGTGGATGGATGTTGTGGAGGCGTCTGCAAGTGAGGTGTGTGTGCTGCTTGGTGTGGTGATGGTGGTGGTGGCTGTTGATGCAGTGCATGCAGGTGTGAGTGCGGATGTGACAGTGAGGGAGGGGGAGACAGTGGAGGCAGTGGATGTTTTGG